>NC_036858.1:26529442-26857729 GCF_002910315.2 Salvelinus sp. IW2-2015
AACCCTCTGGGTTTCTGTTAGGATGGAACGGAAAATATGGCGCTGTACAACGTGACGGTCGGCAGTACAGTACTGGGCTATTTAGCTAAAGAATTCCTGTGTCGTGCAGACCAGACAGAGACTGTGGTTGAATTCCCCGATGGGGAGGAAAGAGTAGGCTATCCTTGTAAATAAGAATGTGTTCTTATCTGATTCCATATGTGTTATTTTATAGTTGTGATGTCTTCACTATTATTCTATGATGTAGAAAATAGTAAAAATAAAGAAAAATCCTGGAATGAGTAGGTGTGTCCAAACTTTTGACTGGTAGTTGCTTAATTAATTTGATTAATATTATGGTGTTTTTATTCCATGAAAAACTGAAGAAAAAAACTGGGTAAATTCAGACTGTTTCGCTCTCAGAGCGCACACTGGAAGTTCGGGCCGAGGACTAGGGTTGATTTGAGCTTTCTGGCCTTGCAACGGCAGTCAAGCACCCACGCTTACGTTGGCTAGCTTGCTAGCTACTTCCAGACACAAATGAGACCACTCTGACCATTTTACTCACCCTAGCAGAGCTTAAGCTTTTTTGCCGACGATTACTGACACCGGCCATATTCAACAGGTGTTGAGCGCTCGTAAATTCATTATTCTGCGCTCTGGTACACTCAGACGAGAGTGCTCTGAAATCGGAGTAGATAGCCAGAGTGAATTTACGAAAGCACATGAATGTCCATTGAGAACGCACAACGACCTATACCATTTAGCTAAGATAAGAATGACGGGAATAATCAAGTCAATAAACGTTGGGTAGTTAGATAGCCTATAGTTAATATATTGTCAAGTTTGATGTATAACTACTAACGTTAGGTAGATAGGTAGATATCTACGTTAGGTAGATAGCTAACATACCGGTACATACTGCTGTACATACAGCGTAGCTAACAAATTGTCAGCCAACATAACGTGTGAGGTAACTTATTTGAAAAGTCATTACTTTATTACGTTGAGTAGCAAGCTACCGCGAGGACGCACTCTATCGACTCTGCGGCTTGAGCATGCTTTTGGTGCACAGTCGATAGCGCGCTGGACTTCGAGCAAGAAGATTGAGGGTTCAAAACCTGCTCCCTGCTTGTTTCCTTTGAAGTTGTGCACAATTATCAGTTTATTATTTGGTTTATATTGCCCATTCATTGTCAGTTAGAGACACAGTAGTGCATTGAGACCCAAGAGCATAATCAGAGCTCTAACTCCCCCTTGGTCGTTAGAGCAAATCTGGTCTGTGATAGGATGGGGGTTTTTCACACCTAGCTTGGCTATTAGACTATTCTTCAGTGAAGGTTGAATAGTCTATTGTTCAGCTATTAGTCCTCCTCCCCAACATGTTTTTGTCGAGAGCAAAACTTGTTTATTTTCAATCAAAAATATTTGTTCTGAAAGCAAAAACGAGGCTTGAAAGTAAAAAAAAAAAAAAAATCCAGTCAAGTATTTTGTAATAGAGCGCATACCTTTATGCATTTTATTCCCCAAAAATATTTCCACAATATTTGCAACCAATACTGTTCGGCCTTTCTTTCCGACACAAAGGAAGTCATAGCGGACACCTACGAAGGACTGTGTGATGAGGGCATCTCAGGTAATCAGCACTGGGCGTTCTTCCGTCCAACTTCTAACAATACATAGCTAGAAGTTAGCTCCTACGATTCAGTGTCGGTTCATAACATTCTACTATATTACATACCGTAGAATGATAAATCATGCAATTATTATTCTCAAGCTAACCAAAAACTTTTAGCTACGAACGCCTGTTCTCACCATTTTCTGTTGAATTCATCTAACTTTCTTTCATGGCATCTCATAAGCAGACCATGTCCTATTTGTTTCATAGTCGAAATATAATCATATTTCATGACAGTGTAACGGTTAGCTTTTTTTACAGAAGGATGAAAGAACACAATATGTCTGTCAGGGAATGCTATTCTGATATGTCAGATGAAGAGTTAGACCAGAAAGTCAGGGCCATTAAGGCAAGGATGCCCCATGCGGGCTTTAGAATGGTCAAAGGAAGTCTCCAAGCAATGAGTCATCGTGTACAATGGCAAAGAGTTATGGAGTCTTTGCAGCGTGTAGATGGTGCAGGTATCGTTGCCAGAATGATCCAGCTTCGTTGCATTGCTCGGCAAAAATACTCAGTTCCTGCTCCCCTGTCTCTCGTTCACATTGATACAAATCATAAATTGATTAGGTATTAAGATGTATAATGTCTCCATCAAATCTAATAAGTTATTTTAACTTTTTTATTCTTACTTATTCGTAGAACATTTTTCAATAATGTATGAAATTGGAGTTGTTCTTCATCAACTGGCAATACATAAATAATGAAGCAGGTTAATAGGTTAAACATTTCACTTTTCATTCCAATGCTTTTTTTCAAGATACAACATTGTCATCTTTGGCGGTATAGATGGATTTTCAAGGAAGGTAAGTATATTATTTTGTATACATATTGCATATTTCCCATCACCTAATGAACAACCACAATACCAGTCTGGTGTTAAGCTTTCTGTGCTGTATTGACATATCCTGAAAATGACATCTGCTGCTTTAGATTGAACGGTCATATCTCAGATATTGTTTTCATATCTACCAAAAATAAGCTATTTTCTTTACTTTCAGAGTGTGAGCTGATCAAGGGGTCGAAAATGTAGATGTTGCCAGATGTATGTTCACTGTCCGAGGAACAGGCCGTGGAAGCTTTATTTCTGGCAAAAGTGTCCATAACCAGAGGTAATTAAACTGTTCGGTGTTCTTTTTCTCTCTTCCTCTCTTCCTGTTTTGTTGTACATGGAATCTGTCTCACATGCATGAATTAAAAACCCTTAAGATGTCAGCTGCTCATTTTAATATTTACACCACAAACATTTTCACTGGACTTTCAAGCCCCTGTTGCTGCCAAATTTATCGGCACTAATACAGATTTGTTTCTTTTGACCATTCCAGATTCAGCAGGTGGAGGACCTGCTTTATCAGGAAAATAATCTGGAATCTGGAAACATTGACAATGGGGTCATTGTTCCTGACATCCCATGCCCCCTGTCTACTGAGAATTTTGCTGTGCTGCAATGTCAAGTGAACAGTACCACTGACTCATCTTTTGGTCAGGACATATACATGCATACACTTCGAGTCTCCAGCCTTTTTAGGTGAAGTCCTCCCACACTATGTAGGATATTGTTTTAGCCCCAGTGCCACTCTTGATAATGGCAAACATTTGTATTTTTTTGGAGGAGGGTGACAGGATAGCAGGCCCACCCGTCAAAGTGAGAGAGTAGGCTAATCTGGATAGAGCAGATTTTTGCCTTAGCACTACACAGCTGATTCAAATGATCAAGTCATCATCAAGCTTTAATTGGTATTTATGTATTCATTTGTGACGCTATCCTTGACATGATCCTGCTATTGTCACATGCTACACATGCACATAATATCTATCTATCCAATGTTATCATGTTTTGTTATAAGGGATATTATACTTATATTATACAGGAATTATTATTAAAGAGATGCTTTACATTGAAATACAGATAGAGATGTAGTAGTCCTAGAGTTAATGATCCAAGGTCAGTTTTGCATTTCACCTCCTGATGATTATGATGACTGAACATGTTAGAATTAAAAAAACAAAGCTTAATCATGCTTTCTCTCTATCCATCTGTCTCTCGTCTGCAGGTATGTTTTGATGTGAGAGAGGAAGCCAGTCCCGTCATCGCCACCTCACCCACTCTTAAGATAACCTTCAGACCGACTGGGAGCCCAGGGCTGATTAGGAGACACCACAAGAGACACTATGTAATTGTGATAAACTGAGAGAATATTAGGGTAGCACTGTAATTCATTAATCATATGCTGTCTTCCCTGCTCCTGTCTTACCTCTTTCCTTTTTTTGTCTTCTACACCTCTCTCCCCACCTCCTCTTTCTTCATCTTTTTTTAAATAATGCACACCATATGTGCATTGAAGTACAGATTGAACTTGTATTTATAATAGAATATTACAATTATCATATTTATAATGCATGTATTATGTGTTTATAGCACCTGGATAATGAACTTTCAATAAAGCGTTTCACATTCTCCACTGGTTGAAATTAAGTATCTCATTGGAATACTACACCTATCCTGTGTCCTCAGATTAATGCAGATGAAGGGAGTTAGATATGCATAGGTGTATTTCTGTATATATGAATAACAAATCAGCCTTTACTTAAATCCTGTTTCTAGTCTATTGCATAGTTACAATGTGTAATCATTGATGTCCCAGGAGCAGGAGCAGTAAACACTGTTGAAGTGTATAATTGTAATACATAAATGCAGACACAGCATCATTCAAAAAATTGAGTTTGATACACCTGGTATTGGATATGACTGAAAAATAATGTCTCACAGAGATTCATACCTGAACCGCACCTTAATTTACCAAGGAAGAGTACATGATCCGTGAATATATTCAATGTACAGGCTACAATGTGGGAATCTCATGCGTGGTAATAACTACAGTACATGTATATAGGACTTGTATCCTTGGCACAATAAAGTTATTGTATTCTACTCAATCCATAGGCTTCATTAATGCCATTCAGACTTGAAGTCGATACAACAACTATGATAGCTGAGGTTCATAGATGGGTTCTGAACTAATATTCATACCAACAGTTTTAGGGTCCATACACAGACCGGCTACATACTGTAGCTAGCTACACATCCATAGGCATACAGTTATTTTTATCCTCCACTACACAATGAGCAAATAAATAGTTTGCTAGCTATGTTACTTCAGCTGTATTGTATGGCAAATATAAGCAAGGCAAGCTTACACAATTGTACATTCAATTTGCAGTAAATGCTTTAGCTAGCTAGATTCTTTACATCCACTGTTTCATAAGACCACAGCCTGGTTTGTTGGTTTTCTCAGGAGTTCCTAAAACATTAAACAACACGAATTACAAATTCATTCTCATGTCATAACACTAGCTAGCTAGCTGGCTAATGTTAGCTCGTCAGCTAACTTGCTAAATAGCAAGGAACTTTGTGTCAATGAGCTTCGTGGCTGTTTCAGTGGGGCAGCTCTTTTGAACAACATTTTATTTAGATGTAAAGCATGACAGTATGGTACGTACACAGACAGCCTACCAGCCGTTTGTCACTAATGCCTGGGATAATGTGAGAGTCTTATTTGGTTCCAGTATGCTCCTTGGGTTTCAGAATGCTCCAAGGAACCTCCAGTTTTTTTTCTTCATAAAAAGGACTTCTAATCAATCTTATTTGAATTGAATGAAATATCACAATAGGTTGAAAGAAATATACCTGGCACCAAATCAACGAATGTTGGCAAAGAAGGTGGGTCTGTCAAGGGGCCTTCCACTGGTTAAAATCCAAATGACCTTCATTTATTCACAAATGTAGTAGGTTTTGTGTGTTTAAACCTCTTGAAGCTAGGGGGCAGAAGTTTTATGTTTGGAAAAAATAACGTTCCCAATGTAAGCTGTCTATTTCTCAGGCCCAGATGCTAGAAAATGCATATACTTGACAGATTAGGATAGGAAACACTCTAAAGTTTCCAAAACTGTCAAAATATTGTCTGTGAGTATAACAGAACTGATTTTGCAGGCGAAAACCTGAGGAAATCCAACCCGGAAGTGTCTCTTATTTGGAAAAATCCCTGTTCCATTGCCTGCCTTTCCTTAATTTAAAGGGATATCAACCAGATTCCTTTTCCAATGGCTTCCTCAGGGTGTGAACAGTCTATAGACATAGTTTAAAGCTTTTATTATGAAAAATGAGTGACATTTATCAAAATGTGTCAGTGGATAGACGGATGTCCTTCCATTAGTTCATGCGCGGGAAAGTTGTAGCTCGACATTTTCTTTATCTCTGTTAATGAATAGCTTACCGTCCGGTTGAAATATTATCGATTATTTATGTTAAAAACAACCTGAGGATTGATTATAAAAAACGTTTGACATGTTTCTACGAACTTTACGGATACTATTTGGAATTTTCGTCTGCCCTTCATGACTGCTCGAGCCTGTTGATTTCTGAACATAACGCACTAACCAAATGGAGGTTTTTGGATATAAAAATAATATTTATTGAAAAAAAGGAACATTTATTGTGTAACTGGGAGTCTCGTGAGTGCAAACATCCAAAGATCATCAAAGGTAAGCGATGAATGTTATTGCTTTTCTGGCTTTCGTGACCAATCTACATTGCTGCTAGCTGTTCGTAATGTTTTGTCTAGTGATCGATAAACTCACAAACGCTTGGATTGCTTTCGCTGTAAAGCATATTTTCAAAATCTGACACAATAGGTGGATTAACAACAAGCTAAGCTGTGTTTTGGTATATTTCACTTGGGATTTCATGAAAAGAAAAAAAAAATGTAATTTTTTTTAAATTTGGCGCTCTGCAATTCAGCGGTTGTTTACGAAAATGATCCCGTTAAAGGGATAACATAATTGTACAATTGGTAATTATTGTCAAATGGATAGTTTTTCTTTTATGAATGTGTGCGTCATGCACATTTGGTTGTTCCGTGATTTTACTTTTAATTTTTATTTAGGATTTATTTGCAGAGCACATTCATATAGTAATTAATTCTATGTTAACTACTTAAAACACACTACTTATTAGATTTGACGGATATGTCAATATATTTTACTTGGGTAAAATAACTGATTCAATGTATTTTCCACACACAAATTAACTTTACACACACACACACACACACACACACACACTGACCTTTTAATGTGCCCATTGCGCGTGGCAGCGATCTTGCCACAACATTGTTTATTGGCAATTGCAAGGTTGTACAGGTATGGCGTAAAAGTCTGCCTGCCATAATGAATTCCCTTTTGCTTACTGCTGGTGACCTGAAACAATCTTCTGGACTGAAGTGAAGCCATTTATTTCCAGCTGTCACACCCTGATCTGTTTCACCTGTCTTTGTTATTGTTTCCACCCCCCTCCAGGTGTCGTCCATCTTCCCCATTATCCCCTGTGTACTTATACCGGTGTTCTCTGTTTGTCTGTTGCCAGTTCGTCTTGTTTGTCAAGTCAATCAGCGTTTTTCATCTCAGCTCTTGCTTCTCCTTAGTCTCTATTTTCTCACCCTCCTGGTTTTTACCCTTGCCTGTCCTGCCTCTGAGCCCTCCTGCCTGACCACTCTGCCTGCCCCTGAGCCTGCCTGCCTTCCTGTACCTTTCCCCTACTACTCTGGTTATCGACCCCTGCCTGCCATGGCCGGTTGTTTGCCTGCCCTGTTGCCGTAATAAACATTGTTACTCCGACACAGTCTGCATCTGTGTCTTACCTTCAAACCTGATACCAGCCGTGATTTGATTGACAGACTCAACGGTCCACTGACAAAGTAACAATATTATGCACTTGTGAAGGTGGTAAATGACCTTTTAATGGCGTCAGACCGAGGCTCTGCATCTGTCCTCGTGCTCCTAGACCTTAGTGCTGCCTTTGATACCATCGATCAGAGATTGGAAACCCAAATTGGTCTACACGGACAAGTTCTGGCCTGGTTTAGATCTTATCTGTCGGAAAGGTATCAGTTTGTCTCTGTGGATGGTTTGTCCTCTGACAAATCAACTGTACATTTCGGTGTTCCTCAAGGTTCCGTTTTAGGACCACTATTGTTTTCACTATATATTTTACCTCTTGGGGATGTCATTCGAAAAATAATGTTAACTTTCACTGCTATGCGGATGACACACAGCTGTACATTTCAATGAAACATGGTGAAGCCCCAAAATTGCCCTCACGAGAAGCCTGTGTTTCAGACATAAGGAAGTGGATGGCTGAAAACGTTCTACTTTTAAACTCMGACAAAACAGAGATGCTTGTTCTAGGTCCCAAGAAACAAAGAGATCTTCTGTTGAATCTGACAATTAATCTTGATGGTTGTAAAGTCATCTCAAATAAAACTGTGAAGGACCTCGGCGTTACTCTGGACCCTGATCTCTCTTTTGACGAACATATCAAGATTGTTTCAAGGACAGCTTTTTTCCATCTACGTAACATTGCAAAAATCAGAAACTTTCTGTCCAAAAAGGATGCAGAAAAATGAATCCATGCTTTTGTTACTTCTAGGTTAGGCTACTGCAATGCTCTACTTTCCGGCTACCCGGATAAAGCACTAAATAAACTTCAGTTAGTGCTAAATACGGCTGCTAGAATCCTGACTAGAACCCCAAAAAATTATCATATTACTCCAGTGCTAGCCTCCCTACACTGGCTTCCTGTTAAGGCAAGGGCTGATTTCAAGGTTTTACTGCTAACCTACAAAGCATTACATGGGCTTGCTCCTACCTATCTTTCCGATTTGGTCCTGCCGTACATACCTACACGTACGCTACGGTCACAAGACGCAGGCCTCCTAATTGTCCCTAGAATTTCTAAGCAAACAGCTGGAGGCAGGGCTTTCTCCTATAGAGCTCAATTTTTATGGAATGGTCTAACTACCCATGTGAGAGACGCAGACTCGGTCTCAACTTTTAAGTCTTTACTGAAGACTCATCTCTTCAGTGGGTCCAACACAGTCTCACATTCAATTCGCGCATATATGTACAAAATGTATTTCAGCAGATTTCGTGCGTTTTTGTGTGTTTTCGTCTGGCTTAATTCGTGAGAAAAGACATGAATTTATGTGCTTCTTAATTCGTGCGAAAAGACACAAATTTAACTAGTAGGCTACACAAGCCTTTGCAACAACCATATAGACGCGATAATTTGTATTTCATTTTTGTTCTTCTTAATGGCTAATTCAACGTCATGAATATACAGAAATGTTGTCTTTGTTTAACCATGTTTTAAAATGTGTCGTTGTATGCCTATATGTACTGTTTTAGACTTGCTGAACAGAATTTTTGAGAAAAGACGCACATTTACGTGCGACTTAATTCGTGGGAAATATTGTTTTATTAATGCCAATGCTGTTTTCTGTGCTTGATTTCGCTTAATACTTTGGATACTGGTGCACTTGTAATCAGAACGCCTTTTTGTCATGTAGGCAACCATACACGATTTTCTTCATAACCCATTTCATATTTCGTGGAGCCTAAATTACACCATTTTCTTCATAATGCATGTATTACATGTTAATGTAAAATAATGAATTATGTTGGCTTACACTTATGGCCTTTCCAAGGCCTTTCCATACCTTAAGGGAACATTTTAGCACTCGCCATATGGTTAGTGAGAAACGCCACATTGCAAATGTACGGTCCCTTACTAGACGTCCTGCAACGTTTCTAAAATTCGCGAACGGCGTCGGGCCGTGCGCGGGGGAGAGATCTTTCAGGAAGTCATCAAACGAAATCTCTCGGACGTTCAGTTTCCGTTTTATAAAAATAACAAATATTTGTAATTTTTCCGCAGTCTCGGAAATTCCCACCAGAGGGAAAATAAATAATATTGCAAATGCACAAGCACATTGCAAATGCATGTGGCCTTTTCTCCTAAACGGAAAATATTTCAAAGACGTAATGGACAGTTGGCCCCGAACAAGATGGCGTCGAGGCCTCAACGCTTTTTGAGTTATGGCCATTTTTCTGGGATTAAAGGTCAAAAACGCAAAGTAGGGTGCTAATTTGACCGCTTCACGTCAAAGTACATAAGCATACGGTATCAGGAAAAAAATAACCAGCCATTTATCTATCATAATTTAAGAGAAATCGTACATTGACAAATTGGTAATGTTCACAAAAAGGAGTAAAAAAAAAAAAATTACAGATCCAGTGTTCAGACGAACATTTTTTAAGTGGGTCTCGAAGCTCTGCCAGAATTCTGTGATTTTATGTGATTTTATTAAATAACACACACTCATTTAACCCTCTGTAAATAAGTCAGTTCTTAACATAAAGACTTAAAACTCAATATTATATAAGAGCCTACCCCAAGGAGGATATGTGTTCACTTTCAGCTTCCTATGTCAACCGGAAGTACCTTCAAATGGTGCCATAGGGTCAGTTTCGAAGGGTTAAAAAGGTCAGATCTGCCTCCCGGGTGGCGCAGTGGTCTAGGGCACTGCATCGCAGTGCTAGCTGCGCCACCAGAGTCTCTGGGTTTGCGCCCGAGGGCTTCTGCGCAGCCGGCCGCGAGCGGGAGGTCCGTGGGGGACGCACAAATTGGCCTAGCGTCGTTCCGGGTTAGGGAGGGTTTGGCCGGTAGGGATATCCTTGTCTCATCGCGCTCCAGCGACTCCTGTGGCGGGCCGGGGGCAGTGCGCGCTAGCCAAGGGGGCCAGGTGCACGGTGTTTCCTCCGACACATTGGTGCGGCTGGCTTCCGGGTTGGAGGGCGCGCTGTGTATAAGAGCAGTGCGGCCTTGGTTGGGTTGTGCTTCGAAGGACGCGTGGCTTTCGACCTTCGTCTCTCCTGAGCCAATACGGGAGTTGTAGCGATGAGGACAAGATAGTAATTAACTAGCGATTGGATACATAGAAGAAAAGGGGATAAAAGGATGGAGTGAGAAAGTACGGTGCTTAAGACACACAAAGCCTGCAATGGCATTGCCATTATCTCCAGCGTGCCGAGTTCAACGAGATGCCCCGCTTGACCGATAGCTCGCTCGGTCAATTTTTTTTGCTTTTGGGAGACAGAGAGAGAACCGTTAAGGTTAGAAGCACAATTTGACCTCAGGAACGTTCCTAAGGTCCTCCCGATCTGTGCAAGCCTAACATTGACCGTGTGGTATTAACCTTAACAGTTAAAAGAAGGTGTTTACATCAAACAGTTTACAATGACATGTCTCCCATAGGAATACATTGCCTGCTCCCCTAAATTCAACCTGAAGCCTATGTGGGTTAATAATGCCTTATGAACCTGTCTTCGATGACAATCCATCAGCCACTATGAGGTCTACCTGTGTCGATTCTAAGCTTCCTGGAGCAACCGAGAGTGGTTAATCCCCCTAAAAGTGTTTGCCATACCCCTAACATGGTTTGAGAGAAATAGTGCATTCAACCCTATGTAAATCAGTGAGTTCTTAACGTATAGACTTAAAACTCAGGATTCTGTAAAAGCCCACTCCAATGAGGATATGTGTTTTACTTTCAGCTTCCTGTGCCAACCAGAAGTGCCAAAATTGGTGTCAAAAGGGCTGTTTCGAAGGGTAAAAAAGTCAAATCTTTCCAAAACTTAATATATTGTGAGTAGGCAACCCTCATGAACATGTAATCAGTCATTCATTCCCATCAGATTTCAAGGAAAAAATTTACACACCCACACAGAAAGGATGGAGTGACACACTGAGGGGCTTAGAGGCAGACAGTGCCTCAATAGTTACTTTTGTTCGAACTTTTAAAGAACCGTCAGACCTAGAGTTCTGAAACTTTACAAACCTGTTCTAGAGCTCAGGTCGATTAAGCACGGTGAGTTATGTGGCTCTTAGAAGGTTCTCGGACCGATAAAAAGCCTCGTGCATTTGCATTGACTTTAATTCATTTTGAGCATTACGAAAATGGTGACATTTAGAAAAGTCCAGAAGTTTGCAAAGACTAGGTGCATTGAAACCGAGCTTGGCCCATAGAGACGGACCCGACATTTCTGTCCGATAGCTCATTCAAGACCCATAGCAAGGCATGGAAAAAGTGGAATTCAGCACCAATTAAGGTTTTGCTCGGGCACCGAATGACCTATCGAACCGAAACTTGGGATTCGAGTTGCCTACACATAGGGCTAAAACATAATGTGAGAACTGGACCCGCAGCTAGAACATAACTACGTATTATTTGTTTTATTATGGTTTAAATGGAAGGCGCTGTGAATTTTGGGTGCTCTGAAATATGTGATAGTTGGCTTCTAAACGAGTTGGAAAAAGTGAGTTTGGAGTCAGATGGTATCAGTTTGGTGTCTTGAAAATATCTATTTGCTAGATGGACACTGACTTCTAGTTGACTTTTTGTGCATTTTGCAATATGTTTCAACAGTGAAAAACCACCAAAATAGCATTCTGAAATCACCACTAAAAATGACATCACCATAGTCTCCAGGCCGTGCCGAGTTCAACGAGATGCCCCGCTTGACCGTAGCTTGCTCGGTCTGAGCGCAGCGACAGTGACAAGAAGATGACCCTTGACCTACATTTCAAGTCTTTTGCTTTTGGGAGACAGAGAGAAACTGTTAAGGTTTAGAAGCACAATTTGACCTCAGGAACGTTCCTAAGGTCTCTGTGCAAGCCTAACCTTGACCGTGTGGCATTACACCTTAACAGTTAAAAGAAGGTGTTTACATCAAACAGTTTACAATGACATCTCACCCCATAGGAACACATTGCATGCACCCCTAAATTCAACCTGAAGCCTATGTGGGTTATGAATGTCTTTGAACTGTCTTCAGTGACAATCCATCAGCACTATAGAGGTCTACCTGTGTTGATTCTAAGCTTCCTGGAGCAACCGGAAGTGATAAATCACCCTAAAAGTGTTTGCCTACTACCAACCAGCAGTTTGTGAATATGTGCATTCAACCCGGTGTAAATCAGTCAGTTCTTAACGTATAACTTAAAAACTCAGAGTTCTGTAAAGCATACCCCGATCAGGATATGTATTTACTTATAGCTTCCTGTGCAACCGGAAGTGCCTTAAAATGGGGTCATAGGTGCTGTTTCCGAAGGTTTAAAAAAGTCAGATCTTTCCAAAACTTTAATGTGTGAATCGGTCAACCCTCATGAACTGTAAATCAGTAATTTCTCGAAACAGATTGTCAAAGAAAAGCTCTCTCACCACACACAACACACACACACACACAACAATCACACACACACACGCACGCACAAAACGCACAACACACACACACACACACACACACACACACACACACACCACACACACACACACACAACACCACACACACACACCACACACACACACACACACACACAACACACACACACACACACCCACACACAATAAACACAAACCAGAAGGATGGAGTGAAAAAGTATGGTGCTTAAAGACACACAGAGCCTTAATGCTTTAGGGGGATCCAGACTTCCAGACTTCCATACCCGCTCTGGGAGCGCTATACTACCGCCCCAAATCAATGGTGCTGGCCTGAGTGATTTATGGAGGTTTTTCAAAAATATTCTAAGTCCAATCTTTTCGTGCACCTGGTATTTTTTTGGGTTACCAGGCGTCATTTTTCAAAACGGTTGAAATTGCTTTTAGGGGCATCCAGTGTCACATGACCGGATGATGGATAACTATTCTTGTTCTTCTTGTAACTTTCCGGTAGGCTAGAAGCTTTCCGGTGTTTTGCTGCTCCGACACAGCATCGACGCAGGTTTGCACTTGATTTATCGTATCGTAACCGTAGGTGCAGCCAAGTGGAAATACGAAAGCTTTCTAGCTATTATTCGCACTGACGGTAATTTGAACACAAGAACGTTTCTAGTGAAAAGGTGCTTACACTCAGAGCCATGTATTTAACTCCAGCCACCCTACCTTATTACGGGTTAACGTTTTGGTAATTTTGGTTGGCCAACAAATGTAAGACTACAATGACTGCATACGTTTCCCCAAAATGTTATACGAAAAAAAAATGTTTTGTTATTGCATGGACAATGGCAAGGCTGCCATTGTATTTTCGGTTACATTCTGGTCAATAAAATGGTTTACACGTTTATTTTTTAAGAAATACAGGATGGAACTACAACCGAATAAAACACCATTAACCATCAATGTATTGCTTACATTCATTCTATTACTGAAAAGTCTGTTCAGAAAAATCGAAAACAGTACATTAGGCATAAAACCACAATGTTTTAATAGGATTAAAAAAAGACAATATACAGTGGGGGAGAAAAGTATTTGATACACTGCCGATTTTGCAGGTTTTCCTACTACAAAGCATGTAGAGTGATCTGTCATTTTTATCATAGGTACACTTCAACTGTGGAGAGACGGAATCTAAAACAAAAATCCAGAAAATCACATTGTATGATTTTTAAGTAATTAATTTGCATTTTATTGCATGACATAAGTATTTGATCATCAGAAAAGCAGAAACCTAATTATTTGGTACAAAACCTTAGTTTGCAATTTACAGAGATCATTTACGCTTCCTGTAGTTCATTGACAGGTTTGCACACACTGCAGCAGGATTTTGGCCCACTCCTCCATACAGACCTTCTCCAGATCCTTCAGGTTTTGGGGCTGTCGCTGGCAATACGGACTTTCGGCTCCCTCCAAAGATTTTCTATTGGGTTCAGGTCTGGACTGCTGGCAGTTAGGCCACTCCAAGGACCTTGAGATGCTTCTTACGGAGCCAACTCCTTAGGTTGCCCTGACTGTGTGTTTCGGTCGTTGTCAGTGCTGGAGACCAGCCACGACCCATCTTTCAAATGCTCTTACTGAGGGAAGGAGGTTGTTGGTCAGATCTCGCGATACATTTGCCCCATCCATCCTCCCTTCAATACGGTCAGTCGTCCTGTCCCCTTTGCAGAAAAGCATCCCCAAAGAATGAATGTTTCCACCTCCATGCTTCACGGTTGGGATGGGTGTTCTTGGGTTGTACTCATCCTTCTATCCTCCAAACACGGCGAGTGGAGTTTAGAGCAAAAGCTCTATTTTTGTTCATCAGACCACATGACCTTTCTCCCATTCCTCCTCTGGATCATCCAGATGGTCATTGGCAAACTTCATAGACGGGCCTGACATGCGCTGGCTTGAGCAAGGGGGACCTTGCGTGCGCTGACAGGATTTTAATCCATGACCGGCGTAGTGTGTTACTAATGTTTTCTTTGAGGACTGTGGTCCAGCTCTCTTCAGGTCATTGACCAGAGTCCTGCCGTGTAGTTTGGGCTGATCCCTCACATATCCTCATGATAATTGGATGCCCCACGAGGTGAGATCTTGCATGGAGCCCCCAGACCGAGGTGATTTGACCGTCATCTTGAACTTCTTCCATTTTCTAATAATTGTGCCAACAGTTGTTGGCCTTCTCCCCAGCTGCTTGGCTATTGTCCTGTAGCCCATCCCAGCCTTTGTACAGGTTCTACAATTTATCCCTGTGTCTTACACAGCTCTCTGGTCTTGGCCATTGTGAGAGGTTGGAGTCTGTTTGATTGAGGTGTGTGGACAGTGTTCTTTTTATACAGGTAACAGAGTTCAAAAGCGTAGCAGTTAATACAGGTAATGAGTGGAGAACAGGAGGGCTTCTTAAAGAAAAACTAACAGGTCTGTGAGAGCCGGAATTCTTACACTGGTTGGATAGGTGATCAAATACTTATGTCATGCAATAAAATGCAAATGAATTACTTAAAAATCATACAATGTGATTTTCTGGATTTTTGTTTTAGATTCCTTCTCTCACATTGTTGAAGTGTACCTAGTGATAAAAATTACAGACCTCTACATGCTTTGTAAGTAGGAAAACCTGCAAATATTGTCAGTGTATCAAATACTTGTTTCCCCACTGTATATTATAACCTCTTATTGGTTATATGGTTAAAAAAAGACAAAATATCTATATATTCATAAACGTAAAAATAAAATAAATACAGGCGATCGCGTCTATGGTTGTTGCAACGGCTTGTGTGTGTCGCTACTGGTTAAATTCGTGTCTTTGCAACGAATTAAGTAGCACAAAAATTAGTGTATTTTTCAAGAATTGAACCACCCCAAAATGCACAAAAACGCACAGAAATCTGCTGAAATACATTTTGTACATATATAGCGCGAATTGGAAATGTGAGGCTTGGCTGGTGGGTCATATGTTGAGTGTAGTCTGTTCCAGGAGTTGTGACCCTATTCTAACCATATTACAGGGGCTGAGTCACTGGCTTACTGGTTGCTCTTTCATGCTGTCCCGTAGGAGGGGTGCGTCACTTGAGTGGGTTGAGTCACTGACGTGAATCTTCCTGTCTGTGTTGGCGCCCCCCTTGGTTGTGCCGTGGGGAGATCTTTGTGGCTATACTCGGCCTTGTCTCAGGATGGTAAGTTGGTGGTTGAAGTTATCCCTCTAAAGGTGTGAGGGCTGTGCTTGGTAAAGTGGGTGGGGTTATATCCTTCTGTTTGGCCCTGTCCGGGGGTATCACTTGTGGATGGGGCCACAGTGTCTCCTGACCCCTCCTGTCTCAGCCTCCAGTATTTATGCTGCAGTAAGTATTTATGTGTCGGGGGCTAGGGTCAGTTTGTTATATCTGGAGTATTCTCCTGTCTTATCCGGTGTCCTGTTTGAATTTAAGTATGCTCTCTCTAATTCTCTCTTTCTTTCTCTCTCTCGGAGGACCTGAGCACTAGGACATGCCTCAGGACTACCTGGCATGATGACTCCTTGCTGTCCCCAGTCCACCTGGCCGTGCACGCTGCTCCAGTTTCAACTGTTCTGCCTGCGGCTATGGATCCCTGACCTGTTCACTGGATGTGCTACCTGTCCCAGACCTGCTGTTTTCAACTCTCTAGAGACCGCAGAGACGGTAGAGATACTCTTAATGATCGGTTATGAAAAGCCAACTGACATTTACTCCTGAGAGATATGCGGACTTGCTGCACCCTCGACAACTACTGTGATTATTATTATTTGACCATGCTGGTCACTTATGAACATTTGTACATCTTGGCCATGTTCTGTTATAATCTCCACCCGGCACAGCCAGAAGAGGACTGGCCACCCCTCATAGCCTGGTTGCTCTCTAGGTTTCTTCCTAGGTTTTGGCCTTTCTAGGGAGTTTTTCCTAGCCACCGTGCTTCTACACCTGTATTGCTTGCTGTTTGGGGTTTTAGGCTGGGTTTCTGTACAGCACTTTGAAATATCAGCTGATGTACGAAGGGCTACATAAATTTGATTTGATTTGATTATGAATTGGCCAATTAAACAAGGGTGAGGAAGGCAAGCGAACAGATGCACAGTTTATAGATGGTATTTTCTTTAGCGTTTTATAATAGACCAGTGCCAATTTTAGCATGTAAATCTTGGTGGCGCAAACCAACAAATTTTGTGGATGTATGCCAGCAAAGACACTACACAACACAACACTAAACTATATATTAATTGCACTATAACGGTGACAAACGGTGCCCACAAACTGTTAGGGCCTACATAAAGCTGTCCCAACAGCTGAGTCCCAACAGCAGTCCAAACATGTTACCACTGCTGCACCTGGCTATCAGCGGATCCTTGTCTGGAAGTGAAACAGTTAATTCAGCCTCATTTATTGCCACTAGAAACCAAATGTGATTTTGACTGACAATTGAGATGTACAAACGATGGCATAAGGGGACGATAAGCGGATAAAAGATCATCTGTAATTTCGATGAAGACATTTATGGGCGAGCTAGGACGCACATAGTCAATATAACTATTTGTTCAGCACTTTTGAAATGTACAGCGACAGAATTCAGAACATGGGCCGTTCTTACAGTGTTCTTCCTGTACACCAAGTGGGAACCGTAGCATAAATAAAGGGGGCATATAAGCAGAAAATAAAAGCTCTTACAATATTTGATGATTCAATTTCTCTAAAACACGTTATAGGCTACATGTGCACCACCAAGTCAGAACAGTATGGAAAATAGACCAAATGGTTTGGGTGACACACATGGGCTACTAACAGCTTACTACACAACATACACGTAGTATTACTTTCTTAACTACAGTATACATATCTCCCTGGCATATTACATAATTTATGCAGCAGCACACAGGACATTTTTGGACTCACCTTGTTGTTCTGTGCTCACTTGAACAGGAAGGTGGCGCGGCGGCCCTTCGTGGGCAGATTTTGTCATCAAACTTTGTCATCAAAATCTGGCATTCTCTGGATTCATGGTGCTTTCAAGACAAATGGGTACTCTGGAAAAAACTAGGTAGAATTATGAGGATGTCAGTGATCTTCAGGTCGTAGCTCTAGAAAGATGCCGAGTTCCCGAGTTCCCGTTTACAATTCCGAGTTGGATAACCGTTCAAAGCGTATTTTCCCAGTCGGAGTTCCCAGTTGTCTTGAACTCACTGAAGTCAGATTTCCTAGTTCTGAGTTAACAGTTGTTTTGAGCGTGACATAAATCATGCTGGATTGACAGCATGGCCAATGTTGAATGTTAATAATTTTAAACTCGGAAAAAATAACCTTAAACTGAGAATTGGGACCACACACCCACTCCACTGAATAGCAGGCTAGTGATTGCTTTGTAATGCTTGCAGTTAGCCATTGATTCCTTCCAAACCACGCATTGTTCAATTTGCAATTTCCAGCTTTTTGTGTAATGTTCATGTCCAATGGCCGATGAGCACCGATATGTTTCATCTATAATCTTTAATCTATTTCTCTTCATTATTTATCTTCTTATGACAAGGATTGAAAAATATTTGACAGTAGGTTGTCAACTTAATTCATGATGATGACTGCTAGCTAAGATTTTGAAAGTATGATGTTGACATGATCAATCCAATCAAAGCTACTGTAGATATAACATCATTTGGCATCCTTTTATCTGTGGCCAATGACCTTGAGCCTTCTTGGATGGGCACTTCTAATGTAACTCCATGGCAGCACCCAAGAAGCTTGAATTTTCGAGCGCTACCCTTAGATTTGGCAGTGACGTAGTGTCCCCATGAATGACCGAACACTGATCCAATCACGGCGCAACTAGAGAACATTACCAACCCCTATGCTCCGTATTTTTCGCTGGCTGCCCCACCACAGAGAGCACTGAGCTAGGCTGAAACACCTTCATTTTGGAGCTGCCTTACTCAAGAAAGCAAAAAAAGAGACCATGTTTGTATGGAGGCTTTATTAACTCGATTATTATAATATATTTTTTACATTGGATCTTCTTACCCAAGATGGCGTAGCAGTCAGGCGTCATTGTCTTCATCTTGTCATGTCCCGTGGATATATCTTTTTTCTTCACATTTTCTTCTCATATATTTCGTATATATTTTCTAAATATTTTTTAAACTTCAACTCCAACATACTCTCCTGCAACCCTACTAGCTAGCCACTGCTAGCGGTCATCAGCTAACCTTAAGCCCAGACAACTCCTGCTAGTCTGCACAGCGCGATTCAACCCAGAGCATACTGGACTCTTTTTCCCCACATCTCCGGATTCCTACCGCAATCTCTGAACCTTTTTACCTGGATCATCACAGCTAGCTAGCTGCTATCCGAGTGGCTACTCCTGGCTAACATCTCTGTCCCGAAGCAAGCGCCAATTAGCCTGTAGCTAGCCTATGCTAGGCCCAACTCCCAGCTAGCTGAAGAGGTCCATCAGCCACTTCTTGTGCTACAATACCTATTTTGCCAATTGGCCTGGACCCCTTTTACTGCCTATACGGAGCCCCACCGATCCTTCACGACTGGTCTCACGAATCCGCCCGAGGGGGTTTTCAACAGGCTCCTCCGTCGCGACGTCCCCTGAATTGCCATCTGCTATCCACGGCCCACTAGCTGTCTAGAGGATATCGGACTGTTAGCTGAAGAAGTCCATCAGCCAATTTTCTTGGGCTACAATACCTATTTTTCAAATTGGCCTGGACCCTTTACTACACAGAGCCCTGCCGATCCATCACGACTGGTCTGCCGACAGAACCGCCTGAGGGGGCTACAACTGACTCTTCCATCGCGACGTCCCACTAAGGCCCTTCTGCTAGCCTGCTGCCCCGGCCCGCTAGCTGTCTGAATCGCCATGTCTCCAGCCCGCCTAGCTCCTCACTAGACCCCATGATCACTCGGCTACGCATGCCTCTCCCTAATGTCAATATGCCTTGTCCATTGCTGTTTTGGTTAGTGATTATTGTCTTATTTCACTGTAGAGCCTCCAGCCCTGCTCAATATGCCTTAGCTATCCCTTTTGTTCCACCTCCCACACATGCGGTGACCTCACCTGGTTTAAATGGTGTCTCTAGAGACAATACCTCTTTCATCGTCACTCAATGCCTAGGTTTACCTCCACTGTATTTTCTGTACATGGTTTACCTTCACGACCATTGTCTGTACATTATGCCTTGAATCTATTCTTCCGTGCCCAGAAACCTGCTCTTTTACTCTCTGTTCCGAACGCACTAGACGACCATTTCTTATAGCCTTTAGCCGTACCCTTATCCTACTCCTCCTCTGTTCCTCTGGTGATGTAGAGGTTAATCCAGGCCCTGCAGTGCCTAGCTCCACTCCCATTCTCCAGGCGCTCTCATTTGTTGACTTCTGTAACCGTAAAAGCCTTGCTTTCATGCATGTTAACATTAGAAGCCTCCTCCCTAAGTTTGTTTTATTCACTGCTTTAGCACACTGCCAACCCGGATGTCCTAGCCGTGTCTGAATCCTGGTTTAGGAAGGCCACCTAAAACCCTGAAATTTCCATCCCTAACTATAACATTTTCCAACAAGATAGAACTGCCAAAGGGGGCAGAGTTGCAATCTACTGCAGAGATAGCCTGCAGAGTTTTGTCATACTATCCAGGTCTGTGCCCAAACAATTTGAGCTTCAACTTTTAAAAATCCACCTTTCCAGAAACAAGTCTCTCACCGTTGCCCCTTGCTATTGACGACCTTCTGCCCCCAGCTGTGCCCTGGACACCATATGTGGATTGATTCCCCCCCATCTATCGTCAGAGCTCGTATTGTTAGGTGACCTAAACTGGGACATGCTTAACACCCCGGCAGCCCTACAATCTAAGCTAGATGCCCTCAATCTCACACAAATTATCAATGAACCTACCAGGTACAACCCCAAATCTGTAAATACAGGCACCATCATAGATATCATCCTTACCAACCTGCCCTCCAAATACACCTCTGCTGTCTTCAACCAGGATCTCAGTGATCACTGCCTCATTGTCTGCGTCCGTTAATGGGTCTGCGGTCAAACGACCACCCCTCAATCTCACACAAATTATCAATGAACCTACCAGGTACAACACCAAATCTGTAAATACAGGCACCATCATAGATATCATCCTTACCAACCTGCCCTCCAAATACACCTCTGCTGTCTTCAACCAGGATCTCAGTGATCACTGCCTCATTGTCTGCGTCCGTTAATGGGTCTGCGGTCAAACGACCACCCCTCATCACTGTCAAACGCTCCCTAAAACACTTCAGCGAGCAGGCCTTTCTAATCGACCTGTCCAGGGTATCATGGAAGGATATTGACCTCATTCCATCAGTAGAGGATGCCTGGTTATTCTTTAAAAGTGCTTTCCTCACCATCTTAAATAAGCATGCCCCATTCAAAAAATGTTGAACCAGGAACAGATATAGCCCTTGGTTCAATCCAGACCTGACTGCCTTTGACCAGCACAAAAACATCATGTGGCATACTGCGTTAGCATTGAATAGCCCCTGCGATATGCAACTTTTCTGGGAAAATAGGAACCAATATACACAGGCAGTTAGGAAAGCAAAGGCTAGCTTTTTCAAACAAATATTTGCATCCTGTAGCACAAACTCCAAAAAGTCTGGGACACTGTAAAGTCCATTGAGAATAAGAGCACCTCCTCCCAGCTGCCCACTGCACTGAGGCTAGGAAACACTGTCACCACCAATAAATCCATGATAATTGAGAATTTCAAAAAGCATTTTTCTACGGCTGGCCATGCTTTCCACCTGGCTACCCCGGTCAACAGCCCTGCACCCCCCTCAGAAACTTGCCCAAGCCTCCCCTACTTCTCCTTCACCCAAATCCAGATAGCCGATGTTCTGAAAGAACTGCCAAATCTGGACCCCTACAAATCAGACAATCTGGACACTCTCTTTCTAAAATGATCCGCCGCAATTGTTGCAACCCCATTACTAGCCTGTTCAACCTCTCTTTCGTATCGTCTGAGATCCCCAAAGATTGGAAAGCTCTTCAAATGGGGAGACACTTTAGACCCAAACTGTTACAGACCTATATCTATCCTACCCTGCCTTTCTAAGGTCTTCAAAAGCCAAGTTAACAAACAGATCACCGACCATTTTGAATCCCACCGTACCTTCTCCGCTATGCAATCTAGTTTCTGAGCTGGTCACGGGTGCACCTCAGCCACGATCAAGGTCCTAAACGATATCATAACCGCCATCGATAAAAGACAATACTCTTGCTGCAGGTGATTTTCTGATCCACCTCTACGCAGATGACACCATTCTGTATACTTCTGGCCCTTCTTTGGACAGTGTGTTAACTAACCTCCAGACGAGCTTCAATGCCACACAACTCTCCTTCCGTGGCCTCCAACTGCTCTTAAATGTATTTAAAAGTAAATGTATGCTCTTCAACCGATCGCTGCCCGCACCTGCCTGCCCGTCCAGCATCACTACTCTGGACGGTTCTGACTTTGAATATGTGGACAACTACAAATACCTAGGTGTCTGGTTAGATTGTCAACTCTCCTTCCAGACTCACATTAAGCATCTCCAATCCAAAATTAAATCTAGAATCGGCTTCCTATTTCGCAACAAAGCATCCTTCACTCATGCTGCCAAACTTACCCTCGTAAAACTGACTATCCTACCGATCCTTGACTTCCGCGATTTACATTTACAAAATAGCCTCCAACACTCTACTCAGCAAATTGGAGGCTGTCTATCACAGTGCCATCCGTTTTGTCACCAAAGCCCCATATACTACCCACCACTGTGACCTGTATGCTCTCATTGGCTGGCCCTCGCTTCATATTCGTCGCCAAACCAACTGGCTCCAGGTCATCTATAAGTCTTTGCTAGGTAAAGCCCCACCTTATCTCAGCTCACTGGTCACCATAGCAGCACCCACCCGTAGCACGCGCTCCAGCAGGTATATTTCACTGGTCACCCCCAAAGCCAATTCCTCCTTTGGCCGCCTTTTCTTCCAGTTTTCTGCTGCCCAATGACTGTAACGAATTGCAAAAATCACTGAAGCTGGAGAGTCATATCTCCCTCTCTAACTTTAAGCACCAGCTGTCAGAGCAGCTCATAGATCACTGCACCTGTACATAGCCCATCTGTAAATAGCTCATCCGACTACCTCATCCCCATACTGTTATTTATTTTTTGCTCCTTTGCACCCCAGTATCTCTACTTGCACATTCATCTTCTGCACATCTATCACTCCAGTGTTTAATTGCTAAATTGTCATTATTTCACCACTATGGCCTATTTTTTGCCTTAACTCCCTTATCTTACCTCATTTGCACACACTGTATATAGACGTTTCTATTGTGTTATTGACTGTATGTTTGTTTATTCCATGTGTAACTCTGTGTTGCTGTTTATGTCACACTGCTTTGCTTTATCTTGGCCAGGTAGCAGTTGTAAATGAGAACTTGTTCTCAACTGGCCTACCTGGTTAAATAAAGGTGAAATTTAATTTAAATTTAAAAATAAAATTGTTTGCAAACTGATATGTGAAACATATTAATGCCAAAAATAACATTCAAAACAGGCAACCCAATTTTGTTATTTATTTATTTTTAGCTAAAAATGTGGCACTGCCCCACCTGCCCTGGGTGATATGTCGCCACTGTAGTAGACAATGTTCAACAACAGTGTGGGCACCCTTCGCACATCAAGGTCTCCGTATGACCTTTAATCTGAACCTATGCTCAAAACAATTGAGTGACCCCCAGTCTTAATGTGTTAAATTACTAATGAACTTCAGAGTAGTTTAAATGTTACATGGTCCTGTAATAAGTCTACACCAGGCAGTGACAGTTGAATGGATGCAGGATGCAAATGGTTTTAGTTGTTTGTTTTTAATTCACACTTTCAATGCAATACTTCATAAATGTTTTGTCATACACGTGGTATACGGTCTGAAGTTTAAGTCTGAGTTTAAATTATAAACTCGGTGGTTAGAGACCTGAATGCTGATTGGCTGACAACCGATATCATACCGTATACAGGGTATGACAAAACATGTATTTTTACAGCTCTAATTACGTTGATAGCAGTTTATAATAGCAATAAGGCAACTCGGGGATTTGTGGTATATGGCCAAAATATCACGGCTAAGGGCTGTGTCCAGGCGCTCCGAGATGCGTCGGGCATAAGAACAGCCCTTAGCCGTGGTATATGGCCCCTTTCGTGCGTTATTGCTTAAATATAATCCATTCTGATCAATATTATGCAAGCTTTGAAAATAACTGATTTAGCTAGCCTGGCTCCTCTGAAGGCGGTGTTGCGCGTTCCAGGTCGACTTTATTTTAGGTCGCGCTGTGCAGCTGGCAGTCTCAAGAATCAGAACGACAATGTGCCATTGAATATTGCAATATTATCCAGCTAACGCTAGTAGCTTTAGTTGATTTGAAATGTGACATTTGCTCAAATAATTTCAATCAATGTTCATAGCTAACATTAATCATGATACGTGTTCTTATGGTTGACGTCATTGACGTGGCGCTCGGGCCGCAACTACTGGTGGAGTGGAGAGCGAGTCACATGCGCCATTTAAATACCCAGCTGTCGACCGAGATATATTTTTTATTTTACCACAGCGGCTTTTTCTGCTGAAGATGGCGGACGGGGAGAGTATCCTTGTTGAAGCCACTTCAAGTATGGAAGAACCCGTTTCAAAAAAGTCCAAAATGAGCATGGGCATAGAATCTGGGCTCAAAATTGGTCAGACTGAGCAAGCTACATACGGGCTAGAGGCTTGTGAGAGTTGGGCTGCGGCGATTTCTGCGCGGCCAGATGAGGAGATTGAGCCGGTGATGGCGTTAGGACAGGCCCCAGCAGCAGCACTAGGCGGAGACAATGGGCTGCTGGTCTTGGAGCCTCAGGAAAGCGTAACAAACTTAAAAAATGAGTCTGCACCCGCTGCGGAGAATGCAGGTAGGCTAATTTAGCTAGCTGCTATAGCTAGTATGCAAAGTTTTTTTTTGCGGACTCGAGCGTTGCATGTCTGGTTCGATTACTCCACCTTGGATAGCCAATTCAATTGGGCTCGCTAGCGTTGTAGCTAACTTGCTGGTTCAGCAGTACGTCAGCCTGAAGGTTGAAACTAGCAAACTTTAGCCGACTCGTTTAAAAAAGGGTAGCCGATATCAACATTAGCTTTTTGGCTAGTAATGTTATGCAATTCAGTTTTTTGGGTTGCAAGTTTTGCACATTTCAGGGAATGCAAAAATACAGTAACATTTTCAAGTCATTTGCAGAATAGTTAGCTAGGTAAATTACTGTTTAACACATTGCCTGAGTGATCTGTTATGAAGAGATGGCTAGTCCACATTAAAGATGCAGAAATCGCTCCGCCATTTCTTGGTTGCTAAAATACTAAAAGTTAGCTTAATTTCAGTTAATGTGACAACATACAAGTAGATAATAATGTACCATTTAAACCGCTGTGAAATCTATTTTTACATAACCAAAAATATTGTATTTTCAGTTGTTTGAAGCTGGTGTATAAAACCGAAAGTACAAGACGCGAAAGCGAAACTTAAGAACGGGAAGAATAGAAAAAGCACACAGAACAGAAATACTGCCTGCTTTCAATGAGTGACAGATATTTAACACATTTCTATATGAATTTGGTCGGGTACATATTGCAGCTTTAAATTAATTGACAAAACTATTAATTCCCACAATCGTGTCCTCTTTATTGCTTGTCCAGAGTGTCTTGGCACCGATGAGGAGTTTCACCAAAATGGCTTTGCCTTCCCAGATGGTGTCAATGAGGATGATGACAGATCCTCACATGCAAGTTCCAGTGACTGGACCCCTCAACCACAGATAGGTACAAGATGTCTAATAATACATTTTATTTTTACCAGGTGTATTGAAAATTATTTTTTCAAACTGTACAAAAGACAACATGCAGACGCTCAACCATCAACGACATCACACCTGCCCAGAGACCTACCTGTTTTCACCCCCATCTCCAGTGCCGGTTGAGAGAACGCCAGGAGTGTGCAAAGCTGACATCAAGGAAAAGGGTGGCTACTTTGAACAAACTCAAATATAAGATGTATTTTGATATAACACATTTTTTGGTTACAACATGATGCACTAAATGTTATTTCATAGTTGTCTTCACTATTATTCTACAATGAAGAAAATATAGAAAAACCCTTGAATGACTAGGTGTGTCCAAACTTTTGATTGGTACTGTACATTTTTCAAGATAATTGACGAGAAGCATATCGTCCAGCCCATCGGGTATCTCACTGCACCCTCATGACAATTCTTGAAATATGCAGACAAGTACATTTACATTGCAACACTTCTGACAGCCAACTTTCTCCACCCATAACATTTTGACTTTATAGCATTTCCAGGGGGCATGGATTATTTAGTCATTATTAGGTTTACACTTTAGACATTACTCTGTCGTTGTGCTGTAAATTGTCTCTTGTATAATACATTCTATACATTACGCTTAATCCAGTATAAACTAAAGGTTCATTAAGAATCCATTCATTAGTTATGTTCAAACATTCCCTCCAACTTGTGCCAATATCAGTTATTTTTATGTCTTGGTACCAATAGTTTATAAACTCAGCAAAAAAAGAAACATCCCTTTTTTCAGGACCCTGGTTTTTCAAAGATAATTAGTAAAAATCCAAGTAACTTCACAGATCTTAATTGTAAAGGGTTTTAACACTGTTTCCCATGCTTGTTCAATGTACCAAAAACAATTAATGAACATGCACCTGTGACTAACAGCTTACAGACGGTAGGCAATTAAGGTCACAGTTATGAAAACTTAAGACCACTAAATAGGCCTTTCTACTAACTCTGAAAAACACCAAAAGAAAGATGCCCAGGGTCCCTGCTCATCTGTGTGTACGTGCCTTAGGCATGCTGCAAGGAGGCATGAGGACTGCGGATGTGGCCAGTGCAATAAGTTGCAATGTCCGTATTGTGAGACGCCAAAGACAGCGCTACAGGGAGACAGGACGGACAGCTGATCGTCCTCGCAGTGGCAGAGCACGTGTAACCACACAGGATCGGTAAATCTGAACATCACACCTGCGGGACAGGTACAGGATGGCAACAACTGCCCGAGTTACACCAGGAACGCACCAGTGCTCAGACTGTTCGCAATAGGTTGAGAGAGGCTGGACTGAGGGCTTGTAGGCCTGTTGTAAGGCAGGTCCTCATCAGACATCACCGGCAACAACTTTGCCTATGGGCACAAACCCACCGTCGCTGGACCAGACAGGACTGGCAAAAAGTGATCTTCGCTGACGAGTTGCAGTTTTGTCTCACCAGGGGTGATGGTCGGATTTGCGTTTTATCGTTGAAGGAATGAGCATTACACCGAGGCCTGTACTCTGGAGCGGGATCGAGGTGGAGGGTCTGTCATGGTCTGGGGCGGTGTGTCACAGCATCATCGGACTGAGCTTGTTGTCATTGCAGGCAATCTCCACGCTGTGCCTTACAGGGAAGACATCCTCATCCTGACATGAGGCTCATCCTGACATGACCCTCCAGCATGACAATGCCACCAGCAATACTGCTTGTTCTGTGCGTGATTTCCTGCAAGACAGGAATGTCAGTGTTCTGCCATGGCCAGCGAAGAGCCCAGATCTCAATCCCATTGAGCACGTCTGGGACATGTTTGATCTGAAGGTGAGGGCTAGGGCCATTCCCCCCCCCCCCCCCCCCCCCCACAGAAATGTCCGGGAATTTGCCGGTGCCTTGGTGGAAGTGGGGTAACCTCTCACAGCAATAACTGGAAAATCTGGTGCAGTCTTTGAGGAGGAGATGCACTGCAGTACTTAATGCAGCTGGTGGCCACACCAGATACTGACTTACTTGTGATTTTGACCTCCCCCTTTGTTCAGGGACACATTATTCAATTTCTGTTAGTCACATGTCTGTGGAACTTGTTCCGTTTGTCTCAGTTGTTGAATCTTATGTTCATACAAATATTTACACGATAAGTTTGCTGAAAATAAACGCAGTTGACAGTGAGAACTTTTTTTGCTGAGTAATTTTTTTCCTACGAGGTTGTCATTTGGATAGGCTCTCTGCTAGGTTTTGAATATCATACCTATCATATGAAGATCCTTTTCTAACTCAAATAGAATTCCCTTAAGATTGCTCTAATGTCCCAAAAGATTTCAAATCAACATTTTGTGATATTAAACTTAAATTGCATGTATTTGAAAATATTGACATTGGTCAATCCAAAATTGCTTTTTATTTCTGAAATAAATAGATTTCCTATTACCAAGTAATTTGTTTTTTACGCCTTTGTTTCCATGTGAACCAATTTATCGGTGCATTCTGAAAAGCTATCTAAGGATTTTTCCCATGGCTTGTGTTTTGTGGGAGTAACATTGGTTCTTGTAGAATCTGTTTTAATTTTCTTCCATATTGTTAGTGTTAACTATGAAGTTGTTAATGTTCTTAGTTTATCGTTTAAAAATAGACAAGTGAAACGATTGAGGGTGAATGTGCATCTTCTATAATTACACATTGTCCCTCTTTAGTGCATTTAATGATATGTCTCAAATAAAAGCCATGGGTGGTGAGTTGATGCAATTCCAATCAGAGGTTAAAAAGATTAGGGAGATGTAACTTTCCTTTTTGAGTTTTATTTGCCCGTATAAAGTCAAATGGCTGAGGTATACTTTTTTAATGAATGTCTTTGGTGGGGTTATTGGTATTACTGAGAATATATATAAGAACTTTGGGAACCATGCCATTCTGAAGAGGTTTATTCTACCTTTACGATTTATGGGAAGATTGTTGCATTTAATACATCTTCTGTAATACACGAAATTGCATGCAACCCAGGTGATGTTCAAGATACAATAACATGTTTAAAGCAATTTGAATGTGCAGTATTTCTGTTTGTTTTTATTAGGTTCCTACAGTTTTATTCAGCAACACATTATGAGAGAGACCAATCCGAGAACAATACTAAAAGACTTGCTTCCTGAGACTGTGCTTCCGCCTGACTTGGATGACATGACACTGTGGCAGATCATCATCAACATCTCGGAGCCTCCTAAAAGAAAGAAGCGCAAAGACATAAACACCCTGGAGGATGTGGTTCGGCTACTCCAGGAAAGCAAAAAGATCCTTGTGCTGACCGGTGCTGGGGTATGTATTGCAGGGAACGATTAAGTTTTGCTGTGTCTTTGTATAGCTTTCACAGTTGCCTTATTAGGACTGATGGTTTATTTTTCCTCAGGTGTCTGTTTCTTGTGGAATACCAGACTTTCGATCCAGAGATGGCATTTATGCAAGGCTGGCAATAGATTTCCCAGATCTTCCAGACCCTCAAGCAATGTTTGATATCGAGTACTTCAGAAGAGACCCACGGCCATTTTTCAAGTTTGCTAAGGTTTGTGGACTGAAAGCATATCTATATAGTATTTGTTTAAGCCATGATGAATATCTGTAAATGACCACTTGTTGGATATGTGAGACGGTTTTGATTGCTCTGTTCTCTTGCAGGAGATCTATCCAGGACAGTTCCAACCTTCGCCTTGTCACAAATTCATATCTATGCTGGACAAGCAGGGGAAGCTGCTACGCAACTACACCCAGAACATTGACACTCTTGAACAAGTGGCTGGGGTTCAGAGGATCATCCAATGTCATGGTACATAATGTAATAGATGTTAACTTTAATCAAGTGTTTGTGGTTCCGGGTCTAATATTCACTCTTATGACCCACACTCTTCTGTGTTTCAGGGTCTTTTGCAACAGCTTCTTGTCTTGTCTGTAAACACAAGGTTGACTGTGAGGCCGTAAGGGAAGACATTTTTTATCAGGTATTGGCAAGAATGGTTCCTATTAATATTCACCAGTGTCAAATCTGTGAATTGATGTGTACTCCTGGACAGACTTGTGGCTTTTTTTCAGTCATTCACAGCTTATCTTGTACAGTAGCATCCGTTGTCTGATTTGTTTCCATAATGAATTCAAATCTGTTCAAGGTTGTCCCTCACTGTCCACGGTGTCCAGATATCCCCCTGGCAATCATGAAGCCAGATATTGTCTTCTTTGGAGAGAATCTTCCAGAACTATTCCACAGAGCAATGAGGCAGGATAAGGATGAAGTGGACCTCCTTATTGTCATTGGGTCCTCACTGAAAGTGCGACCCGTGGCTCTCATCCCAAGTATGTTGAAAAGTTTTTTTTTTAGATGCCCAAGATTAGCAATGCTATTACCAATGTTATTGTCATGTTATTACCGTTATTACCGGTATTATGCTTTATCTCGAGCCATGCATATATAACAGGTGACCTCTTTTTCCATCCAGCCTCTATTCCTCATGACGTGCCTCAAGTCTTGATAAATCGGGAGCAGCTGCCTCACCTCAACTTTGATGTGGAGCTACTTGGGGACTGTGATGTCATCATTAATGAGCTCTGCCATCGGTTGGGCGGAGACTTTGAGCAACTGTGCTACAACTCCTTAAGACTCAATGAGATCACAGAAAACCCCCCGCGGTTAGCGATTTCCGCAGAGCAGCCATCTTGCAAGGCCTTGTCTACTCACAGTAAGCCAGCAGAAAAAGAACAGAAGCACCGTCACACAGATTCATCGGTCGGTGCCTCAGAGGAGACGAACACTCATATGGTCTCAGACACTCCAGAACGCGACAGAGTACCTACAGAACCTTGTCCGACGGCTCAGAATGTCACCGACACACCTGAAGTCGATGGAGTACCACCGGAGCCCTGTCCAAAAGGGCAGATTGTCCAAGACACTCCAGAAGTAGTAGCACAACCTGAGCCCTGTGCAAAGGCTCCAAGCCCCAATGAGGAGAGAATGGAGTATTCCGTCTCTCCATCAGCAGACACGCGGAGTGAAGAAGGCTCTGGATTAAATGATCAACACATCAACCTTGAAGTTCGCAGACTATGCTGGATGAGTCGAATCTGTCGAAGTCCTATCAGCAAGCGTCTTGAGAGTAAGATTTCAAGTGTTCGTTTACCTCCCGATTATGTGCAAAACTTTTTTTTTTAATGCAAAACCTTCTGATGTTAATAACTTTTCCATGTTGTTTCATTAAATCATGTCCTGTAATTTCCATGTTAAGACAACTTGTTGATGTGAATTTCACCCAAAATGTGATGTCTTTTACCCAGCTTCTCAATACCTTTTCCGAGCACCAAATCACTACATCTTTCACGGGGCAGAAGTGTACTCCAACTCGGAGGATGAGACGTCCAGCTCCTGCGAGAGCGAGGACTCCAGCCTGGAGATGGAGGAAGATAGTGATGCAGAGGACGAGCAGAGCACACCAACAGAGGAGGTCGAGGGCTGCCTCATAGACGCAGTGACACACAAGAAAGCCTGTGAGGGCACGTTGAGTGTGAAGCAGACAGACAATACAGACACAAATGTTCAGAACACCACAGACCTTTAAAAAACAAACAATTACCCTGTCTTGACAAGGCACTTTTCTTGTTTTTATTATCTTGTTTTGTATCATTTTTTTTCTAGATTGCGTTGACACTTCCGTACTTGTGCAGAAAATTCATTCTGTCTTTCTGCGTCCGACCACATTACTGAGCTGCAGGGTAGTTGAGTACATGTTTTGTGTACTACCATTAGCAGCTTAACCAAGAAAGGAACAGCAAACTTAGACCAAAGAACACTCCCCCCCCCCCCCCATACTCTAAATGTTTTTCAATTGTTCCATTAAGTCCTAAAATATTTGTTTTTGACTTACCCACCACTGAAGTGTAAAGATTATATTTAATGGTGGCATTGTTTTCCTTACGATATTTGGCAGCTACTTTTTACTGTCACGGTCAAGCTTTTATTATTTTTGTATTTTGTAAGACATACTCAACGAGTAGGTGATGGTTTTCTAAATCAAATTGAAGTTATACATTGTGCAAACATAAAGCCTTATAAACATGTTCAATATGCTTTCATTTGAGCAAATAGCACTTTTTTGTCTTCCATTTCCAGCAGTTTGATGCATTTGTACTTATGTCCTTGGTTGCATGAGCTATTTGGAGAAATGTCCAGCCCTAACACAGACATTGTGTTCTGGGATCAGTTTAACATGAGCCGAATTTAGTGTTTTAAGAGCCTCATTCGTCTGTTTAAATTGTTTTTGTTTTGATATTGATCTTGGTAGTAAAATAACAAATATTTTCAACATTTGTGGTAGGCATTTTTTTGTTTTCATGACACAACGTAAATAGCCTTTATTAATCACAAGGTGTAACAACTCACTTGTGTAAGAAATGGATAGAGATATGAGAGTTGCATGCTATTTGATGGCCAAGTTTAGTTTGAGAAGACCACTTTACAGGTAAGTGCATGCAGTTCAGATCCTGCAGCAGTGCCAAGGGGGCGTTTTACATAAATGAAGGGACAACATTTACATGAATGAACTGAAGATGATTAAAATGAAATTTGACTTTTTTGATTTAGTATGTCATCTTTTGTGATGTTGGTGTGTCAGCTTTCATGCTCTGTATTATTTTTTACATAATTAAAAACGTACTAACCTTTTCTGTTTTCTTTAAAAACATTACATTTTATTTGCTAGATTTATATTGGGCTTAACGACACCATGCACCAACAAATAGCAGATAATCTCACTTGAGGTTGCCATTTATGTAAATATGGCATTACATACCTATATTGATAATGTATACTGTATTTATAGTATATCTCTATACCTATGTTTTTTAAGTTCTTATGCCTGCAAAAGTCACAAAGAGCTGTTTTTGTCTAAAATAGTACTAAGATTATTTTTCAAAGAATGTAATTCCAATCCAGCTTCAGTGATAAAAACGAACCTGTAGTCATTGCATGATTTTAACTACATTGTCCTGATACCCCAGTCGCAGTTCTTTTCAAGCCATTTCGTAAATTAGGCAAAGGATTAAGGTTTAGCTACACCGCTAGTTGTCAACAACTGTTGTTCCAGACGCGACCACTAGATGAAGCTATAAGCTTACTTCATCTAGCCACAATGGTAGAAGCGTAAACAAACCAACTGTGGCAGAAAAATAATCAGTATCATAACACCGGATCGTGGAATCTATTCAACACATCGGTAAGCCATTATAGAGTACAGGTTGGCTAAGCCTAACTACAGTAATGGTATTGCTGTTTCATCAGGGAGCCACAAAGATGAAGTAAACAAATGTCATCGCTGAATCCCCGTCATGTTTGCTATTTCATGAAGCCACAAAATGGAAAGAAGCTAAACAAATTATTTTATATTTGAATTTCGCATTGTTTAAAGTTGAGAGATATCATTCAGCAAAGTAATGAGACTGGGTGTGTAAGTATGCCTCCAGGGTAATATGGTAAAGTTGGCCTCAAGTAAAGGCCTTTGAACAAAAAAGACAAAGGAGAGAGAGAGAGAGCGCTTCATCAGCTTTTAGATTGCTTAGAATACGAGTAAACTAAAATATGCTAAGAGTGAAACACTTGCAATATAATCAGCAGAGATTAACTGGAGATGGGGGTTTAACCAAACATTACATGTACCTGCCATGGTAGAGAGAGAGAATGAGATAGTCCCCTTGTCCAGTAGAAGTCAATAATCAAACACACCAAAAACTTGATCAGTCATAACATGTTGCAGCATCATCATGTGTTATGATCCGATAGGCTGCAAAGACTGTAACATTATAGTAAATAAGACTAAAATGCTGAATTGTTAGTAAACGTTCGGGGGAGAGAGGCTAATCTTCACAGCATCAGCCTACAGATACCTGCCAGACTTGAGAGACAGAGACAGTGTGTGTACGCTTACCTGACTTTTTGTGGAAGGTACTACAGACCTTCTCGTGCACATAATGTCGTTGAGATACACTACATGACCAACATTTTTTGTGAACACCTGCTCGTCGAACATCTCATTCCAAAATCATGGGCATTAATATGAATTTGGTCCCCCCTTTATCTGCTCCACTCTTCTGGGAAGGCTTTCCACCAGATGTCGGAACATTGCTGTGGGGACTTGCTTCCATTCAGCCACAAGAGCATTAGTGAGGCCGGCGCTGATATTGAGGGATTAGGCCTAGCTCGCAGTCGGCGTTCCCAAATCATCCCAAAGGTGTTTGATAGGGTTGAGGTCAGGGCTCTGTGCAGGCCAGTCAAGTTCTTCCACACCTATCTCAACAAACCATTTTTTTTTTACCCCTTTTTCTCCCCAATTTCGTGGTATCCAATTGGTAGTAGTTACAGTCTTGTCTCATCGCTGCAACTCCCATACAGACTCAGGAGGTCAAAGGTCAAGAGCCATGCGTCCTCCGAAACACAACCCAACCAAGCCGCACTGCTTCTTGACACAATGCACATCCAACACAAATTTGTGGTATCCAATTGGTAGTAGTTACAGTCTTGTCTCATCGCTGCAACTCCCGTACAGACTCAGGAGAGGCAAAGGTCAAGAGCCATGCGTCCTCCGAAACACAACCCAACCAAGCCGCACTGCTTCTTGACACAATGCACATCCAACTCGGGAACGCTGACTGCGAGCTAGGCCTAATCAGCCGCACCAATGTGTCGGAGGAAACACCGTACACCTGGCGACCTGGTCAGCGTGCACTGCGCCCGGCCCGCCACAGGAGTCACTAGTGCGCGATGAGACAAGGATATCCCTGCCGACCAAACCCTCCCTAACCCGGACGACGCTGAGCCAATTGTGTGCCGCCCCATGGGCCTCCCGGTCGCGGCTGACTGCGACAGAGCCTGGGCGCGAACCCAGAATCTCTGGTGACACAGCTAGCACTGCGATGCAGTGCCTTAGACCACTCGCCACCCGGGAGCCCTAACAAACCATTTCTGTATGGACCTCGCTTTGTGCATGGGGGGATTGTCATGCTGAAACAGGAAAGGGCCTTCCCCAAACTGTTGCCACAAAGTTGGAAGCACAGAATCGTCTAGAATGTCATTGTATGCTGTAGCGTTAAGATTTCCCTTCACTGGAACTAAAGGGCCTAGCACGAACCATGAAAACCAGCCCCAGACCATTATTCCTCCTCCACCAAACTTTACAGTTGTCATTATGCATTGGGGCAGGTAGTGTTCTCCTGGCAACCACCAAACACAGATTTGTTTGTCGGACTGCCAGATGTTGAAGCGTGATGCATCACTCCAAAGAACGCATTTCCACTGCTCCAGAGTCCAATGTCGGCGAGTTTTACATCACTCCGGCAGACGCTTGGCATTGTGTATGGTGATCTTAGGCTTGTGCTCTGCCATGGAAACCCATTTCATTAATGAATAGTTCTCGTGCTGATGTTGCTTCCAGAGGCAGTTTGTAACTCGGTAGTGAGTGTTGCAACCAAGACGATTTTTACGGTACTAGGCGCTTCAGCACTTGGCGGTCCCGTTCTGTGAGCATGTGTGGCCTACCACTTCACAGGCTGAGCCCTTGTTGCTCCTAGATGTTTCCACTTCGCAATAACATCACTTACAGTTGACCGGGGTAGCTCTAACATGGCAGAAATTTGACGAACTGACTTGTTGGAAAGGTGGTATCCTGTGACGGTCCCACATTGAAAGTCACTGAGCTGTTCAGGAAGGCCATTCTACTGCCAATGTTTGTCTATGGCGATTGCATGGCTGTGTGCCTGATTTTACACACCTGTCAGCCACGGGGGTGGCTGAAATACACTCTAAAAATGTGGGATTCTTCTAAAAGGATTCTTGACACTGAAAATTGGCCCCAAAAGGTTCTTCCAAGAACCCCATAGGAGGTGGGGTTCATCGAGGAAGCTCCTTAGTTGGTGTTTTTTTCTTCAGGAACCTAACTGCCCAACTGAAACATTTGGATTTGAATTTGAAAGGACAACAGGTGCAAGCACTAAACTGAAAAATATAAAGATCTCCTCAATTTAAGGTAAGGTTTGTCCCTTGTATAATCTAAATTGATATTGTTTTATGATGATACCATCTATCTTCTCATATTTGTGCAAATCTTTCTAAAACAGAAAATTGACAATTGAATGGATATCAAATCAACAAAGAGGCGAGAATATGTAGGCTATAAGAATATGTTGAAGGCTAGCTGTATTGGGTGCAGATGACTGAACTGCTCACTTTTGTGTCTGTGTCTGCAGGTACACAGAGAGGGAGGCATACAAAGGTATGTCAATTGGTATTGGTATGTTATGCAGATCACATTTACCATCCTCCTCCCTTACCTCTTCAACGAATATCCCATAGACCTCTACATTATGGACAAGGTATGTGAATGAAAACCATTATAAAAACAGTTTTTTAAATTCACATTTACCACAAAAACCAAGGTATGAATACTGTCTTTGCATGTTTTGTTAACCATCTGTATAATTACTATTTTACTATATTTTGGATTCACAGACTTCACCCTCCCTACACGTCTGATGAATATAACAGGGAACTTGTTTGATCATCATGCACTGCAAAATCATTCTGGCTAAGGAGATGGAGAACGTTAACACATTAACATCAACAGGCCAGAGGATATATCCATTTGACTTGGAGCTCTGCTGGGAGTTTACCTCATATTTAGATTTTTTATTCTGCTTTGCCACTAAAATCATAATAAACACTGACAACTAAAATATAGTGTTATTGTTGTTATTGTTATGCTTATTAATAATAAATAATAATAGGGGAGGGGGGGTAGTTAAAAAATGAACCCCAAAAGGTTATTCAAAGAACCCTTTTATAGGGTTCTTCGGAGAACTTATAGGGCTTTCCCCACAGTTTCAATTTGAAGAACTCCTGAAGGATACTCCAGGAACCTTTTCTTTTTAGAGTGTAGCCGAATCCCCTAATTTGAAGGGGCGTCCACATACTTTTGTATATATGGTGTTTGTCGAGTTTCCTTGTAGGCCTATTTGGCGAGGAAACTGTAAAGCAAGCTCTATAGACTATTGCTTGTTTCTGTTTATGAGTCTTTTATTAAAGAATATGAAACAATGTGTATTTTTGCTGCTTTTAATCAACTCATGCAGAGCTGTTCTTTATATGGCCTAAAATAAATGTGTTCATATAGGGAGAATATTATATATAGGCTGTAGCATAGCGAATTTTGAGTCAGTTATGAAAATAGAACATGTAATGAATGCTGTAATTGTTTCATGTAAATGTTTCATTGGAAGTTTCAATAAAAAAATACTTTGTAACATGACTATAGAAATGAAACATTGTGATTTTAGAGACACATTTACAGTAGCCTATGATTAAAGGGTTAGGCTATATTGGGCTCTCACCATCATCCTTAGCATTATTCACATAATTCCAATTCAACCCATCACAATTATCGGCTTGGGTATTGACATCAATGAGCAGGCTTTCCAAGTGGGCTCCCTAGTGGCGCAGCGGTCTACGGCACTGCATCTCAGTGCAAGACGTGTCACTTCAGTCCCTGGTTTAAATCCAGGCTGTATCACACCCGGCCATGATTGGGAGTCACATAGGGCAGTGCACAATTGGCCCAGCGTTGTCCAGGTTTGGCCGGAGTAGGTCGTCATTGTAAACAAGAATTTGAATTTGAAAAAAAATATATATTAAAAGTGAGGAGAGACACATTGGTAGTCATACCAACAGAAAAAGTCTTAAAATGTATGCATTTCCCCCTACATTGTAACAGTCTAATAAGTCAATTTAAAATAGAACAACATCACATAATCCATTTGGCCTGTCGTTTAATTTAGTCTCAATATGATACAAAAAAAATGAGTTTTGAGTTGACTGTATGGGGGTATTATATTAAAGATCTATTCGAGGGTTCAACTTAAGGCAAGGACATCTTTTTAAACTATTTTGATACTCACCTCCTGTATTGATAATATGAATGAGAATGTAGTCCATTTCATTTTGATATCAGTATCTGTCCATCTCTCCCATAGATCCCAGTTGTTGGCATGAGAGATTCACAAGACTATAACATTTGAATGTTGTAAAATGCTTCCCTGCCTGGACACTCACATTCAAATCATTTTCACCTCCTCAAAATCATTTTCACCTCCCATTTTCCCCCCCAAAATATGCATGAGAGATTCACAAGACTATAACATTGGAATGTTGTTAAGTGCTGCCGTACCATGCATGGTTGGCGAGGACACAGATTGAACAAAATGAATTACATGGAAATAATGTTTTTTAGCTTTTGAACCTGTATAGGCGTACATTTGTAGCCTGTATAGTTTGTTGGACTATCCTTTTTGTAACATATGAGACATCAAAACGTTCTAGAAAAACCTTGCATGTTATCACAACAGCTGTTCACTTTACTGTTATTCTGAAAATCATTTCTGAATCAGCTGATGATTGTTGAAACAGGGTTCAAGTTTTATGTCTACTTTCACAGATAATTGCTTATTACATTGATAGGCAAACATTGTCACTAATACAAGGAACAAAAAGTGTTTGTCACACGATGTCGACAAGTAAAATGTTATCAGAATATTAAAATTGTACATTCCCAAGACGCCCAAAAGATGGTTCTAGTTCATACATAAATGTAAAATAATAACATGCAAACAAACGAAAGAATACTATTTAATTAATTTAAGATTATCACCAAGACAGGCACACAGTCCATACAGACAAATGGTACATTAGGCTATACATTGCACAAGAAGAGTATAGGCTATTTTATGAGATTTAAGAGAATGAATGCAAATATATCCTGCTAATGGTACAATAACTAGATCCATTTGATTACCTTTAAAACTATCGTCTGAAGGGCCGGATCTGAATAAATGGCTGGATGGATTGCTTCAATAGTCCAGCAATTGAATTGCAAGTCGTTCATATACTTATAATCCAAATATTCTGTTTAAAAAGACCCTGCACTGCTACCCTCAGCATTCATTATTCTTAGAAAAAAATTCCTGGCGCATGAATGCTACATCTACAGACTGGAACGACCGACCGCAAATAAGACCTTCTTGAAGTGCCCCGAATATGACGCTTTCGAATGCCAAGGTCGCATAACCCTCACTGACGGAGTTATCTCCAAATTATGCTGGATAGCTGGTTCTTTCAGCGCCCGGAACATCAACTGGAGGAGTTCCTGACACTTTCAGGCAACATGGGTTGCAGACAAGGTCGGACGCCTTGGAGAAAGCCAATGTTAATGGCTTTATTATTGGTATTCTTATTATTGATGACAGCATGCTCAATGCCAATGACATGGTTGCTAATCTGCTTCTATCTCTTTTTTTATGTTCAGAATGGAACTGCCACTATGCTGTCCTTCAAGACTTGTCGAAGACCGACAACGGAGGTGGAGGGATGTCATCGACTTTTTTTCCGCGAATCTTGGCGCTACCCATCCCACCATTCGGAAAATCATCGAGGCATTGCAATGATAGCAGCAAAGAAGTGAAATGAGAATGGAGCAGCAACTTTTGGGGTACCACCGCCATGCCAAAGACCCCGCTACCACAAGCAACAGAAGGATCTGAAGTCACTGGTTAATTAAGAAGTAGCCTACACCATGACTTAACGACTGGAGGCTGACCTAATGAGCGTTGCCTAATGAAGTAGCATGTAAATACTCCAAAATCCATCTATTCAAGTCAACTAAATGTGCAAAATGTGTTGATTTGACAAATAATGTTAAGTTAAGTTGACTTCAACTCAATAAAAGCTGTAAACATAAAAAATCAAGTTCAGTTAGCAAAGAACAATTTGCTCAGTCAACTTTAAAATCAGAACTAATAAGTCAAATAAACTAAAACAAGATCCTAGTTGTGTTGACGAAACATGACAAGTTATAATAACTACAAATCATGACATTGTCTTAACTTATAAAATCAAGTTGAATCAGCTATGACCTACGTGTTCCCTCAACTTTCAAATTAGATCCAATAAGTAAAATTATCTAAATAAAGACAACAGTTGTTTTGACTTTAAATGTCAAGTTAGGATAACTATAACATCTTGACATGAACTTTACTTACAAAATTAAGTTAAATCAGCTAAGACCTGTGTGTTAATTTTACTTTCAATTCAGAACCAAGAAGTCAAATCAACAACACCAAGATAACAGTTGTGTTTATTAAACATTTCAAGTTTTGATAACTACAATTAATTACACTGTCTTAACTTACAAAATGTATTTGAATCCACTAAGAACAATTTGTTCAGTCAACTTTCAAATCAGAACTAATAAGTAAAATAAACTAAAACAAGATCCCAGTTGTGTTGACAAAAAATGACATGTTATATTAACTACAAGTCATTACATTGTCTTAACTTATAAAATCATGACCTATGTGTTCCCTCAACTTCCAAATTAGATCCAATAAGTCAAATGAACTAAATGAATACAACAGTTGTCTTGACTTTAAATGTCAAGTCAGGATACCTACAAATCTGTACATTAACTTAACTTACAAAATTAAGTTAAATCGGCAAAGACCTATGTGGTCATTTAACTTCTAAGTCAGAACCAAGATGTCAAATCAGTGGTCTGTGCAACTGCCTCCGGTGCACATGTACTGTTGTGTGGGTTTGAACTTCTTAATTATTGACTTAATAGTGTACCTATTGTTTAATAGTGGAAACCATTTTTTTATTTTTGAATTTGTGAGTGTTTTTGCCTTTCCACATTGTGATTGATGAAAAATGCATATTCCATGCGTGTTACCTTATTTTTATACCCAAGTTAAAGGGAGCCATGGAAGGCCACAATACCGCTCCTTTTTTCATTAGTAAGAATCCCTATAGGGTGCCAACAATTTTCACAATTGTAATTTTGTTGATCTGTTTGTTTTAAATGGAATTTGATTGGTGCAACTTTGCTGCAGTGACTTCCCCCATATTCCTTGCAGCCAATAAATTCAGGTTTTGTCTGTGAGGGCAAAGGTCACATGCAATATCTCATGTTCTCATTTCTGACACCAATGCAGCAAATGTTAAAGAATATGGGGCCACATAGTATGAACTGTGTCAATTGTATGGGCTATGGTTTCATATTGTGTTAGCTGAAGGTTACAAGTTTTTACTGCATGAAGGTCTACACATGTGTAACTGTAACAGTATAACTTTAGTCCATCCCCTCGCCCCGACCGGGCGCGAACCAGGCACCCTCTGCACACATCAACAACAGTCAGCCACGAAGCATCGTTACGCATCGCTCCAAAAAAGCCGCGGCCCTTGCAGAGCAAGGGGAACCACTACTTCAAGGTCTCAAAGCGAGTGACGTCACCGATTGAAACGCTAGTAGCGCGCACCACTGCTAACTAGCTAGCCATTTCACATTGGTTACATAACTAAGGCCAAGCTGCTTGCTTAGCAAGTAGGCCTATTGCTTAAACTGTAGGAGAATGATTTACATACACAATTTCTCTATGCATACACATGTATTAGTGATCCTAAAATTGGGCCTAAGCTTTCATGGCTAACCATCTAACAATTCGTGTTTGGTGAGGCCAATGTAGTGAAAGTAATATGTGTAATGTTACAATTGGTTATAAGAGAGATTAACTACAAAAAACACTCGGAATGCATCAGATCACCTATCCCATTGTGTGATGTTTGTGTAGAGTTTGCTCCATGTTTGCGCATTGATAGGGGATATAAATCAAACTTCATTTGGTTTAGCACTTACAAGCACTCCTTGTAATTCTAGTAATCAATTCATTCTTAAACAAAAGTGTTTAGAATCAAACATATTTTTTATTTACTTAAGCCTTGTCGTACTAGCACAATTTATTTTAGAACTCAGTGTTAATTTATAGGCAGCGGCATCATTTCAGGAAGTGGCTTGATCAAGACTGTGCTTCTGAAACTACTTCATTCAACAGCTTTCCAAGCTGGAGTGAGTAGCTTGGCAAAATGTGAGTATCTCCTTTAAAAAAATACAACCACTAGCATGTTATTTACCTACTTTTCAGCACAAGAATAGCAAGGACATTAGCCACTATGTTACATGCTAGCTAGCTAGCTGGTAAGCACCACACACTCTCCATGTTAAAATGGTAATTTGGTTAAATTAAGAAAGAAAAACATATTTGACTACATTTGGCAAATAGTATTTTACTATATCATGTCACGCCCTGACCGTAGAGATCCTTTTTATGTCTCTATTTTGGTTGGTCAGGGCGTGAGTTTGGGTGGGCATTCTATGTCTGGTGTTCTATGTTGTCCTTGTTTTGTATTTCTATGTGTTTGGCCTGGTATGGTTCCCAATCAGAGGCAGCTGTCTATCGTTGTCTCTGATTGAGAACCATACTTAGGTAGCCTGTTCCCACCTGTGTTTGTGGGTGGTTGTTTTCTGTTTTGTGTGTTCACCTTACAGGACTGTTCGTTTGTCGTTTTTGTTGTTTCGTCAAGTGTTTCGTATTTTATTAAAGGTAATATGAACACCTACCACGCTGCACCTTGGTCCTTTCCTTCCAACAGACGTTACATATCAGTTTAAATCGGATTGCTTGTTTAATTCTGCTATGTGTACTGTAGTATAATTGTAGCTAAGTTTGCTGTTATCATGCTGTTAAATAGTACCGCTCTAGCTAGCAGCACACATGGCGCCAAATTGCAGACATGCTGACTAACTTTGTTTGATAACCTGCATAACAGTAGCTAGCAACAAAAGCCAACTGTAGCTATGCTTGTAGTTATAAGTACTATTATATTGGGTGGTAATGAGCTGTTATCAGTTTATTTTACTATTGTGGTTGTATTCAGTGACTTGCTAGCCAAACATCAGATATAGGCATGTGTAGCTAAGTCAATTCTCCAGGGTATGTTGTGCCATTTAGCTAGGATGCTGTTAGCTAGTATCGCACTATCTAGCATGGTGTTAGCTAGCATAGTGTTAGTTAGGACCGTTAGGACACGTGGCCGAATTTGCACATGTGCTGGTTAGTTAAAGTGCATTTAGTAAGCATGGCGCTAGATAGCACGTGGTCGGAATTGCACATGTGCTGATAAAAGCTGCTTGTTGGCTAGCTTGGAAATAGTTTGATAACTTGCATAATAGTACAAATGAAAGATGTTTGCTAGCCATGCTTCTAGTTAGTATTGGGTTTTAAACCCTCATTTTTTTCAAAATATATTATTTAAAAACCTAAGAATATTCCAATGATTTAATTAGCCTAATCTTGCAAGTAGTAATGTTGGCATATATTTTGTTATTTTACAATTGTTAGTTTGGGTGTATTGAGATGTTATGTTAAACAAACCATGTTATAAAAACTAATTTTGTAGTTAGTAAACAGGTTTACATAGACAACACTTATCTTGAATTTTTAACCAATTTCAGAATTTGTTAATTAACATTAACTAAAGTGAATAAAAAATAGGTTTATGTAAATATAATTTTTTTAGATTGGAAATGCAAAAGCATTATTCTTCAATGGATGAAGTGGAACTGTAAGTATTGCAGATTTGACACATCAATGCATCCTTATTAGACATTACACATTGAAGCATGGACAATATGCAAGATACATTGGTGGATACATTGCCATGTATCCATCAAGACTGTCGGTGCACCTTTAAAACAGAAACAGCACTCAAGAAGCATTTGACTCAACACCGAAGAAATGTTCATGAAACAGTTACTGCTTGTATAAAATGTGACCTCTGTCATTTTTCTGAGCCCTGTAATGTTAAGCAGTACTTTTCTCATTTGAGAAGTCATTTCAACAATAAGGATTATATGCAAGAAGAGATTCAGAAAATAAGACCTGACTGGGTAACTGTTGATGCAGCAATGATGACTGTTGATGCAGCAATGATGACTACTTTCTCATTAACTTTAAGAAGAAAGGAGATTGTGGAAGATGAGCCCCTTGTGATTGACCTCAAATCTAGATGGCCAGCGCTGTTCACAGACAGAAAAGTAAGTGCTTATTTAAAATCTGTGAAAGGTTCAATAAGATTTTCTGTGGTTGTTGAAATTAATAATATACACAGTTTCTCATATCTCAAGAGCTTGACTCTCTTCAGACCTTTGTGCATTTTTAGATGAAGGTGATTAGAGGACACAAGGAACTACATAAGTTATTAATGTAATACGCTTTTCATGTATTCCTTTTATCTGTAGTGCTCTTAGGCTGGGTGTAAAAATCCTAACTCTGACTGTTTATAGGTCACACAAATGCAGGGCTCTATACAGTGTAAGTGTTTCACATTTTCTGAAGTCAATTATGGATATAAACCATTGTTTTCAAAGTATTTCTGTCATTTAGTTTCATAGCTTGACTCTGAATCCCTTAACTATATTTAACAATGAGCGCAGAGGCAGTCACAGGCTGTCATAGATACATTTTAAATATCCCAACTAAGACTTAGCTAGGAAACATGAAAACTAGCTATGTATATTTTAATCACATGCTAAAACTGCAAAATCAAGATATATATCCCCCAAATCAGTATAAGTACTGTAGCTCCATTACCATGGTAACCCTTTGGTCTGAAAGTGGCAGCGGATCATTTTAATCACTTTATTTTAAATGCTTATAGGGTTTTTTAACAATAAAAAATAGAAATTGGAGCAATGTAATTGGTTATTTTCCTTGATGGCCTACAACCACATTGGCCTTAATGCCCTGACTGATTGTTTTGGTGCACTGGCAGATTAGGCACCACCTTAAGGCATAGTGGCCTTGTCCCTAAAATTCCTTCCCTGGTATGTTATGCTCTTCAAACAGGTTGCCCTGGAGTTCATAAGACTGGTGTCTGTGGACCTCAAGAAGACATTTTATGAAGGCCTGGACAGTCATCTTTCCAAGCTCCTTGAATTCTACCGGGCCAAGAGTGGTAGAGGGATGGAGCTAAAACACCTTATGGACAGTCTTGACAAAGACGTAGGTTCGATTATGTTGACATTAAAGTCTTCTGTACAGTTGTTACTTACGTTTTGGTGTATTGATAATTGCTACTTTAAGTACATGTCAATATTGGGGATGAGACCTTATCATTGACAACCACATTAACAATGTCGTAAAACAGTCAATTGTGCTTTTGTTGTTCGAGTTCCAATCAAAGGAAGAGAGAGGCTGTGCTCCTAGGCTTGCCATACTTCCTGCGAGAAGACCCTACCAATTTCTTGAAGACGTGAGGTATACAACCCTACAACATAACCTTATGCTTTCTCCCAGGAGTGAAATGTCCTATGAATTATGATGCACTGTAATGTTCAATGGAGTCAAGTTGAATGTCTGTCACCATCTGAAGGGATTATAACACACAGGCCAAATCAAATGTGAACCAAATCAAATGTTATTGGTCACATACACATGGTTAGCAGATGTTAATGCAAGTGTAGCGAAATGCTTGTGCTTCTAGTTCCGACCGTGCAGTAATATCTAACAAGTAATCTAACAATTTCACAACAACTACCTTATACACACGAGTGTAAAGGAATGATTAAGAATATGTACATATAAATATATGGATGAGAGATGGCCGAACGGCATAGGCAAGATGCAGTAGATGGTATAAAGTATGGTATATACATATGAGATGAGTAATGTATAAAGTGGCATTGTTTAAGTGACTAGTGATACATTTATTACATCCAAATGTTAATTATAAAAGTGGCTAGAGATTGAGTCCTGTATGTCTTGGCAGAAGCCACTCAATGTTAGTGATGACTGTTTAACAGTCTGATGGCCTTGAGTGTCACGCCCTGACCTTAGAGAGCCTTTTTATGTCTCTATTTGGTTTGGTCAGGGTGTGATTTTGGGTGGGCATTCTAGGTTTTGTTTTCTAGGTTTCTTTATTTCTATGTTTTGGCCGGGTATGGTTCTCAATCAGGGACAGCTGTCTATCGTTGTCTCTGATTGGGAACCATACTTAGGTAGGTTCCCTTCCTTTCAGTGTGGGTAGTTATCTTTGTTAGTGGCACTTTGCCCTGTAAGCTTCACGGTTGTTTTTCCATTTGTTGTTTTGTTGGCGACATTTTAAATAAAAAGAGAAATGTACGCTCACCACACTGCACCATGGTCCACTTCTTACAACGGCCGTGACAGAACCACCCAACAAAAAAGGACCAAGCAGCGTGGTAAAAAGGAGGACTGGACATGGGATGACATCCTGGACGGCAAAGGATCCTGGACATGGGAGGAGATCCTGGCCGGAAGGGATCGCCTTCCATGGGAACAGGTGGAAGCAGCCAGGAAGGCGGAGGCAGCTGGTAAAGGGGCCCATCATTACGAGGGAACACGCGCTTGGAAGGAAGCCCGAGACACGGGGAGATTGGCGGAGTCGGCTTATAGACCTGAGCCTGCTTACCGTGGCGAGCGTCGTACTGGTCAGGCACCGTGTTATGCGGTGGAGCGCACGATGTCTCCAGTGAGCGTTCACAGCCCGGTGCGCTACCTTCCACTCCGGATCGGCCTGGGCTAGAGTGGGCATCCAGCCAGGTCGGAGGGTGCCGGCTCAGCGCATCTGGCCGCCAGTACGTCTCTACGGCCCAGGAGGCTTCGTGCCATGGCTTATCACCTGAGGCTTCGTGCCATGGATCACCACTGGAGGCTTCGTGCCATGGATCACCACTGGAGGCTTCGTGCCATGGATCACCACTGGAGGCTTCGTGCCATGGATCACCACTGGAGGCTTCGTGCCATGGATCACCACTGGAGGCTTCGTGCCATGGATCACCACTGGAGGCTTCGTGCCATGGATCACCACTGGAGGCTTCGTGCCATGGATCACACTGGAGGCTTCGTGCCATGGATCACCATGGAGGCTTCGTGCCATGGCTTATCACTGGAGGCTTCTTGCCATGGATCATCACTGGAGGCTTCTTGCCATGGATCATCACTGGAGGCTTCTTGCCATGGATTCACTGGAGGTCTTGCCATGGATCATCACTGGAGGCTTCGTGCCATGGGTTATCACTGGAGTGGAGAGACACACAGGAGGCCTGGCTCTGGGAGAAGGCACAGGACTCACCAGGCTGGGGAGACATGCAGGAGGGTTAGTGTTTGGCAGAGACACAGAACTCAGCAGGATGGGGAGACATGCAGGAGGCCTTGTCCTTGGCCGAGGCACCGGATGCACTGGACCGTGGAGGCGCACTGGCGGTCTCGAGCGTAGAGCTAGCACCATTCGTCCTGGCTGGATTCCCCCTGTAGCCCGGCAAGTGCGGGGAGTTGGAACAGGCCGCACTGGGCTGTGCTGGCGAACTGGAGACACCGTGCGTAGGGCTGTTGCAATATACCCGGGCCGAGGAGACGCACTGGAGACCAGATGCGCTGAGCGGCATCATCCCTCCTGGCTCGATGCCCACTCTAGCCCGGCCGATTCGAGGAGCTGCGATGTAACGCACCGGGCTATGCGTGCGCACTGGGGACATTGTGCGCTCCCCCGCATAACACGGTGCCTGCCCAGTCACTCTCTTGCCACGGTAAGCACGGGGAGTTGGCTCAGGTCTCCTACCTGAGTCCGCCAATCTACCCGTGTCCCCCCCCCAAAAAAAAATCTGGGGCTGCCTCTCGTGCCCGTTACCTCGCGCCAATTCCTCGTAGTGGCGCCGCTCCGCTCTAGCTGCCTCCAGCTCCTCTTTCGGACGGCGATACTCCCCCGGCTGTGCCCAGGGTCCTTTGCCGTCCAAAATTTTCTCCCATGTCCAGGAGTCCAGACCCCTCTGCTCCTGGTTACCACGCTGCTTGGTCCTTTTCTGGTGGGTGGTTCTGTAACGGCTTTCGTCCTCTTCGTCTGAGGAGGAGTAGGAAATATCGGACCAATGTGCCGCGTGGTACATATCCATAATATCTTTTAATAGAATAAATACAAAAAGAACAAGATAATCAAAATGAAAACCGAAAGTCCCGAATGGTGAAAACACTGAAACAGAAACAACCACCCCCAACACACAATGGAAAACAGGCTACCTAAATATGGCTCCCAATCAGAGACAACGATAAACAGCTGCCTCTGATTGGGAACCACACCAGGCCAAACACAGAAAACAAACAACCTAGAAAAAAGAACATAGACTGCCCACCCCAACTCGCCCTGACCAACCTAACACAAAGACATAAAAAAGAAACTAAGGTCAGAACGTGACAGGTTTGGACGATAAAACCTAACTACCATGTAAACAACTATTGATAGCTGTTGTCGACGGTTGTGAAATGTAAGTATGCTCAAGTTTTTGCATATTTGAACGTATCACACATCCCTGGTGTGTGGCAGCACACAATACTGCAGTGCCCTTAGTGATTTGTCAAATTCCCTATTGCTAGACAATTAACAGAATTAAAGTGGCACTGTGAGGAATTCCAAATTCTATACAAAAGCTGTAAAAACCATATTTCTTGTTATTTAAAATATAAAAAGTGATTTTTATACGACAATTAATCCCTACACCATGTAGTGCTGATTTTGCCATTTGAACAGGAATTGCAATCAGTTTTGATTCAACATTGTTCGTCAGTGGTCTCGCGCAGTTCCGTCTTCAATATAAACTTTGCATTTTAGGCTGTGCTTTTGTGTAAAAAATGAATTGCTTATTGTAGAGAATCATTGTCCTGTCTAAATAACTTTTTATATTTTTTAAATATCTAGAAATATAGTTTACAGCTTTTGTATGCTGGTCTTTTAAAAAGAAATTCTACACCGTGCACCTTTTTAATATAATGAATGTTGTAGAAAGAGCTGATTGCCAAAACAGCACTGAACGATAGATGAGGCTTTACATTGTTTCCCCCCTCATTTTCAGTGTTGGATGACCATGGGCCTTTGTGGCGCTATAGCGGACAGTCAATTGTTTTTTGCAAATAGGAAAAGAACAGACCATGTTATACCTCAACTAAGAACGCATTCTATCTAGACCTGGGAGCAATCATGGTTGACTGACGTGCTTAAGGACCATGCTTGTTTACTGGCGCAACGCTCTTGCTCACTAGGCTACCTGCCACCCCACTTGCCTGCATCAATATGCAACAGTACATTTGCAGACAGTTTCACAGAAAAATTGTATTGGAGGATGTTTTGTAGGGCAATGCCTCTACTCTTTGCCTATTTTTGTTCTGTTTTTCAGAAGACAACTGATTCTGAGGAAGTCACCCGCGGAGTGAAAATCGGTGTCGTTGTGGATGGAGCTGAAGCAGATGACCCAATGCCAGCTGACAATGTGGATATTGCCCTTATTTTCTGAATATGGATTACTCAAAATGTTTGAGGTCCACTTTTGAGGTAGTTCAGAAAATATTCTTGAAGATTGGTGCAGAAAACTGTACAGCAAAGGTGCATAGGCTGAACTGTCTTCTTCGTTAAGACAACTCATTAGTGTGTTTTTGTTTTACTCGCAGTAGTTGAGTTAATTCCTTGGACAACGATGCTGTTATTTGCCTAAATCTTACAAATCTCAGTTTTGTGAAGACTTAATTAAGCTACCCTATTTTTACGTGTGACCTTCAGTCTACAAACTGAAGGACAAAAAAGTGCATTCTGAAAATGTTTACAGCATGTTCGAATTTTTCACACAACACAATTGTCTTAGAAACCGTTCTGAAGGTTGTCATTGATTGCTCAGTGTTTAAATTTGTATTTACCGTGCCATAAAACCATGTTTCAATGGTGCCATTTACAAATGTGTATGGGTTTATTGGACAGTGAAAAAAGAAAAGTTTGACAAAACATTTATCTTTATAAAAAATGTTCTTAGCTGATATTGGTTAAGACCAATTAGTGACAGCAGAATTTGGCTGCCTGTTTAAATGCACCCAAAGACATGCATCTAAAAACATGCATTGTTAGTTTTTTGTCATGACAATCAAAATGCGTTCTAGGGAACAATACATCGTTGCAAATGTATTTGTTTGTTAATACATGGTGTAATAAATGTTCTGAAATACACGATAGGACTATTTTGTTGTCATTACAAGCTAGATGGAATTAATTGATTAATTGATTAATTGATTCAATGTAAGTTGTTGAATCGATCAATGAACTCTTGATAGTAAATCAATCATTGTAAATATAAAGCAATTTTAAAATGGCGATCAGCTTTACTAAATCTGAACTTTGTTCAACTGTACATACTGGTTTATTTTAAGTTTACATTTTTATTAAAGTAATTTTGTTGAGTTCGAACAGTGGTTCTCCACTTGCAGCCTGTGGCAAACTTGTCTGTTATGTCATTAATAGTATAGTTATTTATTTGTGTGGCCTGCTTGACTTGCTCGTAGCCACAGTGTAGCACCACCAGCCAAACAGGTTGAGAACTGTGTTACAATAACTCAATATGAAGTAGGCTTGACTTAAGTGCATGTTGATTGAACAAGGATTGTAAATTGTTAACTCTTTTAAATGTGCCTTTAGATCAGATAACTCATACTTTTAATGTTTCAACTTGTTCTTTCTAGTTGCGTGGCCTTTTTCAAGCTCAGAGCACTTAACATGTCACGTTACCCTTGCTTAGACCATTCTGTTATGTAAACTTTAAATGTAGTTATAAACTGTATTACTAGTTACAATAACTTACAATAACAAAATGTGAAATTAATTCAACTAAAAATGGTTGGTTATACTGACATGATGTGGACTTAAATGTTTCTTATTTGTCAACAATAATCTAGCTTTAGTTATTAAAACTCCACATTTGTTAACATAAAGGTTTAAGTTTATTCAAATAATATTAAATGAACAATTAACAAACGTCAAATTAACCGTCTATTAGTCAAAATAAATGTAATAAAAGCTAGGGTAACGTGAAATGTGAAGTACTCTGAGCTTGAAAAAGGCAACGCAACCAGATCACTGGAAATGATCAGTTGAAACAACAAATCGTTTTTATAGCCTACTTGGTCCCTTCGTGACAATTTCAAGCACATTCTGGACGATTTGTTCCTGAACTTGTTTTTGTGTAGCCTACTCTGGTATTTTTTGGGGGGTTATTTGAATGAAATGTTTTAGGCGTATACTTATTTTTGCCCCCTTTTTTTGTATTTAGTTAAGCTTTTGTTGTTGACAAATGTTTTATAGTGAATGGTTGGTGTAAAATTAAATACAAGGCAAATACATTCGTTAAAACAAATAGATAGTAAAAATTACATAGGCCTAGGTATAGCAAAGGCTGTTTTTAGCCTTCAGCCTTTATAACCATATGAACAAAATGATATACAATATTCTGCCCATATTAACAAAATAATGTAGGCCTAGGCTACAATATTTTGCACATATGAACACATTTATTTTAGGCCATAACTGAACCAATTCTTGTAGGCTCTATATACAATATTCTGCCCATTTGAACAATATAATATTTGTAGCTAAATGTTTTTTAATGAAAAGCAGACACATGAACACAATCATGCAATAGTAAACATACATTTCACATTCTTTAATATCAGACTCTTAAACACAATCACGCAATGGGCTACAGCTTGCTTCACAGCTTCCCCGGGAAACTCGACATATTGTACCCTCACGTGGACGAAAGGGTAGCGGAGGAGGGAGTTCACTTCTGCTGCAGTGTTTGCTTCGATGTGAGAGAGATCGTCAAGGACTCCAGTCACCCGAGCCACAGATTTAACTCCGTTACCATCTGGCAAGCGGTATCGGAGTATCGGGTCTCGTACCAACAGGCTCTGAGAGAGATTATACCACCATAAACTAAACCTAGTTGTCTCCCTGCACAGACCTGCACCTTAGAGACTATTTGTGCCTTAGAAATGATTTGCACAAAGAGGCAGGCGATGCACATGCGCGTACCGCAATGGGAGTGAGTAGCTCAGTTTTGTACCGACAACAATGTTGTTATGTAGAAGTCAGACAAAGTTAATTAAGCCTCTAAAATGGATAGATCAATATATCCAGGGGCACAACTTTCACTGGGACGGGGACCCCCACCATTCTAAAATGGCATTTTTGTATCCCCCAGTTTTATCATTGCAGTGTGATATAGTTGTGCGATATTACGATATAATCGGGAAATAAACGATGTTTCAAATCAAATTTTATTGGTCACATATACGTGTTTAGCAGATGTTATTGCGGGTGTAATGCTTGTGCTTCTAGCTCCGACAATGCAGTAATATCTAACAAGTGATATCTAACAGTTTCACAACATATACCCAAAATACATGTACATCTAAGTAAGGAATGGATTAAGAATATATATACTGTACATATACACTATTGTTCCAAAGTTTGGGATCACTTAGAAATGTTGTTTCTGAAAGAAAAGAAAAAAAAAATAGTCCATTACAATAACATCAAATTGATCAAAAATACAGTGTAGACATTGTTGATGTTGTAAATGACTATTGTAGTTGGAAACGGCAGATTTTTTATGGAATATCTACATAGGCATACAGAGGCCCATTATCAGAAACCATCACTCCTGTGTTCCAATGCCACGTTGTGTTAGCTAATCCAAGTTGATCATTTTAAAGGGTTAATAGAAAACGCTTTTGCAATTATGTTAGCACAGCTAAAAACTGTTGTTCTGATTAAAGAAGCAATAAAACTGGCCTTATTTAGACTAGTTCAGTATCTGGGGCATCAGCATTTGTGGGTTTGATTACAGGCTCAAAATGGCCAGAAACAAAGAACTTTCTTCTGAAACTTGTCAGTCTATTCTTGTTCTGGGAAATGAAGGCTATTCCATGTGAGAAATTGCCAAGAAACTGAAGATCTCGTACAACGCTGTGTACTACTCCCTTCACAGAACAGCGCAAACTGGCTCGAACCAGAATAGAAAGAAGAGTGGGAGGCCCCAGTGCACAACTGAGCAAGAGGAAAAGTACATTAGTGTGTCTTGTTTGAGAAACTGACACCTCACAAGTCCTCAACTGGCAGCTTCATTAAATAGTACCCGCAAAACACCAGTCTCAACGTCAACAGTGAAGAGGCGACTGTCAACGGTGGGTGTAGCTGGTGCATGGAAGTCAGGCGCAGGAGAGCAGAGATGAGTGAACACGAAGTACTTTACTGAGGCAAATAGTAAGACTAGAATGCAACAGCGTCACCAACACCAAATGCACAAAACAAGTAAGGCAGCACACAGTACCACAAACAAAGTGCAAAGTACCTGGCGCTAACCAGCCGGAAGCGTGCCAACCTCGACAATAAACAATACCCCACACAGACATGGAGGGAACAGAGGGCCAAATACACATAGTAATTATGAGTAGACGTAAGCCAGGTGTGCAGGAAAATAAGACAAAACCAATGGAAAATGAAAGGTGGAGCGGCGATGGCTAGAAGACCGGTGACGTCGACCGCTGAACGCCGCCCGAACAAGGAGAGGGACCGACTTCAGTGGAAGTCGTGACAGCGACTCCGGGATGCTGGCCTTCTAGGCAGAGTTGCAAAGAAAAAGCCATATCTCTGTCCACTGTCTGTGTTCTGTTGCCCATCTTAATTTTTTTGATTTATTGGCCAGTCTGAGATATGGCTTTTTCTTTGCAACTCTGCCTTAGAAGGCCAGCATCACAGGGGTTGTTGCCTGTTCACTATTGATGTTGAGACTGGTGTCAAGAAGACTGCCAAGTGATGGAGAACATGCACACTCGATCTCAGTTGAAATTGTCTGAAATCACCATTGAAAGGGTCCTCGTATCAAATCAAATCGTATCAAATCAAATTTGTCACATGCGCCGAATACAACAGGTGTAGACCTTAAAATGAAATGCTTGCTTATAAGGCCTTAACCAATAATGCAGTTTTAAGATTTTTTTTTAAATATTATAAATAATTAAGGAGCAGCAATAAAATAACAGTAGGGAGGCTATATACAGGGGGTTCCGGTACAGAGTCAATGTGCCGGGGCAACAGTTAGTCGAGGTAATTGAGGTAATATGTAGGTAGAGGTAAAGTGACTATGCATGGATAATAAACAGAGTAGAAAGCTGCGGGGGTGGAGTGGGGACAATGCAAATAGTCCGGGTAGCCATTTGATGAACTGTTCAAGAGTTTTATGGCTTGAGGGTAGAAGCTGATAAGAAGCCTTTTTGGGAGGAAAGTTATTGGATAAGAAATGACCAATCTAGTATTTTCTGTATTTCGGCCCACATAATTCTAGACTATTATTTTATTTTAATCAGTTATCTGTATAACTTTATCATCTTGTATAATGGAAGTGATCTTTATTTGCCCTGGCCTACATTGTTGTTGTATGCGAACATTAATGTTAGCTTGTTGGTTCCTGGAAGCATGTATGCCTTTTAGCAAGCTGTTTAAAAATACAATTGCTGTTGCTATCATTTATGTAAAAAGACAATTCATAATATCAATCTAAGCACATGGAAATACTTTTTAGCGAATTATTTATTTATTTCAGACTCATAACTTAAGTGGCAGGCTGTGAGTGACGTACTTTTAAATTCAATCCCCCATGATTCCGTAGTAGCGGAACTGACCTTGTTGTCATTTGTAATAAATCAACTTAATTATGTTGAATTCCGCACCAACCTTAAGAAAAACAATTACTACTACTCTGCATATCATGTATAATAATATAAGAAACAATTGTATTTTGCATTTTAATTAGATCTGTAATAGTGTAGCTAGTTTATTTATTGGCCTGCGTGTGTCCAAAAAAAAATTACTGTCTGCACAACATTTTCAAATTATCAGAGAGAAGAAATTAGTAGTAGTTGCTCAGTGAAACATTGTTGACAGTATATTGAGATGTTATTCACAGTGCACTCAGAAAAAAAGTGCTTTGGGGCACCATTTGTGCCTGTAGGGGAACCCTCTAAAAAAAGGTTCTACATCAAACCATTTTAAATCAGATAACTCTTCCTTTCTGAGAATGTAGATTTTTCATTGTCCCACAGCTCACTGTCTTTATTGATGATCAGGTAAAACACAGAATGACTGATGTAGCCTAAGTTTGTGCGCTGGGACAGCATCAGGGGACTAGACTGGGAAGGCTTCGTGTCCAAGGCAACAGGGATGTGACCCGGCAATAGTGCAACCAATAACACTATATGACGTTGGCAAGACTGCCCTATAAAAGCAAAACGCATTAACTATGAATTTGGTAAAACATATTTGATCTGTTGTAATAGTTTCCTGACACAAGAACAAGCCCGTTGATCAGAATATATCATGGATTATCAGAAATTGCTGTCTGTCTAGACAGAATAATAACATGAATTTTGCAGTTAAAAAATGGCATAGTTCCTGCATTTTGCCATTGTAGGGCAGAAGTGAGCCTAATAATAAATAATATCTTACTATCAATATATAGCAACAATACAATAAAATATAGGCCTACAACATTTTACAATCATGGAGGTACCCTGTAGGCTACCCCTCAAGTATGGTCATAGAAAAATATATATATATATTGCATCAGTTGAGTACTTTAGCATTACAAGCCAGTTGCTAAAAGTACTCCTAGGGTCATTGGAAGTACTATACAGATACCCAGTTTCTGCCTGGTTCTCTGCTCTGTCATGACCACTAGAGAGTCTGGAGTCAGGCCATAAACTATCTCCAATAATTGAATCTGCTTTCTTAATCAGTTTATTGATCTTGTTCCTGATGTGGACAATTTAATATCCAAAGTAACCCTCTACTTACTACCTCATTCTGGAATTATAATTCACATATGACATGATGGTATGAGTATGATATTAAACAATTAGCCTAGGTTTGTATTCATATTGACAGATTATATAGATGCACACAAAAAAAGTGGATCAACAAAAAAAGTGATCAACAAAAAAAGTGTCCAAGCTGTACCCAAACCCTTGAGGGGCCCCACAGCCCTACAAAGAAAAAAAATGGAGGCTTGAAAAAACTGATGCTGAATTAGTTAGTTGGATAATGTCTGTGGAAAATGTTGTGGGGTGGCAGGTAGCCTAGTGGTTAGAGCGTTTGACTAGTAACCAAAAGGTTGCAAGATCGAATCCCTGAGCTGACAAGGAAAAAAATCTGACGTTCTGCACCTGAACAAGGTAGTTTACCCACTGTTCCTAGGCAGTTGTTGAAAACAAGAATTTATTCTTAACTGACTTTCCTAGTTAAGTAAAGGTAAAAATAATGCATACCTCCATCTGAGTGAAAATATCATAGTCACAAGCATATCTGTTGATATTTTGTTGAGGCAGTCTGGAAAAACCTTTAATATCCATGAGCAAGGAGACTTGAGTGACTTTCCTTGGAAATTGTACAGAAATATGACAATATTTAGTAGTTTCAGCTTCTGAGTTTAAAAGGCAGCAGGGTCCCCATCCTGCTTCTTGGGAAAAAGGAGGGGTGGATTTAAAGCTCAGGTCCTCACTACCTCTAGGAACCTGTCAGAGGAGGAGACGGTGGCTTTTATTTGTGTTTGAGAAGTTACACTACTTTTAAGTATACTTGATTGATATACACTGAGTGTACAAAACATTATGAACACCTGCTCTTTCCATGACAGACTGATCAGGTGAATGCTATGATCCCTTATTGATGTATTTGTAAAGGTTCCATAACCACAGACGCTGGGAGACAGGAAGCAAGTACTGGCTAAGGATTTAATAATAAATAGACATGAAACTAAACAACAGTGTCTGGACAACAGAAACAAAACAACATCATTGCAGACACGGGAATGAAACTGAGGAAGTGACAGATATAGGAGAGGCAATCAATGACGTGATGGAGTCCAGGTGAGTCCGATGAAGCGCTGGTGCGCGTAACGATGGTGACAGGTGTGCGTAATGATGAGCAGCCTGGTGACCTCGAGCACCAGAGAGGAGGAGCAGGAGTTATAGTATTTGTTATGGATTACCATTAGTTCCTACCAAGGCAGCAGCTACTCTTCATGGGGTCCAGCAAAAATTAAGGCAGTAATATACATTTTAATAAACATTTTTATAATTCAAATACATTTTACAACAGATTTCACAATACATTAAGTGTGTGCCCTCTGGCCACTATACAACAGCACAATCCAGGTGTACATATGTATAGTGTAGTGTGTATGCTGTGTGTTTGTATGTCCAAGACCAAATTAGTCTCTTCCCTCACCCCACCATTTGTGCATCCACCACGCGCATGTTACGTGTTATGTATGTCAGGAAAACATTCTAACATAATTTCTTAAATTCTTCCATTTGACCTATGCTGATGTGGTTTGTGAGGGTCTTAGGGGCCAAGACAAATTTCTTCATCCTCCTGAGGTTGAAGAGGCGCTTTTGCGCCTTCACCACACTGTCTGTGTGGGTGGACCATTTCAGATTGTCAGTGATGTGTATGCAGAGGAACTTGAAGCTTTTCACCTTCTCCACTGCAGTCCCGTTGATGTGGACAAGGGCGTGCTCCCTCTGCTGTGTCCTGAAGTCCACGATCAGCTCCTTCGGTCGTTGACGTTGAGGGAGAGGTTATTTTCCTGGTGATCCTTAACTTGCCTCTCAAAGCACTTCATGATGACAGAAGTGAGTGCTATGGGGCGATAGTCATTTAGTTCAGTTACCTTTGCTTTGTTGGGTACAGAACCAATCGTGGACATCTTGGAGCAAGTGGGGACAGCAGACTGGGATGAGTAGAGATTAGAAGTGCCCATCCAAGAAGGCTCAAGGTCATTGGCAGCAGGTAGCCTGGCGGGTGGGAGTGTTGGGCCCGTAACTGAAAGGTTGCTGGATCAAATCCCCGAGCTGACAAGGTAAAAATCTGTCATTCTGCCCCTGAGCAAGGCAGTTAACCCACTGTTCCCCGGGTGCCGAAGACGTGGATGTCGATTAAGGCAGCCCGCCGCACCTCTCTGAGTCTGAGGGGTTGGGTTAAATGAGAAAGACACATTTCAGTTGAATGTATTCAGTTTTACAACTGACTAGGTATCCCCTTTCCCTAAAATGCCATCAAATCACGTTATATCTACAGTAGCTTTGATTGGACTTTCAAAATCTTAGCTACAAGCTAGCAGTCATCATCGTGAATCAAGTCAACAATCTACTGGCAAATCATTTTCAATCCTTGTCATATGAAGAGAAATAATGAATAGAAATTGTAGATAAAACGTATCGGTGCTCATCGGCCATTGGACATAAACATTACACAACAAGTTGGAAATTGCAAATTCAACAATGAGTGGTTTGGAAGGAATCGCTGGCTAACTGCAAGCATTGCAAAGCAATCACTAGCCTGATATTCAGTGGAGGGGGTGTGTGGTCCGAAGTCTGAGTTTAAGTGTCTCTTTTCCTAGCTTAAAAGGATAAACAAACAACATTGGCCATGCTGTCAATCCAGCATGACTTCTGCCGAGCTCAAAACAACTGGAAACTCAGAACAGAGAAATTTGACTTCAGTGAGTTCAAGACAACTGGGTTTCCTCATCGGCTCAGAGGGCGTGCGCCCTCAAGTGGACAAAGTAGCAGCCATCCAAAACAATCCTATGCCTGGCACACGGGTTGAGGTGATGTCCTTTCTGGTACAAGTTGGCTGGTACCGCCGTTTTGTGCCAGACTCCTCAGATGTTGCCTACACGTAGGGTTGGGCCATGTTTGGAATGACACATTGTCCCATCGACCTGTCCAAACATCATTGATATACAATTGTAATGTCTATTGTTTTTCTCTGGGCAGGGGGAGCACTTCATTGCATTTCCGAGCAATGCAGTAAACGATCACAGCAGATAGGGCAGCCACGCGTCCCAATCCTTACCAGACTAATCCACAAATCTTTGGAGCATCCTCTTGAGGGTCTGGTTGAAATGTTCCACTAACCCATCGGTTTCTGGATGATAAGGAGTACTACGTATGGGCTTTATACCTAAGAACTTGTACATGTGCTTCAGGAAAGTATACATAAAATTGCTGCCCTGATCTGTGATTGCTTCTCAAGGTAGGCCTACACATGTGATAAAATTACCTAGAGTTTTGGCTACCTGCTTAGCTTTGATGTTCCTCAGAGGAAAAGCCTCAGGGGAATGTGTTGCATAATCACATATGACTAGAATGTACTTGTTTCCTGAGCTGCTTGGTACAAAAAGCCCCACAATATCCATGGCAATACGTGAAAATGGCTCCTCAATCACTGGCAGCAGATACAAAGGTCCCCTCTCTGAGATCCTGACAAGAGCTGTAGCCTGACACACTGGACATGACTGGCAAAAATCTGTGTTATCCAGGCGAATAAAACCGTTGCTGTATGCGAGCAAGGGTCTTTTCTCTCCCTAGATGACCAGCCATAGGGATACTATGGCTCAACTCCATAACACTGGCCCTGCATTGCACTAGCAACACCAACTGTTTGCCCTTCTCTACTACTCTGTACAACTTCTCATCAACAACAGTGAAGTCACTCACCACACCAGACTGCTACTTTTCTGCCTTCTCAAACAGCTTAGCTAGGCTATCATCCTCCCTCTGAAGCTTCACAATATCCCTCGGCACCAGCCAAGGAGACGGTAGCTTCCCATCTAGCTTCTGCAAACCGACCTGCTGCTTAGCCTCTCTGCACTGTCGCTTTGACTTGTGAGCCCTCACTGGGGTCCCTTCCCCGTCTATCTCACTCACTATCACTGTAAGAAAACTCATCCCACCACTGCCACCAAATGTCACAGACAGGCCGTTGCCTGGACTGTATTGAATGAAACTCAGGACCACGTGGTATCATGCGAAAAGTAAAGGGAGATTTAAGCTTCTTACGTGGCCCTCAAGCTGAAAATAATAAACTAATTATGGTACTGATGGCAATACAGAAGGGCTCCTCACGGAGACACCCTCACACATATTTTCCCAGGCCCAGAACCCAGGAGACTTGAAGGCCCACCCCATAGCACTCAAATAAATACACTTCCCCTCTGTCACAGGTGCAACTCAGGCACAAAAAGAGAACAAAATGATAATACAACAAAATTACATCACATACTGTCATTCACACAACTACTAAAGAATAACGGTCATGTATGCATATAACTGGTGTTCATAAAAGTATGCATATAACTGTAAGTTGATGAAATATGGATTATGATACTGGCCAGTATATCAACGGATAAATACAAACACATCAATACTTCCACTCTCTCATACTTAGCTCTCCAATCTAGGCAGTGATGGCAGGCATCCATTGAAGGCCTCCCTTCACAGATATTGGAGTAAACCTATTTTGGGTAACTTTGAGTAAGGGCAAATATATATATATTTTTAAATTGAACCTTTATTTAACTAGACAAGTCAGTTAAGAACAAATTCTTATTTACAATGACGGCCTACCTCGGCCAAACCCTAATGACGCTGGGCCAATTGTGCGCTGCCTTATGGGACTCCCAATCACGGTCGGTTGTGATACAGCCAAGAAACCAGGGTCTGTAGTGACACCTCTAGCACTGAGATGCAGTACCTTAGACAGCTGCGCCACTTGGGAGCCCAACATCATGGTAAGCTTGCAAGCTGAGTTTGAATAAGACATCTGATTAACACTTTGCATTTATAACGGTTGGTTTTACCTTATCTAATAAATAACCAAATCATTGATGGATCAATAAATAAAAGAAAAGCATGTTTCTCATCCCCCCAAAGTCAGTACAGTTTATAAACTCTGTGACTAGGCCCTTGCAAGCCAGTCGGCATACGAGTCATCAAACTGCCTCAACTGATGTGCGTTCATACACATCATTGGTCGTTTTTTTTTTAATCTTTTCGTTTTTTTCTTCAATTTTTTCCTTTTTTATTTAGAAAAAACAGTATACATACAAGAGGTATACAGATAGACAATGATAACATATGCTAGGGGGTGCAACAAATTACAGATTATACAAAGACCTTAAAAGAAACACACATATTGATTGTTTTAACAGCTTTCTTATTAGAAGAATGTTGAATGGTCTTAATGGTCTCGAATTCCTTATAGAAAACATGGAAGAGTGTTTTTTTCTTAGTGAATTTACATTTATGAATATGAAAGTTTGCCATAAGCACAGTTAGATTTATGAGGTAAAAAAAAAAATCTTTATCCTTATTATGGTTAAGGAAACCGAGCAGCACATTCTCCCATAAAAAAACAAAAGTCATCAAGAATATGAACAATTATAAAACTGTGTCATTGGTCGTTTCCAACGAACCGGAAACAGGCATACGCGTCAGCACACTCCCTCATCTGATTGGTTTATGTAGGTGGGCCTTCTGACTTTGTGGCTGTGGTAACTTGTGACGATCGCCAGCTCTGCCTAAAAGCAAATGCTGCAAAGTGTCGTAAAACATTTAATTTACTTCCCCATACAGCAGCTAGCGTGTACAAGGTGCAAAAGCGATGGTGCTCTAAAAACAACATTTTTCTTACCGAACTTCAAATTCATGAAGATTTTCATTAGACAACTTGAAAGGTTAAAGCATGGAGGACATGGAAGAAGAAAGTTCTGGTCTAAATGACGACCACAACCATAACTACTGTGAAAACAGTGCCAGTGGACAAGTCCACAATCTCAGGACCGGACTGTCAAATGAACCCCAGACCCTACCAGTTTTTCCGGTTCTGGGCACGCGAGAGGTAGCGACGCAGGAGAATCACGCAAATATTTGTTCCAGTTCCAGCAGTGGTTCAAAGTTCGTGGATTCAGACTCTAGCAGCGTGAACAGTGACACCAGCGAGACTGACAGCGCATCGCCAGCTTCAATCGCAGGGAAACTGACCCTGAACTCCGCCTCAAAGTTTCGTAAGTTGAAAGCATCGTGTTTTAATGTTTATCATGTTTTTGACTTACTGATATGGGATGGGAATGTAGTTGGTCATGCAAATATTCCATGGCATTGCCTTTGGCCTAAACGTCAGTGGAGTAAGTTAGCTACTTACTATATGACCTTTTAGCTGAGGAACGCTCAACTACGTTCTCTTATATCGAGGCAAAGTTTTGATATTAGGTGAAGAGATTTGTTAGCAACAACACTAGCTATGTTTCCATTAACTTATCGAGTGATTATTATTATTTATTTTTTTGGCGACATTTTGAAAACAGATGCTCCAATTGCTTGCTACCGTGCGTTTCTATTGAACTACCTTGTCGATAAAAACAACTAGACGTAATGACGTCACAACAATAACAAAACCCCCCCGCAAAAAACAGGTATCAAATAAAAATGTAGTGGTTGAAGTGTTTCCATTATCCGTTTAGGCAAATTGTGCATTAATAAATTGGCGACCGCCTGTATGTCCTATCTTTTTCATGTCTCGGGTATCCCGCGAAAGCGAGCATGGATAGAATGCATTAATTTACTAATATTGTTGTTCTAAATTCTCATACGCCAACATATAGGCACGGTTCGTGCCATGGTGAAACTTGCACTCCTGTAGATCTGAAATAATTGGATGGTGAAACTTGCCAACCAACCATACAAGCAATTTAGGCGTCAGGATAATCGTTGTACAACAAAGAAACATTATTTGTATAGTTGAAAAAGTAGATTTTGCATGTAGTAGAAATTTAGAATTCAACTTGCAATATGTCATTTTTGGGTGATTTGACCAAAATTCACAGAAATGTGTGTTGTAGATCTGTCATTCTCATTGAAAGCGAGTCTAAGAAGCAGTTGATCTGTTCTATGTTGGATATTAATATGCTTCCCTTTACGATTCGTTTTTGTTCTTTTACTTTCAGTTTTGTACACCAGCTGAAAGTACAATATTATTGGTTAAGGGAAAATATTTCACAGTGGTTTAGATGGTGCAATGATTATCTACACTGTACTTGCTTGTTTTGTCACAAACTGAAAATAGGTTAACTTTTAGCAACAAGGAAATGGCGGAGCGATTTCTTCATAGTGCATCTTTTTAAAATTTATTTTAATTTTATTAACAACAAATCAATACAGAGAGTACATGAGGGAACACAAGTGTATATATAGATGATATACAATGGACAATTGAGCTAGGGGGTACAGTATCACCTTACACAATGACCTTAAGGGACATGCATACACTTAAAAATCTAACAGCTTTTTTGTTAGTAGAGTATTTAATTGTCTTAAAATACAGTTCAATTTCTTTTTGTAGGGTAAGAAAATTTGTTTTTTTGTTTGTAAATTTACATTTGTGAATATGAAATTTGGCCAAAAGAATAATGAAATTAATTACATAATGTTTCAGCTTATTCCTATCGTAGGTAAAGAATTCAAGCAGTACATCTCTCCACAATAGTGTAAGTTTATAAATTTATAAATCTACTGATGTCTTGCCACAGTTTTCTTACATGAATACAATGCCAAAAAAGATGCAACACTGTTTCTGCGTGGTCATTACAAAAGGAGCAATTTGAGTTGATGTTTTCCTTAAACTTCTTCATATAGTGGTTGGCAGGATAACATTTATGAATAATTTTAAAGGAAACTTCCTTAATTTTGTTAACAAGTAGGTATGTGTGTGGCAACATCCAAACTTTTTTCCAACAGATATTATCAATAAATCCATTCCAATAAGGCGTGACAAGGTATATATACAACATCCTGCTGAAACAAGGTTCGTATCGCTCTGTTGTTGAATGGACCAAAAGAGAAACAAATCTTTCCTACTGCTAAGTCAACAGGGTCAATAGAAGGTAGGCTCTGAGGATCAGGTCTTGACACGTTCCTGAATAATAGAGCAACACCTGAGGGAATGGTATCTAAAACAATTGCAAAATCTTTATAGCTGAGTAAAAGACCCTCTGCATTTACCAGTTGGCTCACCAATAGGATATTATTTCGGAACCAATATTCTAAAAACAAAGAAGTATTTTTATACAATATATCCTGATTATTCCATATATAATATGTGTGCAGAAAAATTGTGTTTATAAATTAAGGACCATGACAAGAAAACCTGCCGATGAAAAGCAGAACGTTTCACTGTAACTGTCAATATTATAATTGCAAAACAACAAAACAAGTTAAGACCACCAAAAGTAGAGAACATGATGAGGAATAAAATTCCAGATAGAAGTGGGTCTTCTTAGGAATTGTTTTATCCAATTGATTTTAAAAGTATTATTTAAGGTATTAAAGTCCAGAAAATTCCTAATGTAATGGGTACGGTTTCTCCACAAAAAGTTGAAAAGCATCTGGTCTATCTCCTTGCTTATTTTACTGTCAAGATATAAAGATAGTGCCATATGTTAGTCTAGAGATACCTTCAGCCTTGGTTATTAGGACTCTACCTTTTAAAGATAAGTCCCTCTGTAGCCGTTGATGTAGCTTCTTCTGGGGTTTTTTAATAAGAGGGTTAAAATGTAGTAAGCCTCTAGACTTCTGATCCTTTGTAATGGTTATGCCTAAATATGTAAGTTCTTCTTTTACTGGAATACCATAATATGAAGGTGTCACACAATCTTTGACAGCCACGAGTTCACATTTATTAATGTTAAGATATAGACCAGACGCTTTGGAAAAGGATTGTATCACATTGATCGATATGGGAATTTGGTTAGCGTCTTTCAGAAAAAGTGTGGTATAGTCAGCCAGCTGGCTTATAATAATTTCTTTACCAGCTATGGAAATACCTTGTACAGGACTATTATTTAAAGAATTTGCAAGAAGTTGGGTGATTTTAATTAAAACGGGTACAGAGAGATAGGACAACCTTGCCTAATTCCTCTCTTTAACTCAAATCTAGGTGAAGTGACATATTTCAATTTGATAGAGCTGTTACCATTTGCATAGAGTCTTAATAGCGTTACAGAAAAAATCCCCAAAGCCAAGTCTCTCAAGGGAGTGGAAGAGGAACTGATGCTCTACTGTGTCAAATGCTTTATAAAAAATCTAAAAAATAATATGAAGCTATCCTCGGTTATTAGGTCTGCGTAGTCAAGTATGTCGTCTAATACTAGTCTGACATTGTTAGAAATATGTCTGTTCCTCATGAAGCCAGACTGTGTTTCATCAATGATTGCATCCAGGACTTCTTTAATTATTTTTGCAAGTAGTAAGGCTAATATCTTATAGTCATTATTAAGAAGACAAATTGGACGCTAGTTATCGATGAGCAACACTTATTTTATAGGCTTAGGTATCAGTATTATTAACCCCTGACTCATTGTAGGAGGGAGAACATTGTTTTTAATACTCTCTAAAAAGACTTCAAATTGGAAGGGAGCTACTTGTTCAGAAATAATTTGTAAAATTCTGATGTAATTCCATCAACACCTGGTGATTAATTGTTCTTTAGATGTTTGATAGACTCTATAATCTCTTCAACTTTGATGGGTTCATCACACTGTTTAGATTCTATATCACTGATAGAGTGAACATTATTCAGTGAGTTAAAAAACAAATCTGTGGATTCCTGACAGTACGTAGAGCTATACAATTGTCTGTAAAAATGTCTACAGTATTTAGCGATTTAAGTTTTGGTCATCTGTAATAACACCATCAATGTTTAACTTATGGATAGTGTTATTTTTAGAGTGAAATTTCTCAAGTCTAAAGAAATAGGATACATTTTTTTGTCCCTCAATCCATTTTTTCCTAGATCAAATAAAGGCTCCTTCTGCTTTTAATCTATATATATTATCCAGTTTATTTTGTAACTCAATCAGTTCCATCTTCTCCTCCTCCGAGAGGCCGGCTGGGGACCTCTGAGAAAGGGAAGTTGTCTTAATGATCACCTTTTCCTCCTCAGCTCTTCTGGTCTTAGCAAGATTACTACCATATTTTCCAAGGTATTTGGATACCTCAAATTTAAAGAGCTCCCAGTTCTTGCAATAAGATTTTTCTTCACAAGCCCTTTCCCAAAAGTGTGAGAGCAGATCTTTAACCTCAAATTTAAATATATAATTATTTAATAATGAGCTATTTAGCTTCCAGTAGGATGCTCTACCAAGGTTAGTATCAGGGGTAAATATTTTGATATCAATGTAAATGGCCCTATGGTCTGTGAGGGGAGTAGTACAAATATTTGTAGTAACACTCACTACCAATACATTTGGATATAAGCCCAAAATCTATTCTGGATTGTCTGGAACCTGTTTTGTTACTTCAAGTGAATGATTTGTCGGCCGGAAACCTCTCTCTCCATATATCAGTAAGATCAAACTTTTGCATAAAAAGTATTAAACCCAAATTCTGATTGATTGGCCTACCTGGGGGCCATCTGTCAGTTGAATTATCTATAGTAATGTTAAAGTCCCCTCCTATCAATAATAACGAATTGGGAAATTTAGATAACCAATTAAGTATATGTTTCTCTATAGATTCAAGCAACTCATCATTCACATGTTTGGTGTTGTACCCGTAGAACTTTACACTCTTGAGCGTAATGTCATTGTAACTGATCACAAGACAAATAAAGTGACCAAAGGGGTCGCATTCCAAGTGTAGAATATTACCACCAAAGGTATTTTTCATTGTAGTGACACCAGCGGAGCGTTCAGATCCATGGGAAAGCCAAATATCGTTGCCCCACTGCGACCTCCAGAAGTTGGCATCAGCCGAAATTGAGTGAGACTTGAAAAAAGCAAAAATCTGTTTGAAATTGTTTAGCAAATAAAAATAAGGCCTTGTGCTTCACATTGTTTCCTAAACCCCTAGCATTAAGAGAAACTATAGACAAAGACAAAACAACAAAGATTATATAAAAGTATAAACTGTAGTAGGATGAGTCAAAGACGTAGGAGCAGTGAACGTAAACGATAAGGAACCGAGATCTGCACCATTTAAGTCAACTTAAAGTGAAAATAGCTTAAACCATAAACTTTGAGCTAGATGTTATCCGGCTTTGAAATTCAACTCAACTGAAAATTATGTTCGAGACCAAACCAAGGGTTCTTGTAGTAAGAGAGACTAAAAACCCTCTAGTGTAATCAGAAACTATTCTGAGAAATAAAATACAAAATAATAATTTATATAAAAGGGTACCTACTATTTTATGTGCATATGAAAACTGATCATAAAAGAATTTAATGAAAAATGTTTTACATATACATATTCCTAAGACCTTTTTCACTTGGAATGAAGTATTAATAACTCAATAGAACTATAACCGTGTAAAGTCAGAGCAGACCTTTATGCCCTTTTAAAACAGTATCTTAGTTATTGTATACATAAAAAATAAATACAGCTTTCAGTCTTAAGTTTGTAAACAAAATAGGTCTTCTGGTCATACAAGAACAAACTAATAAATTGAAGTACCTGAGTATTCCGAAAAATAGTCAACTGATGCTTGTTAGGTAAGCAATATAAGGAAAATGAGAATACCATGGCTGAAACCATCAATCTGTTCCTTCTGGTGAGATTTTAGGGAGGAATATGGATTTCTGAACCGTTGATGAAGCCTCGTTCTCCGACGAAGTAAGCAGCCTTTCCCTCACGTCGTGTTATCTTGATCGTTGGCCGCAACTTGTTCCTTCTTTCTATGTCCTCCGGGCTGAGATGCTCGGCGAAACGCATACCATGGCTCTGAAGGAAGGTGTTCTTCCTAGAAGCTTTCCAGACTGCATCCCTGTAGAATCTGGCAGTGAAGAGGATGATGATACCCCTTGGTCTTGAATCGTTTTGCTGTTGCTTCTTGCCGGGGCTATGCACAACGTGGATGGTATCACCAACTTTGTTCTTCTCTGCAGGCATAACTTCTTGGCAGATGCGGATAGCCTCTCCTCGCACATCTTCATTCTCCACCTCTGGCAAGCCGTAGAGTCTCAGGTTCCATCTTCTTGTGTATTGTTCCAGATCATTGAGACGTCTATGGTAGACATTGTTATTCTTTTCCACACTTTTTTTCAACTTTTGCCACTCTCGTTTTCACATCCTTGATTTCACCACATGCAAACTCCAGTCTTTTTCAAGCCTTCGATAACTATGCTGTTCGCGCCTACCATTTTTCTCAATGGCGTCAGACCTGGAGTTGATGAGTAAGGAGAGGGTAGCCACGATGTCAGAGTTCATGTTGGGTTTTTTGGAGGGTGGAGGTTTGCACAGAGTAACCGGTAAAGAGAGGAATTCGTCATCTTCAACAGCATTTGAAAGCATCATGATATCCATAGGCCAAGCGTAGTTATGGCAGTGGCCTATAAGCGCGTTTCTTTCTTGTTGATTAGCAATAGAACCGCTAACTTCTTCCTTTCTTTTTTTGTCACGACTTTGCATGGACATGCCGAAATAAATTATCAAATTATTATTCCAGTCACAGGAAAGGTCTTAAATCTTGAACAAATAAAAACAGTAATAGTAATGACTGTAAACTTGTTTTTTTCACAATCTTTCTGAAGTTTGGTACGGAGCTTGCTAAAAAAGCGTCTGTTCAAGCCGCCATCTTGGCACCTTTTCATAGTGCATCTTTAAATGTGGAGTAGAGCTTATACACTGCTCAAAAAAATAAAGGGAACACTTAAACAACACAATGTAACTCCAAGTCAATCACACTTCTGTGAAATCAAACTGTCGCACTGTAGGAAGCAACACTGATTGACAATAAATTTCACATGCTGTTGTGCAAATGGAATAGACAAAAGGTGGAAATTATAGGCAATTAGCAAGACACCCCAATAAAGGAGTGGTTCTGCAGGTGGTGACCACAGACCACTTCTCAGTTCTATGCTTCCTGGCTGATGTTTTGGTCACTTTTGAATGCTGGCGGTGCTTTCACTCTAGTGGTAGCATGAGACGGAGTCTACAACCCACACAAGTGGCTCAGGTAGTGCAGCTCATCCAGGATGGCACATCAATGCGAGCTGTGGCAGAAGGTTTGCTGTGTCTGTCAGCGTAGTGTCCAGAGCATGGAGGCGCTACCAGGAGACAGGCCAGTACATCAGGAGACGTGGAGGAGGCCGTAGGAGGGCAACAACCCAGCAGCAGGACCGCTACCTACGCTTTTGTGCAAGGAGGAGCACTGCCAGAGCTGCAAAATGACCTCCAGTAGGCACAAATGTGCATGTGTCAGCATATGGTCTACAACGGGGTCTGAGGATCTCATCTCGGTACCTAATGGCAGTCAGGCTACCTCTGGCGAGCCATGGAGGGCTGTGCGGCCCAACAAGAATGCCACCCACACCATGACTGACCCACCGCCAAACCGGTCATGCTGGAGGATGTTGCAGGCAGCAGAACGTTCTCCACGGCGTCTCCAGACTCTCACGTCTGTCACGTGCTCAGTGTGAACCTGCTTTCATCTGTGAAGAGCACAGGGGCCAGTGGCGAATTTGCCAATCTTGGTGTTCTCTGGAAAATGCCAAACGTCCTGCACGGTGTTGGGCTGTAAGCACAACCCCCTCTGTGGACGTCGGGCCCTCATACCACCCTCATGGAGTCTGTTTCTGACCGTTTGAGCAGACACATGCACAGTTGTGGCCTGCTGGAGGTCATTTTGCAGGGTCTAGCAGTGCTCCTCCTTGCCAAAGGCGGAGGTAGCGGTCCTGCTGCTGGGTTGTTGGCCTCCTCCACGTCTCCTGATGTACTGGCCTGTCTCCTGGTAGCGCCTCCATGCTCTGGACACTACACTGACAGACACAGCAAACCTTCTTGCCACAGCTCGCATTGATGTGCCATCCTGGATGAGCTGCACTACCTGAGCCACTTGTGTGGTTGTAGACTCCGTCTCATGCTACCACTAGAGTGAAAGCACCGCCAGCATTCAAAAGTGACCAAAACATCAGCCAGGATCGGCATTAGGAACTGAGAAGTGGTCTGTGGTCACCACCTGCAGAACCACTCCTTTATTGGGGTGTCTTGCTAATTGCCTATAATTTCCACCTTTTGTCTATTCCATTTGCACAACAGCATGTGAAATGTATTGTCAATCAGTGTTGCTTCCTAAGTGGACAGTTTGATTTCACAGAAGTGTGATTGACTTGGAGTTACATTGTGTTGTTTAAGTGTTCCCTTTCTTTTTTTGAGCAGTGTAGTTACGTCACGTGCCCCGCGTACCTTCAAAAGTATTCTGCAATCATCATTTATTAGAAAAACAGTTTCCATCACTTTTCACAAAGTAAGTTAGACAAAAGAAAAAACACCCCTGTCCCACGGATAAAATGTTGTTTGTCTTTAGGAAATGTCTCCTATATCTGCCTTTCAATTACAATTTTTTTGCCACATTGCTTTTGTCAAATAAACCTGGGTCAATAGAAACCTTCAGTCAGTACTTGTAAAAATGTAAAGTCTGATAACGCTTAACTATGATGGACCTGTACAACTGTGGTCCGTACTGGGAGCTGAAATTCATACTTTAATAAACTTTTGTTGAATACAACCACTGACTTTTTCCTCATTTGTGTTGCTCGTACTACGTACGATGAGATTCAATTGGCACTAGCTGAGGAACCCTAACCTCTATTCTCTTATATAGAGGCTTAGTTTAGTTTCAATAACTGGTCGTAGGATTTGCTAGCAACAACATTGAGTCACCGTCAGTAAATTCTTACCTTTACCTATATTTGACCTGTACAACTCTGGTCCTTCCTCATGGTGCAGAAATTCCAAGTTTTAATAAAAACTTTTAGCGAATACAACCACCAACTTTTTCCTTGTTGAGATTCAATTGGGTCCATGTTATCCGGGATCCTTGATGTCCCTACCCCATTGAAGTTTAAGTGGTTACGGTAAGGGTTATGGTTAATGTTAAGGTAGGGTTTAAAGTTAGGTTTAGGGTAGAGACGTCCCAAGGATACCGGATTGCATGGACCCAATTGAATCTCGGCTTACGTAGTACGAGGAAACATTCGGTGGTTGTATTCGATAAAAGTTTATTAGTAGTTTGAATTTCACCACACTGTGGAAGCACTGCAGTTGTACAGGACAAAGATAGGTACAGCGAAGTGTGTTCAGAATTTACATTTTTACAAGAATCGACTGATGTTGATGACTCAAAGTTGTTGCTAGCAAATCCTGTGACCAGTAATTAAAACTCATCTCTGCCTAAATATAAGACAAAGGAGTTAAGGGTTCCTCAGCTAAATTGGCACATGCGCTGAGCAACAGAAATGAGGAAAAATTTGGTGGTTGTATTAAATACGTTTTTATTAGAAGTATGAATTTCAGCACCCCGCTGAAGCGTTTTCAGATTTGAAATTTTTAGAGGAATTGGCTGAATTTGACTAAATGTTGTTGCTGTCAAATCCCACACCAGTTATTAAAGCTCAACTCCGCCTCGATATATAGAGAACAGAGTTGAGCATTCCTCAGCTAATGACCCTTGTACTGTTCAGTCGGACAGTCCTTGTTTGGAATTCATTTTATTGTCATGTCAGGGCAGAGCTAAGGCTTGTGTTATGAAATTAACCTAATCTTTATCATTTTGTGGTTCAGTAATGAATGCAATGACCGAAGAGGACTATAGAACCACATACTGGCCGAACCTGGAGAAAGCCATTGACCACCTGCTGATACAAAACCCCATGGACCACATCTCCATTTCATATGAGCAGATATACAGGTGAGACACAAACTGTCTGACTGTATTGATATCTTATGTAGCTTTGAAAGAAATTAAGACATGGAACTGCTGTACTACTCACATGTGAGACTTCTGAGGGGAGATATTGCCATTTGTGACTCGTTTCAGGAAACTAGGCATATGTCGTGCATCACTACTTCACAGGAAAGCCATTTGAACGTAAATGTAGTAAATTAAAAAAAATCTAAATACAGTTTTGGGCAGAAATGCCTTAATAACAAACATGTATGCCATCTGTAAATACAAATACAATTGTTAAATTACAGGCCTAGTTAGTTTAGCCACAGAAAACGTGGAAACCTTCCCACTAGCCATGATTGGCTGAGATAATGAGTGGGCTGGACATGCCAAGAGATGAGTTTTGGATTGGTCTGCCATTGAGCATGCTTCTGCTTCTGTCTATAACATGAGCTGGTCAGTATGTGTAGGTAATTCTTTCTAACTCAGCTTAAAAAATATATATATCACGTAGCAGAACTGCATAAGTGTTGCTCTCTATTTTCTGGAGGACCAAGTTTTGGAATTAGAGTGATAGCTAAGGAGATGGAGAAAATTCTGGCATTTGATTTCAAATATGCAGATATATAAAACGTCTGTCTCCGGATTCAAACTAAGGGCAACCATAGCATCCGTGACAGAGGGGGAGAAGCGTCCATCCATATATACCGGTAAAATAGTCTTGCTAGCTACATTTTCAGATATTGCACATTTCTAATTCTGTCAAAGTCTTTTCATTTCAAGTTAGTGTACTGTTAGCTAGCTAGCTAATGTTAGCTGGCTGGCTCACTACCTAACATTGTGTAGGTTCTGTGTAGGTATATTATTTGTATCTCAGAGCCATTTACATTGCTAGTTATAGCCTAATGTTTGCTAGCTAACATTGAACCTGGTTGGTTAGCTACATGCAGATTCATACAGGGTAGTGACATTAGGAGTTGGGATTATGGTTCATTGTTTAGCTAGCAAGCTAAATGTCTAAACAAAAGACTCCACTATGCAAGTAACCATTTCAATAGAATGTTAATGATGTCACTGCGTCAACTGTCGATAGACACAGCTGGCAAATTCGCTCTGGCTATCTACTCCGATTTCAGAGCACTCTCGTCTGAGTGTGCCAGAGCGCAGAATAACTGACAAATTTACGAACGCTCAACACCTGTTGAATATGTCCGGTGTCAGTAAACGTTGGCAAAAAAGCCTGATTTAAATTGTTGTCAGCAGAAGAGTTGCAGTTATCAATGCTCTGGATAACATAAAAACAGACTAACCAGCTCTGCTAGGGCGAGTAAAATGGTCAGAATAGCTGTTCTCTCATTTGTGTTTGGAAGTAGCTAGCCAACGTTAGCCAATTAGCTTGGGTGCTTGAATGCTGCTGTTAGGTCAGAACGCTCAGATCAATACCCTACTCCTCGGCCAGAGCGTCCAGTGTGCTCTCTGAACGTTCCGAATTTACGAACTGACAATCTGACAACACTCTGCGTTTTACGAGAGTCTTGAAATATTTGTTTATTTAGCACATGGCCTCATATGTGAATCCTTAGAGATGGGTGGGGCTAAGGCTTTAGAGGGTGTGAACGATGCTGAATGGGTGTAGACTAGAGGTCGACCGATTATGATTTTTCAACGTCGATACCGATTATTGGAGGACCAAAAAAAGCCGATACCGATTAATCGGCCGATTTCTCTTTTTTTTTTTTTCTTCTTTCTTTTCTTATTTGTAATAATGACAATTACAACAATACTGAATGAACACTTATTTTAACTTAATATAATACATCAATAAAATCAATTTAGCCTCAAATAAATAATGAAACATGTTCAATTTGGTTTAAATAATGCAAAAAACAAAGTGTTGGAGAAGAAAGTAAAAGTGCAATATGTGCCATGTAAGAAAGCTAACGTTTAAGTTCCTTGCTCAGAACATGAGAACATATGAAAGCTGGTGGGTCCTTTTAACATGAGTCTTCAATATTCCCAGGTAAGAAGTTTTAGGTTGTAGTTATTATAGGAATTATAGGACTATTTCTCTCTATACCATTTGTATTTCATATACAGTAGGGCAAAAAAGTATTTAGTCAGCCACCAATTGTGCAAGTTCTCCCACTTAAAAAGATGAGAGAAGCCTGTAATTTTCATCATAGGTACACTTCAACTATGACAGACAAAATGAGAAAATAAATTCCAGAAAATCACATTGTAGGATTTTTTATGAATTTATTTGCAAATTATGGTGGAAAATAAGTATTTGGTCACCTACAAACAAGCAAGATTTCTGGCTCTCACAGACCTGTAACTTCTTCTTTAAGAGGCTCCTCTGTCCTCCACTCGTTACCTGTATTAATGGCACCTGTTTGAACTTGTTATCAGTATAAAAGACACCTGTCCACAACCTCAAACAGTCACACTCCAAACTCCACTATGGCCAAGACCAAAGAGCTGTCAAAGGACACCAGAAACAAAATTGTAGACCTGCACCAGGCTGGGAAGACTGAATCTGCAATAGGTAAGCAGCTTGGTTTGAAGAAATCAACTGTGGGAGCAATTATTAGGAAATGGAAGACATACAAGACCACTGATAATCTCCCTCGATCTGGGGCTCCACGCAAGATCTCACCCCGTGGGGTCAAAATGATCACAAGCAAAAATCCCAGAACCACACGGGGGGACCTAGTGAATGACCTGCAGAGAGCTGGGACCAAAGTAACAAAGCCTACCATCAGTAACACACTACGCCGCCAGGGACTCAAATCCTGCAGTGCCAGACGTGTCCCCCTGCTTAAGCCAGTACATGTCCAGGCCCGTCTGAAGTTTGCTAGAGAGCATTTGGATGATCCAGAAGAAGATTGGGAGAATGTCATATGGTCAGATGAAACCAAAATATAACTTTTTGGTAAAAACTCAACTCGTCGTGTTTCGAGGACAAAGAATGCTGAGTTGCATCCAAAGAACACCATACCTWCTGTGAAGCATGGGGGTGGAAACATCATGCTTTGGGGCTGTTTTTCTGCAAAGGGACCAGGACGACTGATCCGTGTAAAGGACAGAATGAATGGGGCCATGTATCGTGAGATTTTGAGTGAAAACCTCCWTCCATCAGCAAGGGCATTGAAGATGAAATGTGGCTGGGTCTTTCAGCATGACAATGATCCCAAATACACCGCCCGGGCAACGGAGTGGCTTCGTAAGAAGCATTTCAAGGTCCTGGAGTGGCCTAGCCAGTCTCCAGATCTCAACCCCATAGAAAATCTTTGGAGGGAGTTGAAAGTCTGTGTTGTCCAGCAACAGCCCCAAAACATCACTGTTCTAGAGGAGATCTGCATGGAGGAATGGGCCAAAATACCAGCAACAGTGTGTGAAAACCTTGTGAAGACTTACAGAAAACGTTTGACCTCTGTCATTGCCAACAAAGGGTATATAACAAAGTATTGAGGTAAACTTTTGTTATTGACCAAATACTTATTTTCCACCATAATTTGCAAATAAATTCATAAAAAATCCTACAATGTGATTTTCTGGATTTTTCTTTCTTATTTTGTCTGTCATAGTTGAAGTGTACATATGATGAAAATTACAGGCCTCTCATCTTTTTAAGTGGGAGAACTTGCACAATTGGTGGCTGACTAAATACTTTTTTGCCCCACTCTACCTTTGACTATTGGATGTTCTTATAGGCACTTCAGTATTGCCAGTGTAACAGTATAGCTTCCGTCCCTCTCCTCGCCCCTACCTGGGCCCGAACCAGGAACACATCGACAACAGCCACCCTCGAAGCATCGTTACCCATCGCTCCACAAAAGCCGTGGCCCTTGCAGAGCAAGGGGAACAACACTAGCTAGCCATTTCACATCGGTTACACCAGCCTAATCTCGGGAGTTGATAGGCTTGAAGTCATAAACAGCTCAATGCTTGAAGCATTGTGAAGAGCTGCTGGCAAACGCACGAATGTGCTGTTTGGATGAATGCTTACGAGCCTGCTGCTGCCTACCATCGCTCAGTCAGACTGCTCTGTCAAATATCAAATCATAGACTTAATTATAATATAACACACAGAAATACGAGCCTTTGGTCATTACTATGGTCGAATCCGGAAACTATCATTTCGAAAACAAAATGTTTATTCTTTCAGTGAAATACGGAACCGTTCTGTATTTTATCTAACGGGTGGCATCACTAATTCTAAATATTGCTGTTACATTGTACAACCTTCAATGTTATGTCATAATTATGTACAATTCTGGCAAATTAATTACGGTCTTTGTTAGGAATAAATGGACTTCACACAGTTCGCAACGAGCCAGGCGGCCCAAACTGCTGCATTATACCCTGACTGCTTGCACGGAACGCAAGAGAAGTGACACAATTTCCCTAATTTAAAAGAAATTCATGTTAGCAGGCAATATTAACTAAATATGCAGGTTTAGAAATATATACTTGTGTATTGATTTTAAAGAAAGGCATTGTTGTTTATGGTTAGGTGCAACGACAGTGCTAAATCATCACCCGTTTGGCGAAGTAGGCTGTGATTTGATGAGAACCGCATCGATTATATGCAACGCAGGACACGCTAGATAAACAAGTAATATCATCAACCATGTGTAGTTAACTAGTGATTATGTGAAGATTGATTGTTTTTTATAAGTTTAATGCTAGCTAGCAACTTACCTTGGCTTCTTGCTGCCCTCGCGTAACAGGTAGTCAGCCTGCCACGCAGGCTCCTCGTGGAGTGCAATGTAAGGCAGGTGGTTAGAGCGTTGGACTAGTAACCGGAATGTTGCAAAAACGAATTCCTGAGCTGACAAGGTCAAAATCTGTCGTTCTGCCCCTGAACAAGGCAGTTAACCCACCGTTCCTAGGCCGTCATTGAAAATAAGAATGTTTTCTTAACTGACTTGCCTAGTTAAATAAAGGTGTAAAAAAACAAAAACTTTCCCGTTGTTCCTCAACTGTATTGTATGATATACCAATTTCTAGCTCTGAGTCTCTACTTTTATCCAATGTAAAAAACACAATTTCAAATTTAGCTCATAAGACCGAATTGAGCCGGTCGGTCACATTTTTTAAAGTTTTAATGGTAATTTTCCTTTCCCTTTTTCAGTTACGTGTACAAGTGTGTTTGTCAACAGCACTCAGAGCTACTGTACAAAGACTTGATGCTGAAGATTACTACCCATCTTCAACAAGTTTCATCTGATTTACAAGTAAGTGAAAACAGAACCTGGGTCTTGTTCAAAGATTTGCAATGGAAAACAAAAACAAGTTTCTTATTATACAGATAGTATGCCCCTTTCACTGCATTTTTTGTTGTGTAAATACCTGAAAAGTAAATTAACACTGATAATTTATTCTCTTTTATCAGATTGTTCCACCAGGGAATTTCATTGAGTTTTTCAACATTGCTCTGACTCAGTACACAGATGCTCTTCAATGCATAGTTCCTGTATTCATCTACATGGTATGTATCCTGATGAAGTGCTCATCCTTTGAATATTCCTTCCAGTAAATCTTTTTGGGCATGTTTCCTGGATACAGATAAAGCCTACTCCGTCAATACTCAGGGCAGACCTTAATCATATACTCCTTTCATACAAGTAGGGTTGCAAAGGGTCGGAAACTTTCCAGGTAAATTTGCTGAATTTTTCCGGACATTTTCCATGAAGTTTAGCCTGGGAATTTTGCTTAAATTCATCAAAAAAGTTAGCTTACAACAGTGAACCTTTTTTGTGGGATACACATAAGGCAATTCTAGGTCTTGTGGCATATTTTGGTAAACTATCCCCAATTCAATGGAATTGCAACCCTCTGCATGCACAGTGCATTCTTCCATCACATCAATATTCCCTTTATTTTGTTGTTCAGTGAAATCATCCCTTGTGAAGAGTCAACTCATTTAATTAAAGTTCCATTCGTAACTAAATTGTTTTTTTTATCTCTATTGGAAGGAATGAATCATTTGCCATTGTCTACTTATGATAAATGTAAACGGTTTATGTTTGTCTCCCATATGATATGGTAAATATATCCAATGCAAAAAACATCTACATTTAAACGGTATTAATTTTCATTCCCATATTTTCCTGTTAATTCCCATATTTTCCTGTTAATTCCCATATATTTGTTAATTCCCACGGGAAGTTTCCACCTCCACTTCCCCAAAATGTGCAACCCTACATACGAGCATGTTTTTCTTCATTTCTAAGAATAAGTTCTACATTGAAACGAAGCTAAACCGACACCTGCGAGAAGATCTCATGAAGCTTTTTACTGATCATGTTGCAGAAAAACATGTGAACACGCTGATACGTGAGTACAGTGGACTGGTCAACTGTGCAGGCCAAACCCAAAATATTTAGCTTATTACTCATCTTGTAAAATTGTGTTGATGCTTAATTATTATTTTATTTTCTTCTGTTTTTCCTTTAGCTCTTCTCCTCGAAGCCCATTCCATGCCTTTTCAAGTCAGACCTTCAACAATGGCCAGTGTCGTGAAAGGCCTGTATACTCTTCGGCCAGGTGCCCTTTCCTTTCTGTCTTTTTTTAGAATTCCACAACACATGCTGCTACCTAAATAGTTACATCCACTAGTGAAATGTTTAACTACTGTAACTGTCAAACACGAGTGTAGCAGTAATCAAAACTGTGAGAAATATAGATTACTCTGATTTAGCACTATTTGTGTCTCCCACTTGTAGTTGGAGAGGTAAACGTTCACAATAAAACACCTGCCCTGTATGTGTTATGACCTCCATTACAATGACTATTGGCTACCTGTTTCAGATTGGGCACATTTAGCCCCAGCTCTCTTCTCTGGATTCATTCCTCAAATCAACCCGCCGACAGTGGAATCCCAGCTCTCCGACTATGCTGCTCATGACCAGAAACTACAAATGGAGCTCTCTCTGAATGGCTTTCCCAGGTGAGTGTTATAATGCAGAGTTTAGCAAAAATAATAATAATAATTCCACCAGGGTAGTGTCCTTTAGGAAAACGTTAATGAGCGTTTCTTATTAGACAAGTTCAGATAGTACATCCCCGTTTTGGACCGTTTTCTTGTGTTTTGTTCCTAATGAACACAACCCTGGTTTTTGACAATGCTTCCTTTTATTTTGCAGAGGTGACCAGTCTCGCAAGAGAGCCAGCGAGGAGTCTGCATAGAGTAAGGATGATGCATACATACATTGCTTGCTATTGAATAGCAAAATGTCACTGCATTTGCATATGACTTATAATTGGCCTATTGAAAAATATGTACAAAAATATGAATAACTGTTTTGTTGTTTTTTTGCAGGTGCTCAGACAGTCATCGACCTGGCTCAACCCAAATTCACAAAACACTGAACGATTAAGATTCTCTGATGCTGAGTGCAGTGGGTGAGCATTAAGCATGGGCTCGTTTTTGACCCGCAAGAGTCGTAGTGGACACTGCTTTCTTTGCCTCTTTTGAAAAGCACAGTGAATTCATAATGGTGCATAATGATTCTGTCAGCTTTTGGTGATGAATCCATCTTCTTTATTGTTAAGGTATTATGTGGTTTCATGTCTTTGTTCTTATTTTCTCCATTAAAGTGTGCCTTCTGCTCTGCTTTGTTGGGATATTCAAGTTGCCATTAACCAGGTGGATGGGGCATGATTCCCAGTTTGACCACATACTGTGTCAATTATGGGTCGTGTTCATTAGGATATGCCGCGGAAAACATGAATTACAGTGGAAAACAAAAGGAGTGTTTCTGATTTGACAAATACAGGTGGTTCCTCATTTTGTCCGTTTTCTTCCACTTTGTGCCTAATGAACATGATCTCTAACCTGGACCTCCCTGATCTGTTATTGGTCTGATTGATCTGATTCAGTAACTATGACAGTCTGCTGCTATTCCTCATCTGTTGTTGTGTAGAACACTTGATTTTTGTCTGTCTGGTCTGTGTAACTAATATTGACAGTTGTTTGGATAGGAACAAATTGTGTCACTTTGTATCAGTCAGATATGTTAACGTCTGTAATGAAAGACTAGGGTCTGGGAAGTGGGAACATTTCCTCTTGAATTTAAGAAAGTTCTACAGTGGCACACCCAATTAGGTATGCATTTGTTTCTATTTTGATGTTTAGGCAACTTTAAGCAATGGTTTATCTGGAACTTACAGGATAAAATATGTCCTGTTTAACAATTTCTTTCTCAATGGGTATGAAACAGCAAAAAAGCTTGTTCTGTTAAATTTGGCAAATGTGTGAGCATTAGCATACAAAATAGGAGTATTTTTAATTTAACTAGGCAAGTCAGTTAAGAACACATTCTTATTTGAATAGGTAATTGTTTAAAGGACTATTTTCTACAACATTTATATTTTATTGCGTTTGTTTTTGAACCAGATCGTATTTACCAAGCATGCCAAAGATGATTCACAATGTTTTTATTCCCTGCTCTAAACAATTTCATTGACACCATAATTTCTGGAGTCACAGTCTCCCCATGTTGCTGCTGTATCTGCATTAGGTTACCCATTGTACCAAGTCACTGAGCCAATTGATTAGGATCAATTATTGGAACTGTTGTGAATTTGGTTACAATAATTATGCCAAATGATGTAGGTGGAGTTAAAGTTATCCCTGTGTTCTCTCCAGTTCCTGATGATGTAAACAGATCCAGTCTCATTGTGGTGATGAACAATTTATGGTTGTTACTGTCACAGATTTACCTTTGTTACATGTGGTTTATGTTAAATGGAAGTATTTGATACAGCTCTTTGCACTGTTTTAAGTGTAATGTGATGCTCATATTTGAAGATGTTGGAGATGGCACACTCATTGTCTTATGTACAGTTTTACTTTCAATAAACAAATCTTGAAAAGGATTTATATTATCACCCGTGGAATCACTGGGGGTTGGTGGCAGCAGTAGGATCTTGTGGGCGGAGTAATGATGGACTAATGACACCAGGCAGAGTTTCTCTTTGAAAGTTAATTAGTACTGTGAATAAAGGCTTTTCACTGACAAGCTTAAACGATGCAGGGGAAAGGAGAACATCAACACCCTCAACACAAGACACTCAGGTGCAGGTAATTGTTGCATTCATTAAGTGGTAATTACTGTGTTAGTATCAAAGAAGAGGTCCAGCAGCATGCCTTTTTCAGTGATCTCTCTTGAACAATGCTTGATCTTTGTTTTGTTTATTAATGCTGATAAATGTGTGCACGCATGTCTGAGTTGAATGATGCGGTATGTGTATATAATCATTAGTCAAGATATTTGAGATCAAATGGTGACAGGGCTCTATGATAATTCCCCTTCAGCTAGTTCACAGAGAGCACTTACAGTGCTGTTAATAAACACCAGTAATCTGCTGTGTTAACCCTAGTGTGTCGGAGGCCCAACAAGGGGCTTCTAATTCAGTGGAGTGGTCGGTCTTTGACAGGTGTTTCACTTCCGGAGGAGGAATCCCTTTCCAGAACGCCCCCACTGGCCAATGAGCTGGGATGCCACTCAGGCACATTGTCCTGGTCACCCCAAAATAACTTGCGACTAGTGTGCTGACAAATGTTACTACTTTTACTGGTGACAGGTTGCCCTAGCTACTTGCCTCCATATTTTCCAGTAAACTCCAAGGTTAACTCTGTGCTATAAATTGGGAATCCATCCGGGCCAGCTGCCCCGTGTCCACATTTTCCCAGGTGGCCACCACTGGAAGACTGGAATCCCCTCTCTTTGCGCACTGGTGCGCTCCAATGTTTACCGCCAGCTCCAGCCGGGGACCGCTGGGGTTTATTTGAAGGTAAAACGCCCAACCCCAATTACCTCTTGTTCATTGACCCTCATTTGGGTTCATACATCAACTGCATATTTTTTTATATACATATATATATTTTTTTTAACCTTTATTTAACTAGGCAAGTCAGTTAAGAACAKATTCTTATTTACAATGACAGCCTAGCAGGGAACAGTGGTTTTACTGCCTTGTTCAGGGGCAGAATTTTTATCTTGTCAGCTCGGGGATTCGATCCAGCAGCCTTTTGGTTATTGGCCCAACGCTCTAACCACTAGGCTACATGCTGCCCCACATTAATTGGTGTGTACAGTAAACTCAAAGTCTGACATAAACCTACTTCATTGGTCAAGCATGGGCTTATATCATTGAATTTGAAGTGACTTATGTGTTTTATTAATTCTACCATGGACCTGGGTAGGTAGTGCTGCTGATTTAAGCCAGGGTCTGTATTTCCAGTCTGTGAGTGGGGTGATGTAGTGTTTTTCAAAGTGTTCAGTATCACCCTCATGAACTCGCACAAAATGATTTGTATGTGTCATTTGAGTTTTGGTAGGTGATCAAGTCCTTGTTGAGTGCACAGAAGAACAGGAGGACTGTTTTTTTGTTTGTTTTTCATGTAAACTGAGCACTTACTATAATTAGATATGACTTGGTGGGCTTGGAGGCTGTTTGCAAAGGATTCACGTACACAGCAGCTGCAGGTCTATTAGAAGGGCATTGCTGCCTCTCTTAATTGCACAGATTTGAGTGTCAGTAGCATCTGTGTACCATATCCCATTTCTGGATTCAATAACTACTCAGAGCCAAAAAGTTGTTTAAAGGCTGGACATGATGAAAGAAACGTATCTTAAATGCACTGAAAGAAGCTACTTTTGTCCAAGTTGGGCAAGATCCAATGTTCATGCATGAAACTAATCTCTGTCTGGGGCCACGGAGTTTAAGATGTTTTGAAATTAAAATGGAGTACTATTTTAAGTCGTATTGAATGCATCGTGGTTTCAAACTGGGTTAACACATTTTTCTGCATTGGCAGGCTTTTGTTATTATTCAAATGGGAAAGGTGCTCTAGAGTCTTTTTTTGGGGGGGGGGTAATGAATATAGAAACAATATCTTTTTTTATGTCATTGAAACAATTAGTCATATTGAGCAGTTGCTCACTAGTCTAGGTTTGTTGCTGTGCCCTTATTCCAAGCCATGTGGCTGCTTGCTGATTTTTGTGGGAGAATTATGATCCAACGAATGTTGAGCCCAGCAAACCGATTCCAAAGAAAGACAGTTTTTTGGGGGGTGATATTTGTGCATGGTATACTGTGCATTTTTATTGCAATTGAAAGACCGAAGATTGGGGACAGCAAGGTAGTAATGAATCCTAAAATAGGAATTTATTATGACCCATAAGTGGAACACAGATTGTTATTGAATTATTTGAGATTACTTGCAAAGTATTCTGTGATCTTACCAATATTGCATTATTTCTGTCAAATATTCAATGAATGTAGAAGCATTGATTTATTTTAAGTTTCTAAATGATTCATGTCTGAACTCATTTAAATGGAAGTGTAATTATGAATTTTCACAGGGGGAATACATTATGCACTGACACACTAAAATGAAACAGTCACAATCAAGTTAAAGATTGAAACCCTCTTATTTCCCAACAGCATGCAAGAGAACAATGTGAACCAGCCTACATCATTGTCTCAGCTCTTGAGAGAGAACTACTTGGCCTAAGCGCGGGCGCACCAGAGACACAGCGCCATGAGCCGTTCCGACTCCTCGCGGCACCTGGTCTACGCGCCCCTCAAAGGCAAGTCGGAGGACTCCGCGGGGCAGGACAAGCCCCAACCCCAGTTCCCAGGCCTCTCAGCCTTCCTGAGCCAGGAAGAACTGGATAAGAGTGTCAACCTGGCCTGTCAGGCTATCGGACACGAGGCCCGCGAGGAGAGGACAGAGTTCAAGGCCCCGGTCGCCCCTTCTGTCACCTCCACTGCATCCAACACTCCCGACACCCAGCCTGACCTGGAACTAAAAGAACCCCGACCAACACACGCGACATTCTTCCCAGAGAGGCGGTCATTCTCACCTCTGTCCATACAGGACAATGTGATAAGGATAGACAAACAGATATATCAGCCATCCCAACTGTCCATTCAGGACAACGCAATAAGGACCGACAGACAGAAATATCCACTGTCCCAACCATCCATCCAGGACAACGACATGAGGACAGACAGACAGACGTTCCCACCGTCCATCATCCAGGACATTACAATGAAGAACAACTGGGTGACCAGGGAGGCCTTTGAGGACTTTAAGAGGCCAGGGGCTAGGGGGATGAACACTCCAGCGTACGGCCTGGGGAACAAGTCCAAGAAGGAGTTCCTCAACAAGGCAGCAGACTTCATCGAGGAGCTCTCCTCTCTGTTCAAGGCTAACAGCTCCAAAAGGATACGGCCCAGATCATGCAAAACTCATAGGAGCAGAGCAAACAAGGGTCAAGTGGATGGGAGCGTTTACTCCCTGAATGTAGACGACAGGGAACGAACCATTCTTCTCCAAGACTTCAAAATGGAGATGGAGAGGCCTACTAATCCTTTCAGCATTCAGCCATCAGAAGTCCAGGGTTTGGGCATGGAACCAGGGTTTGGGCACACTTACTTCCCCATGCAGGACTGGAGGACTACTGAGGAGCAGTATGATGACTCTGGGGTGCTGGAGGCGGATGGGCTGGATGAGGCTGAAAGCCCTGCCCTGGTGGAGGTCACCCCCGGGGTGTACACAGCCGACCCCATCTGTGAGCCCCCTCACTTCATCCAAAAACTGAAAAGCAGGGAGGTGCTGGAGGGCAGCAAGGTACAGCTGGACTGCATTGTTCGAGGACTCCCCATGCCCGAAGTCCGGTAAGGCTACCCAGACGGTCAACCTCACTGAATGTTAGTGTTTTTGTAGCCAAAGTTTAATATCCTCTTAACTTTAAGGATATCTTCACTTTATTTTTTATTTTTTTTATTAATACCTCTATTTTTACATTTCGTCTGAAAGAAGTTTATGGGGCAAAGAGGAACTGTCATCCGTAGTTAAAATTTGTTTAAATAGCCACTGCTAACTTTAGCTAATGCTATCTAAAAACAACTATGTGTGTTACAGTGGCTAAAGTCAGCTTAAAGGCCCAGTGCAGTCAAATTTCAAAGTTGTGTAACATATTATACAACAGCTGATGAAACTAACACTGTAAAAGTGTGACAACATTTGATCAGTGTTAATTCCTGATAGTTGCTTGTTGAAAATTCAATCTACACAGGACCTTCTAATCAGCAGGTTTGCATAGGCAAGGGTTTCGGCTTTCCATAGTGACATCACCATGCAGTCAATTGGTTAATAGACCAATAACAAAGAGAGTTCCAAACCTGTCAGCCAATAACAGCTAGTTTTCAGTTTTCGCCTCCCCACTCAGACCACGCAGATGGTCCTAGCAAAATTCTTGCTTGAGAAATAGTTTTTTGCTAAAAAGCTACTTTTGCCCATTTTAATGGAACTCTATTACAGTAAGGTAATTGCTACCCAGAAATTATATTGATATAACAATGGCTGCATTGGGCCTTTAAAGGGCCCCCACAGAGGAAGTTGCCGCCACTCTTTTGATGTAATTTCCTGTCCTATAGAGGAAACACGTTTAGGCTTCACCTACGAAGAATGACGAAGGTTACTTGTACATACTCACGAATTGGGTATGGGAATTTCCACTTGGAGTTGATAAATATTTAAAAAATAGGGCACTGTCAGCTGTGAGTATAGCTACTGTAGCTAGTAGGGCTGGGAATTGCCAGGGACCTCACGATACAATATTATCACGATACTTAGGTGCAGATTTTGTTGTGCTACAGCCTGAATTTAAAATTTATAAAATGTTGTTTTTGTGTCACAGATCTACACACAATACCCCATAATGTCAAAGTGGAATTATGTTTTTAGAAATGTTTACTAATTAATAAAAAATGAAAAGGAGAAATGTCTTGAGTCACTAAGTATTCAACCCCTTTGTTATGGCACACCTAAATAACTTCAGGAGTAAAAATGTGCTTAACAAGTCAGATAATAAGTTGCATGGACTAACTCTGTGTGCAATAATGGTGTTTAACATGCTTTTTGAATGACTACCCCATCTCTGTACTCCACACATACAATTATCTGTAAGGCCACTCAGTCAAGCAGTGAATTTCAAGCACAGATTCAACGACAAAGAACAGGGAGGTTTTTCATTGCCTCTCAAAGTAGGGCACCTATTGGTAGATGGATAAACATTTGAATATCCCTTTGAGCATGGTGAAGTATACACCCAGTCACTACAAAGATACAGGCGTCCTTCATAACTCAGTTGACAGAGAGGAAGGAAACCGCTCAGGGATTTCAACATGAGGCCAATGCTGATTTTAAACCAGTTAGAGTTAAATGGCTGTGATGGGAGAAACCTGAGGATGGATCAAAAACATTGTAGTTACTCTACAATGCTAACCTAAATGACAGAGTGAAAAGAAGGAAGCCTGTACATAATACAAATATTCCAAAACATACATCCTGTTTGAAATAAAGCACTAAAGTAATACTGCAAAAAATGTGGCAAAGAAATTAATACAAAGCATCATGTTTGGGGCAAATCCAACACAACGCATCATTGAGTACCAGTCTTCTATTTTCAAGCATGGTGGTGGCTGCATCATGTTATGGGTATGCTTGTCATCGGCAAGGACTAGGGAGTTTTTTAGGATAAAAAGAAAAGGAACAGAGCTAAGCACAGGCAAAGTCCTAGAGGAAAACCTGGTTCAGTCTGCTTTTCAACAGACACTGGGATACAAATCCACATTTCAGCACGACCATAACCTTAAACTCAAGGCCAAATATACACTGGAGTTACTTACCAAGATGACGTTAACTGTTCCTGAGTGGCCTAGTTACAGTTTTGATTTAATTCGGCTTGAAAATCTATGTCAAGACTTGAAAATGGCTGTCAAGCAATGATCTGTGGTGGGAAAAGTAACAAATTGTCATACTTGAGTAAAAGTAAAGATACCTTAATCGAAAATTACTCAAGTAAAAGTTAGTCACCCAGTAAAATTCTACTTAAGTATCAAAAGTAAAGGGTGCACTATTTTCTTGTTTTTTTTTTAATTTCCAGATAGCCAGGGGCACACTCCAACACTCAGACATAATTTACTACAAAACATTTGTGTTTAGTGAGTCCGCCAGATCAGAGGCAATAGGGATGACCAGGGATGTTCTCTTGATAAGTGAGTGAATTGGACCATTTTCCTCTCCTGCTAAGTATTCAAAATGTAACGAGTACTTTGGGACGTCATGGAAAATGTAATGAGTAAAAAGTACAGTTTTTCTTTAGGAATGTAGCGAAGTAAAAGTAGTCAAACATATATAAATAGTAAAGTACAGATACCCCCCCTGAAATGACTTAAATGGTACTTTAAAGTATTTTTTACTTAAATACTTTAAACCATTGGCAATGATCAACAGCCAACTTGACAGAGCTCTTAGAAACTAGATTTTTTTTGTTTGTTGTAACACAACAAAATGTGGAAAAAATCAAGAGGTGTGAATACTTTCTCAAGGCACTGTATTGCGATTCTCCCGATTCTATATGTATTGCGATTCGATACTGACATTTTATTGCGATTCAATGTTCCAAACGTATTGCTCACCCCATATGTCTGCTGCAGAGAGACAAGAGGGAGCCATGAGAACTAGTTTTGATCAGTCATGGAAATAAAAGTGCTGAAAACAAATTGGTTCCCTATTTAAAAAGAAGTTGGAGAACAAGCTATGAAGGAAATATACTGGAGCTTTGGTGCAGGCACAGCTAACTAGCGCAAAAATAATATTGAGATATTGTCAAAACGATACGATATCGTAAAAAATAATATCCTGATATGTAACTATCAATTTCTTTTACCCCATCACTACTAGCTACCAGTGGTGTAAAGTACTTAAGTAAAAAATACTTGAAAGTACTACTTAGTCGTTTTTGGGGGTATATGTACTTTAATTTTACGATTTAGATTTTTGCCAACTTTTACTTAATTCCTAAAGAAAATGATGTACTTTTTACTCCATACATATTCCCTGACACCTAAAGTACTCGTTACATTTTGAATGCTTAGCAGGACAGGAAAATGGCCTAATTCATGCACTTATCAAGAGAACATCCCTGGTCATCCCTATTGCCTCTGATCTAGCGGACTCACTAAACACACATGCTTAGTTTGTAAATTATGTCTGAGTATTGGAGCGTGCCCCTTGTTATCCGTGTGTGTATATATATATATATATATATATATATATATATATACACACACACACACACTGGTTCCTCCTTTAAAAGTTGCAAGCTTACATCGCGGGACTTAGAGGTACCTAGTGTCATGGCTTCATTGCGCCAAACCACACAAGTGGAAGTTAGAGCACTCATTATGCATTTGGGTCCAAAGGTTTTTATATGACCAATCATATTGAGTGGTTCCAATGACGAATTTGATGCGAGCCACCCGTCCCTGGGTGAAGATGGCTGACAAAACATTACGGTGGAATCAAATGTAAGTAGTTATAACGTCATAACGAGTCAAGCAAAACATTTACAATTGAGAGGAATATGTTAGTTAATATAAAGACAAATGTTTGTGCATATTTTTTTGTCATAAAGTTCATTTATGAAAATTGCTATTTAGCAAGTTAGCTGACTAGCTAACATTAATCAGCTAGCTAGCTAGTGTTATGACAGGAGAATGAATTCATAATTCGTGTTTAATGTTTTAGGGACTTTTAGGGACTGCTGAGAACCAGCAAACGAGGCTGTCGTCTTGTGAAACAGTGGATGAAAATAATTTATTTACTGAAAATTGAATGTACAATTGTGTAAGCTTGCCTTGCAATGCAGCTGAAGTAACATAGCTAGCTAACTATTTACTTGCGTATTGTGTAGTGGAGGATAAAAATAACTGTATGCCTATGGATGTGTAGCTAGCTACAGTATGTAGCCAATCTATGAACCTCATAGTTGTTGTATCAACTTCAAGTCTGAATGGCATTAATGAAGCCTATGGATAGAGTAGAAATAATAACTTTATTGTGCCTAGGATGCAAGTCCTATATACATGTACTGTAGTTATTACCATTATTTGAATGATGCTGTGTCTGCATGTATGTATTACAATTATACACTTCAACAGTGTTTACCACTCCTGCTGGGACATCAATGATTACACGTTGTAACTATGCAACAGACTAGAAACATGATTTAAGTAAAGGCTGATTTGTAATTCATATATACAGAAAAGAAAACCTATGCATATCTAACTCCCTTCATCTGCATTAATCTGAGGACACAGGATAGTATTTCAATGTGATACTTAATTTCAACCAGTGGAGAATGTGAAACGCTTTATTGATAGAAGTTCATTATCCAGGTGTTATAAATACATAATACATGCAATTATAATTCTGATAATTGTAATATTATATTATAAATACAAGTTCAATCTGTACTTCAATGCACATAAAATGAGGAAGAAATACGAGGTGGGGAGAGCGGTGTAGAAGACAGAAAGGGAAAGAGGTAAGAACAGAGGCAGACAGCATGTGATTAATGAATTAGAGTGCTATCCTAATATTCTCTCAGTTCATCACAATTGCGGTGTCTCCTAACCAACCTTCGGGACAACTGGGGGCCCAAGGCTATCTTAAGAGCGGGTGAGGTGGCGATGATGGGACTGGCTTCCTCTCTCACCTCAAAACATACCTGCAGACGAGACAGATGGATAGAGAGAGAGAGCATGATTAAGCAAAACTGACCTTGGATCATTAACTCTGGGACTATTACATCTCTGTCTGTATTTCAATGTAAAACATCTCTTTAATAATACTTCCTGTTGACACGAAAACATGGTGCCTTCTCGTTTGCTTAGTATTAGACATTTTAAATAATTCATACTTTTACTTTTGATACATAAGTATATTTTAGCAATTACATTTACTATTGATACTTAAGTATATTTAAACCCAAATACTTTTGACTTTTACTCAAGTAGTATTTTACTGGGTAACTAACTTTTACTAATGTAATTTTCTATTAAGGTATCTTTACTTTTCCTCAAGTACTTTTTACACCACTGTAATGGACACGGTGCAACCTTTGGTAGGTAGGCTTGCTGGCAGGTTTTGGTTGTGGTACAGCAAAGCCAAATCAGCCCATACTCATGGTTCTCACAGGGGAAGTGAAATGATTGGCTACAATGACTTTGCTCATGATCATGCGGGTGCAAATTACATGTAACTGTAAGTTCCTTGTATTTTCATTATCTGGATAGACACTTGTGGTTTCTAGCTAACGTTACACCAATCAAAGCAGTGGAGTATACAGTGCATTCGGAAAGTATTCAGACCCCTTTACTTTTTCCACATTTTGTTACGTTACAGCCTTATTCTGAAATTGATTAAATCGTTTTTTCCCCACATCAATCTACATACAATACCCCATAATAACTAAGCAAAAACAGGTTTTAAAATGAATGGAAATATCCCATTTACATAAGAATTCAGACCCTTTAAGCAGTACTTTGTTGAAACACCTTTGGCAGCAATTACAGTCTTGAGTCTTCTTGGGTATGACGCTTCAAGCTTGGCACACCTGTATTTGGGGAGTATCTCCCATTCGTCTCTGCAGATCCTCTCAAGCTCTGCCAAGTTGGATGAGGAGTGTTGCTGCACAGCTATTTTCAGGTCTCTCCAGAGATGTTCGATCGGGTTCAAGTCTGGGCTGTGGCTGAGCCACTCAAGGACATTGAGACTTGTCCCGAAGCCCCTCCTGCATTGTCTTGACTGTGTGCTTAGTGTCATTGTCCTGTTGGAAGGTGAACCTTCGGCCCCAGTCTGAGGTCCTGAGTGCTCTGGAGCAGGTTTTCATCAAGGATCTCTCTGTACTTTGCTCCGGTCATCTTTCCCTCGATTCTGACTAGTCTCCCAGTCCCTGCCGCTGAAAAACATCCCCACAGCATGATGCTGACACCACCATGCTTCACCGTAGGGATGGTGCCAGGTTTCCTCCAGATGTGACGCTTGGCATTCAGGCCAAGGAGTTCAAACTTGGTTTCATCAAGAGTGTCCTTTAGGTGCCTTTTGGCAAACTCCAAGCAGGCTGTCATGTGCCTTTTACTGAAGAGTGGCTTCCATTTGGCCACTCTACCATAACGGCCTGATTGGTGGAGTGCTACAGAGATGGTTCTCCCAACTCCACAGAGGAACTCTGGAGCTTTGTCAGAGTGACCATTGGTTTCTTGGTCACCTCCCTGACCAAGGCCCTTCTCCCCCGATTGCTCAGTTTGCCCGTGTTGCTAGCTCTAAGAAGAGTCTTGGTAGTTCCATACTTCTTCCATTTAAGAATGATGGAGGCCACTGTGTTCTTGGGGACCTTCAATGCTGCAGAAATGTCTTGGTACCCTTCCCCAGATCTGTGCTTCGACACAATCCTGTCTCCGAGCTCTACAGACAATTGCTTCGACCTCATGGCATGGTTTTTGCTCTGACATGCACTGTCAACTGTGGGACCTAATATAGACAGGTGTGTGCCTTTCCAAATCATGTCCAATCAATTGAATTTACCACAGGTGGACTCCAAGTTGTAGAAACATCTCAGGGATGATCAATGGAAACAGGATGCACCTGAGCTCAATTTCAAGTCTCATAGCAAAGGGGCTGAATATTTATGTAAATAAGGTATTTCTTTTTTTGTCTTTGCAAAAATTCTAAAAACCTGTTTTTGTCATTATGGGGTACTGTGTGTAGATTGCTGATAAAAAAAATGTTTAAATCCATTTTAGAATAAGGGGTTTGTATACTTTCCGAAGGCAATGTATGAGCCTGAAAACAGGAGATTACTCACCACATAGCAGGATCTGAGTACAATTTGATTATTTTACTGTTGAAGACATTATTTAAAAAAACATTTTATTTAACCTTTATTTAACTAGGCAAGTCAGGTTAAGAACAAATTCTTATTTACAATGACGGCCTACCCCGGCCAAACCCGGACGACGCTGGGCCAATTGTGTGCGGCCCTATGAGACTCCCAATCACGGCCGGATGTGATGCAGCCTGGATGCGAACCAGGTACTGCAGTGCTGGGATGCAGTGTCTTGGACCACTGCGCCACTCGGGAGCCCAATCTAAATGGACATATGAAAAAAGTGCAGGAATCAAGGGTGAGTGACCAATAAGATGCAAAGTGAGACAATTAAGATATTCAGAATGTTGTTGACATTGTCGAATATGAACACCAGTATTTTTGCTGGAGTAGCTATTAAACACATTTTGAAATGTATAGCTTTCTTTTGTTTCAAATAAAAGAAGGCCAGTAAGAAAATCTGTTTTTACAGGTATTTTGTAAATGATCTCATGGTAATATTTGCTTGTTTGGGCTTTAATTTGCAAATATTCAGATATGCCTCGGGGTATTCATGATACTGAGCTGGTATTTACATACTGATACCCAATGGACTCCAGTACTTTTAGTGAGAGGATACAGTAAACTCAGAAGTGTCACAATTCCTAAGTATAGATCATCTATTGGGTAGACAATAAAACTGTCACTGTGTTTGTCATAAGATATATTGATTGTGACAATGCTCTGTGTGGGGTAGTCAAGACAAAGTTTGCCATTTTCTAAGACGTCAAGGGAGATCTGCATGTTTGACAGGTGATTTTAGCAAACGGCTGACAAAGTGCTGTGTGTATTCTGTTTTATGTCTGTGACATTAGATCATTGCAGTGTTTGTGTGCGGCACTCTAAATGCCAGTGGGTTTTCATCAGCTCATAATAATGTTCTTAAATATCTGAACACAGATTGTGGCCTATTTGCCAATAAATAACAGTAACAGAATGTGGTATAGTAGTTTGAACCGTTGTTCAAAGATTCCTGCTTGAATTGATAGACAAAGAGAGGTCACCTGAGCGGTCAGAATAAGCAGGGGTCAGCTGAAGCTCCCACTAGACAATGCTGACCTACTGGCACGCTCCTGCCACGGATGTTTCTCTCCACCATTTTGGGACTGGCAGTGGCACTGAGCACATGAGTGTCTTGTGGTGGAATGGAATTGGCTGAGTTGATAGAAACGTTAAAGTAGGACTTAGTAAAACAGTTGATATGATAGGTGTGTATTTGAAATGTTATATTGTGTTTTATGTCAGTTCTTGGTGCTATTATGTTGTCTAATTTATTAGAATGGTGTCAATGTATTAAGGATCTATAGATTGTCCTTGTATTGTGCTTGTGTATGAGTTCATGTTTTGCTCACTCTCCACGCTAGATGTTTTAGCATTATCAGTATATTAAGGAGCGTTTTCCTCTTCGCTTAGTATTTCATATGGTGTGTCATGTAATTTTGTTAGAGCTTGGCACTGTACACAGTTGCTATCTGTCTGTTGGTGTGTTAACTTGGGTTTGTTCTTGATGTCGTGGTTATGTTCTCTCAGTATTAAAACTAGAATCCTTAGTTGCTACATCCATTTTTGACTTGTAAATTAATTATATATACTCACTGATATATCTTATAAATGCCTCATGAGCTTGGTTCAACTGTCGTACCCCATCAGAACCCAAAATACAAGCTTTTTTTACTACAATGTTTTTGAACAATGTAAATGTAAACAAACACTGTATAGCCTCAAAACATGGTTACAACTATCATTTTGATATCATGAAGGGTCAGTCCTTGCATCCATATATGTCTATTCATTTGAAAGTGGTTACATTTCTCCAGGCCCCTGCCTCCGCTTTTTACCAAAACAAAGGCAGGGTGACCGCTTTGTTATTGTTTCAATTAAGGATTCTAGCTTTAAGTGTGTTCTGTATCACCTCCTAGGATATAGTAGCTCTGGTGTGTCAAGGAATGGTATTGTGCGTATTCTCAGTCTGTTTAATATTGTGTGTATGCGATTGGGACACCCAGTCATAGCCTCCCTAGGCTTTGGGGCGTTCTGTTGGGGGGGACTTTCCTCTCTAGGGCTGGAGTCTGGAGGGAAAATAGCCTTGACAGATGCAGCAGCCAGGCAGTCTAGTAGAGATTAGCTACTCGACTACTCATACTTTCAAATTAGACCCTTACTCATTAGAACTGACATGCTTTGCCAGATGGACCTTAGGCAGCACATCTAGGGGGCACACCAAAGAGGACCACCTCTCTTTGGAATAAACTCAAACCTTTGCTGAACTATCCAGCAAATCCTTTTGATAGGCTCCCTGGTTTGTTAGAGATTGGGTAGCAGACTTGCAATCCTAGAAAAGGGTTCAGAACATCCTCCGCTTCTACTGTGTATTGCAGGCTGATTTGTTTGATTTTAAACTTTGTCGAATATTGAGTGAAAGAGAGCGACCTGTCTCTACGTATTTTACTGGTTTGTGACTCACTGACACCGCCCCTGGTTAGAGGGGAATAAAGCAGCTCAAGAGTTAACACACACAGGAGAAGATAAACATGGAGATGTACATGGGGATGGTTTTTGTAGTCACGCATCCTATGAACATAAACTCAGCGAGAAAAGAAACGTCAATTTTTCAGGACCCTGTCGTTCAAAGATAATTCGTAAAAATCCAAGTAAAGATTTTAAACACTGTTTCCCATGCTTGTTCAATGAACCATAAACAATTAATGAACATGCACCTGTGGAACGGTCGTTAAGACACGAACAGCCTACAACGGTAGGCAATTAAGGTCACAGTTATGAAAACTTAGGACACTAAAGAGGCCTTTCTACTGACTCTGAAAAACACCAACAGAAAGATACCCAGGGTCCCTGCTCATCTGCGTGAATGTGCCTTAGGCATGCTGCAAGGAGGCATGAGGACTGCAGATGTGGCCAGGGCAATAAATTGCAATGTCTGTACTGTGAGACGCCTAAGACAGCGCTACAGGGAGACAGGATGGACAGCTGATCGTCCTCGCAGTAAGGCAGGTCCTCACCAGACATCACCGGCAACAACGTCGCCTATGGGCACAAACCCATCGTCGCTGGACCAGACAGGACTGGCAAAAAGTGCTCTTCACTGACGAGTCGCGGTTTTGTCTCACCAGGGGTGATGGTCGGATTCACGTTTATCGTCGAAGGAATGAGCGTTACACCGAGGCCTGTACTCTGGAGCTGGATCGATTTGGAAGTGGAGGGTCCGTCATGGTCTCGGGCGGTGTGTCACAGCATCATCGGACTGAGCTTGTTGTCATTGCAGGCAATCTCCACGCTGTGCCTTACAGGGAAGACATCCTCCTCCCTCATGTGGTACCCTTCCTGCAGGCTCCATCCTGACATGACCCTCCAGCATGACAATGCCACCAGCCATACTGCTCGTTCTGTGCGTGATTTCCTGCAAGACAGGAATGTCAGTGTTCTGCCATGGTCAGCGAAGATCCCGGATCTCAATCCCATTGAGCACGTCTGGGACCTGTTGGATCGGAGGGTGGCGGCTAGGGCCATTCCACCCAGAAATGTCCGGGAAGAACTCACAGCAAGAACTGGCAAATCTGGTGCAGTCCATGAGGAGGAGATGCACTGCAGTACTTAATGCAGCTGGTGGCCACACCAGATACTGACTGTTACTTTTGATTTTGACCCCCCCCTTTGTTCAGGGACACATTATTCAATTTCTGTTAGTCACAAGTCTGTGGAACTTGTTCAGTTAATGTCTGTTGTTGAACCTTGTCATGTTCAAACAAATATTTACACATGTTAAGTTTGCTGAGAATAAAAGCAGTTGACAGTGAAAGGATGTTTTTTTTTCTTCTGAGTTTATGTCTACCCACACTCACAGACTGGAATAACACCGTTCAGGTAATATTTACTCCCTTGGAGGGTGTGGGTCAAGCTGGCTAGCCAATAAGGGCCTGGAGAGACTGCATAGCTAGAGCGGGCACAGTGTTGAGACACATGGCTATTGTCCAATTTGGCTGAAGCCATGAGCTGAAGGAGATGTCGATCTCTCACCTGAGTGGGAGAAATGGTAAGGATGGGTGAGAGTCAGACCGCACAGCTCCAGCCAGACATAAACAATAACACACACGCTAGAAATTAGTCCCACAGCGCTCTCGGCAGGGGGATTCTGTAACTGAGTATTTATATTTGACTGCATAGTCTCAACTTATTATTTTTTTTCTTCTATGTATGCAGAACATTCATTCATGCTGGATCGTTTAGGCCCATAGGTGTCTGAAGGCTTTGTAGCTGACTTATACATATGTCTGGTGACTTCTGCTAAGAGATCGCATAGACACCCTTTGTCTACATGTCTATCTGATATATTTTACACTGCATCATTGCCTCATCGTCCCAAAATAGATCTACAGTACAGAGACATGGTGGCTGGTCGGCTTTTTAGTACACAGGGTACGAGAGGATACCAGTTAGTACAGTAATAAAGGGTTAGTATTTGGCCGTTAAATCATCTCTGATTTAACAAGTGTCTTTATGGAGTTGCCAATCTAGCAGATCAAGGACTCCATCGATGTCATACTGGAAATACTAGCCAATTTTTACATGAAGCCTGAAAGACAACTTCATGTAAATTCACACTTCAACATCTTTATCTGAATATTGTAGTAGAGAATACAAAACTAGAAATACTTTTGCTATATCAAATCTGTAAACTTTTGGGGGTATTTACAGAAAATCGTTAAGTTAGTTGAGGTGGTTTTAAACTAGTCACAGTCAGGAACAGTAGTGTATATTTTTCATCTTCAGAACATCATTCATTTAGATTTTACATCAATCACTATTGGCATATAGCAAGTGGTAACTAAGGGCTCATTTGGCATGGTAAGGTGGTGTGGTGGTGGCTTGTTTTAAGGTGTAAGAGAGCTCACCAGAACTTCTTCCCCTGACCTGATTGTAGCTACACTTACTTGTCGTTGGACAGACATACATAATGGGAGGGAGCTGGGTCAAGGGAGCTGGGTTTTTCCCTGACAGACTGACCAGGTGAATCCAGGTGGAAGCTATGATCCCTTATTGATGTCACCTGTTAAATCCACTTGAATCACTGTAGATGATTTTTAGGAGACAGGTTAAAGAAGGATTTTTAAGCCTTGAGACAATTGAGACATGGATTTTGTATGTGTGCCATTCAGAGGGTTAACAGGCAAGACCAAAGTTTTAAGTGCCTTTGAATGGGGTATGGTATTAGGTGCCAGGCGCACCAGTTTGAGTGTGTCAAGAACTGCAACGCTTCTGGGTTTTTCACGCTCAACAGTTTCCCATGTGTATCGGGAATGGTCCACCACCCTAGGACATCCAGCCAACTTGACACAACTCTGGGAAGCATTGAAGTCGAAAGGGGATGCGACTCTGTGTTCCTACTGTTTTGTACACTCAGTGTATACTTTGAAGTTGGAATCAGTTAGATGTTATACAGTGATTATGCACAATGGGCTGAATACCTAATGTGATGACACTAAAAGGAGCATATGTATTGTGTGGCTTTCCAGGTGGTTTTGTGAGGGGAAGGAGCTGGAGAACTGCCCTGACATTCAGATCATCAACAACGGCGAGTTGCACTCTCTGATCATTGCCGAGGCATTCGAGGAAGACACAGGGCGGTACTCTTGCTTTGCATCCAACTTCTACGGCACAGACTCTACGTCTGCCGAGATCTACGTCGAAGGTGACCAAGAGTGCACCGTCACATAAATACTTACTATACAACCTAAAAAGTATTACTGCTGATTAATTAGTATCTCCTCTGGTATAAATGTTTAATTTTAAGTTAAAACATTAATATAGACAATCATACTAGGATCATCCCTACTAGTGTGCTGCATATCACCCTCTTTTATATGTTATACAGGTGCCTCCTCTACAGATTCGGAGGGGGAACAACATTTTGAACTTGCACAGTGAGTACTCTTCCTCTACTCAAAATATAATTGGAAAACATTTAATTGGGTAGTAAAAGCAAGCTCAAAGGTTTACATTCTGTAATGTAACAGGCCTCAGTGTAGCACATACGGTGCCTTCAGAAAGTATTCACGCCCCTTGACTTTTTCCACATTTTGTTGTGTTACAGCCTGAATTTAAAATTGATTAAATTGATATTTTTTGTCACTGGCCTACACACAATAACCCATAATGTCAAAGTTGAATTATGTTTTTAGAATTTTTTACAAATTAATAAAAAATGAAATGCTGACATGTCTTGAGTCACTAAGCATTCAACCCCTTTGTTATGACAAGCTAAATCAGTTCAGGAGTAAAAATGTGCTTAACAAGTCACATAATAAGTTGCATGGACTCACTCTGTGGGCAATAATAGTGTTTAACATGATTTTTGAATGACTACCTCATCTTTGTACCCCACACATACAAGGCCACTCAGTCGAGCAACGAATTTCAAACAGATTCGACCACTAAGACCAGGGAGGTTTTCCATTGCCTCGCAAAGAAGGGCACCTATGGGTAAAAAAAGCTAACATTGAATATCCCTTTGAGCATGGTGAATATATTAATTACACTTTGGGGGATGTATCAATTCACCCAGTCACTACAAAGATACAGGCATCCTTCCTAACTCAGTTGCCGTAGAGGAAGGAAACCGCCCAGGGATTTTACTATTAGGCCAATGGTGACTTCAAAACAGTTACAGAGTTTAATGGCTGTGATAGGAGAACTGAGGATGGCTCAACAACATTGTATTTACTCCACAGTACTAACCTAATTGACAGAGTGAAAAGAAGGAAGTCTGTACAAAATAAAAATATTCCAAAACATGCCTTTGTTTGCAAAAAGGCACTAACGTATTACTGCAAAAAAGCAATTCACTTTTTGTCCTGAATACAAAGTGTTGTGTTTGGGGCAAATCCAATACAACACATTACTGAGGACCACTCTCCATATTGTCAAGCATAGTGGTGACTGAATCATGTTATGGGTATGCTTGTAATCGTTAAGGATTGGGGAATTTTTCAGGATAAAAAAGAAATGGAGCTAAGCACAGGCAAAATCCTAGAGAAAAACCTGGTTCAGTCTGCTTTCCAGCAGACACTGGGAGATTAATTCACCTTTCAGCAGGACAATTACAAAAAACACAAGGCCAAATCCACACTGAAGTTTCTTACCAAGGATACAGTGATTGTTCTTAAGTGGCCAAGTTACAGTTTTGACTTAAATCTACTTGAAAATCTATGGCAAGACCTGAAAATGGTTCTCTAGCAATGATCAACAACAATCCAGATGTGGACAGGTCTTAGAGACTTACCCAGAAAGACTCACAGCTGTAATTGCTGCCAAAAGTATTGACTCAGGGATGTGAATACTTATGTAAATGAGATATCTCTGTATTTCATTTTCAATAAATTTCCACAAATTGTTTTAATTTAGTCATTATGGGGTATTGTGTGTAGATGGGTGAAGAAATAAACAACAATTGTATCCATTTTGAATTCAGGCTGTAACACAACAAAATGTGGAATAAGTCGAGGGGTATATGAATACTTTCTGAAGGCACTGTATGTAACTTCAACACTGTAAAAATCATTTTAGCCCAGTGGGACCTGGTTAGTAACAATGTATCCTGTTTCTCTTGTAAACCTAAAGACTACAGAGGACCCGAGCTCAGCCGGGTGCCCCATCTTTACCTCCAGTGGTCAGCGTTGTGTCTCTGTGTGAGGATGACACAACCATCTGCACTGAAGGACAGCCACAGGAGGCCACCTCACTGCCTTCTAGCCAGGTAGTCACTGCACCTGTACCTGTCCAGGTAGCTACTAATGTCCTTCCTGTTACAGAGGTGACAACAGCACCATCCACCCAGGTGGCATTTACATTGGTCCCTGCCCAGGAGATGTCAGCACCGTTACCTGTCCAGGTAGTTTCTACTCTAGATCTACCACCTGTGGACACGGCGTCAGTACTGGCGCAGGAGGTGTCAACACTGTCACTGCCAACACCGTCACATGTCCCAGTGATGTCCACACCATTACCGACACAGACAGTCTCTACCACGGCACTACCGCTGACTCAGGTGGTCTCCTCTACACTGCCTGCCCAGGTTGCTGCCGTACAGACGACTCTAGCTGAGGTAATAATCTGCTCAAAAAGCTCTGGCTCCTGAATGTACTGCAAGCATTTAAATGTAAATGAATGATATCTGAAATACTGCATGTGTCAAAAACGTTCCTTTCTGCTCAGTAATCTTTATTCAAGACACACACAGTACTTGACAATAATGTGTATTTGTGTTTGGTTACTTAAAGTGGAACTGACACCAATTTAGTAACATTAAATGGTATTAAAATCTGTTCATATACACCCTCAGGAAGAATATGATGCATTTTTTTGTGTGTGACAAGCGAGCACACATAGATATGCTAATCTTCATGTTTTCATACATTCATAAAATGTTTGGAAATGACAGAGTCTGGTATTTGTGAAAATTCTATAGTATGTATGTATCTATTTATTTTATTTTCATAACCATTGCAGAATAAATTCCTCATATTTTGTGGCAGTGATGGGTTCATATTCCTGAAGTAGCCATACAACAAATTACCAGGCACATCTCTCATTTAATTGGCCTAGCATAGATAGGCTACTGTATATTTCAAGTTTTGCAGTCCCATGGGTAGCGCGGTTTAGGCTATAATATACAGTCGAATTTAACAGGTGAACAGTTGACGTTTTACATTGAAGTAGGCCTATATGTATGCTACTGTAAATACTGCAATTGTTTCAGAATTCACGGACAGTCCATATTTAGGTTGGAGGAAAAGTTGATGCAAAACATTGTTGAATTAAAATGTTCTGCTGACAGGTCCACAACAATTTGCCGTTGTTTTATCCTATAGAAATGGACACAGTCCTTGCCAGATAAAGCATAAATTACTGCAGAAGATTTTTTAAATTGCCAACACAGTAAATCGACCTGTAGCCTATGTAAAATAGTTGACAATATGGGTAGGCTACAGTATTGCTGTGCGACATCATTACCTATTTAATATCAGAGCCTATACCAAGGCAGGACATAGAAACCCAATGTTGATAAACTAAATATTGAACAACAATTAGTCTTTTGCATAGAAGTGTGGGCTGTAGCATTTAGCCTACTTTAGCCAACTAGCCTAAATTGTTTTGAATATACAATCAATCTTGCAGAATGCGCAGGCATTCGCTCTATAGGCAGCATGCATTTAGTTTGAAAAGGTCACTGCAAAATATCAAAACATTCTGCGTAACAGTGGGTTAACTGTCTTGCTCAGGGACAGAACGACAGATTTTTACCTTGTCAGCTCGGGGATTCGATCCAGCAACCTTCCGGTTATTGGCCCAACGCTCTAAAAAGGTGAATGGAGGGTGTTTTCCAGGCAGAGTTTTAATGCTCGTTCACGTGCTCATAGTTTTATGGCAGGTATGATTTATAAGGGGAAACATAAGTGTGTATGGCGTGAGGCAAGTTTATTTATCTCAATATTTGTGCACATGCGTATACATTTCAGAAATGGGTCACATAGATATTTTGTCTGTCAGATGGCCTAGGAGTACAACAACTGTCACTGCAAAAGTTTAACATTCTGTCATCACCAAAGACAGCAGTATTTTCAGAAATGACGCACTCAAATATTAAGTGTGAAATTTACGTAATTGTTATAAAAAAAAAATAATGTATTTATTTATTTTATTTCACCTTTATTTAACCAGGTAGGCTAGTTGAGAACAAGTTCTCATTTGCAACTGCGACCTGGCCAAGATCAAGCATAGCAGTGTGAACAGACAACAACACAGAGTTACACATGGAGTAAACAATAAACAATAAATGAGCCCCCTGAAAAGACTGCACATGCACACAAATATTGAGATGTATAAACTTGGCGCCATACATGTTTCCCATTATAAATCAAGCCAGTTGTAAAACTGTGCATACTTTAGAAGTAATGAAATTAGACCAAGACAATATCTAAATGAAATAGCAATTGCGAATTTGCGATCAAATGTCTTTGGAGGTTTTGGCAGAACGTTTCCTTTTGCAGTGACATTTGCTGTATTTGACCGTTTCTGATAGACAAAAACAATTGCAAAATGTTATCAACCTGTAACAGATCGTTTGAATTCAATAATGTTTGGCATTTAGCCTACTTTTTCCAAACCCATATGCTGCACTGCACCCGAATTCTGAAACATTGTCTACTTAGATTTTTTTTTTTACTACAGTAGGCCTACTTACAGTGGCAGCCTACACACTTCAATGCAAAAGATCAACTGTCTGTTCACCTGTTTAATTCTACTGTATGTTATAAACCGCGCTCCCCTTCAGATCAAAACAAGGAAATTATAATAGCCTATCTAATAGAGCCAATGGAAACTGCATACGCATGGTCTAAAGTTTGCGGAAGGCTAAGCACATTCTCACATCACGTTCAGTTTTATAAACGCCAACTGGCGCATGCGTGTTTTAGGGCATATTTTGTGCGTACAGAATGCTTATGAGGCCCCTGGTGATAACATAACATCCTTCCAGCTGCTAGCTAGCTACAATTAAATTTTTAGTCAAATAAAAAAAATAAACTCTTATAACGTTGGTTTTGTAGCATAAAATGTGAATTTAGTATTCTAGACCGATATTGTGATTGTGTTGGTATGATTATGTGTTTGTTTAATGTCATTTCTGCAAAGTAGTTCAAACGGTGTCAGTTCCACTTGAATTGATGGAATCCTTTTGTTTTCAGAACCTAAATGGAGACAGCTATACTCTAAGTCCAGACATCTATCCTCGAGGTCTAGACGGGAGGCCTATCATGGCTGCCCCTGTTTTCACAAAGGTAACCCACTAATATTATATCCACACTATTAATATTTAGAAGACATGTACAATGTCAACTTCATCATCAAACATCGAACAAAATATGATATTGTCTTATATGGTACATTTTTAAAGCTCATGTACTTAAGAAACTGCATGTTTTGTGTGTGATGATAAACTTATGATGGCTGTGCACTCTACTTGGCCCCTCAGAGTCTGCAGGACCTGTTGGCATCGGAGAGCGAGCTGGTGGTGCTAGAGTGCCGTGTTAAAGGAGTGCCCTCCCTCAAGGTGGACTGGTACAGAGAAGGAACTGTCATTGAGGACTCCCCTGACTTCAGGATCCTGCAGAAGAGTAAGACCAAGACATTCACTCCTTTACTATGTGTCGGAATAATGTACATTCATCTTATGGTACGTTCTGTGATTTACCTCAATTCTCTTGTATTCGTTAATTAGTAAATTTTCACTTTCTCTTTGAAGTTAATAAATGTAAGCATTCTGAAAACTGTTAAAGTATCAAAAAAAGGCTGCATGGAGAACAGAAAGCTCTGATTTCATACGATTAAATATATATTAGCATTTTCTTCATTTTTAGAGCCTCGATCCATGGATGAATCAGGTACGTATTATGCAAAGGAGAGACTGTCATGGTACAATTAATACAATTGTAAAATCTTAAGATGCAGCATATTTCTGCATGTATCAAAATATTTTGTTTTATGTGTTACTGAAATGTAAATTGTATTCACAATATACAAGCATTAGATACAATCATTTAAAAAAAACATGACTGGCCTCAAAGTCAGTCCTACTGTTACCTAGGTGATGTTTTCTATGAACCAGTGTACACCATTACTCTTTCCAGATGTTTAGAGTATCTGGCTGGGGCTGTAGCTTCTGTAACTCCTCTGCGTAAAAGCCAGTTTACTTCTCCTCCTAAAACTCAACCTTATAAGGAACCTTAACCTGTGTCTGTTGAACTATCATGGTTACAGAGCCTTTCAGAGTGTCTGAAACACAGTCAAGGTATTGGAGTGGCCATCACAAAGCCCTGACCTCAATTCTATAGAACATTTGTGGGCAGAACTGAAAAAGCGCGTGCGAGCAAGGAGGCCTACAAACCTGACTCAGTTACACCAGCTGTCAGGAGGAATGGACCAAAATTCACCCAACTTATTGTGGGAAGCTTGTGGAAGGCTACCCGCAACGTTTCAGTTAAACAATTTAAAGGCAATGCTACCAAATACTAATTAAGTGTATCTAAACTTATGACCCACTGGGAATGTGATGAAAGAAATAAAAGCTGAAATATATCAATTCTCTTTACTATTATTCTGACCTAAAACAGGGAATTTTTACTAGGATTAAATGTCAGGAATTGTGAAAAACTGAGTTTAAATGTATTTGACTCAGGTGTATGTAAACTTCCGACTTCAACAGTGCATATGTTGGTCACAGACACCTTTTAAAAAATAAAAAAAAAGTATGGGCATGGATCAGAAAACCAGTCAGTATCTGGTGTGACCACCATTTGCCTCATGCAGCGCGACATACTTCCTTTGCATAGAGTTAATCATGCTGTTGATTGTGGCCTGTGGAATGTTGTCCCACTCCTCTTCAATGGTTGTGCGAAGTTGCTGGATATTGGCGGGAATTGGAACACTCTGTCGTACACGTTGATCCAGAGCATCCTGAACATACTCAATGGGTGACATGTCTGGTGAGTATGTGTAACAGTATAACTTTAGTACGTCCCCTCGCCCCGACCTCGAACAAGGGACCCTCTGCACACATCAACAACAGTCACCCACGAAGCGTCGTTACCCATCGCTCCACAAAAGCCGCGGCCCTTGCAGAGCAAGGGGAACCACTTCTAGTTTCAGAGCAAGTGACGTAACCGACTGAAAGGCTGCTAGCTCGCACCACCGCTAACTAGCTAGCCATTTCACATCCGTGACACTCACCCCCCTTTCGACCTCCTCCTTTTCCGCAGCAACCAGTGATCCGGGTCAACAGCATCAAGTAACAGTATAACTTTAGACCGTCCCCTCGCCCCGACATGGGCGCGAACCTCGGACCCTCTGCACACATCAACAACAGTCACCCACGAAGCGTCGTTACCCATCGCTCCACAAACCGCGGCCCTTGCAGAGCAAGGGGAACCACTACTTCTAGGTTTCAGAGCAAGTGACGTAACCGACTGAAAGGCTGCTAGCTCGCACCACCGCTAACTAGCTAACCATTTCACATCCGTTACATATGCAGGCCATTGAAGACTTCCATGAATTGTGTACAGATCCTTGCAACATGGGGCCGTGCTGAAACACGATGTGATGGCGCTGGATGAATGGCACGACAATGGGCCTCAGAATCTTGTTACGGTATCTCTGTGCATTCAAACTGCCATCGATAAAATGCAATTGTGTTTGTTGTCCGTGACTTATGCCTGCCCATACATAACCCCACCGCCACCATGGGCACTTTGTTCACAACATCAGCAAACCGCTCGCACACACAACGCCATACACGATGTCTGCCATCTGTCCGGTGCAGTTGACACCAGGATTCATCTGTGAAGAGCACACTTCTCCTGCTTGCCACTGGACATCGAAGGTGAACATTTGCCCAATAAAGTTGGTTACAACACCAAACTGCAGTCAAGTCAAAACCCTGGTGAAGACGACGAGCACACAGAGGATTTTCCCTGAGACGGTTTCTGACAGTTTCTGCTGAAATTCTTCAGTTGTGCAAACCCACAGTTTCATCAGCTGTCCGGTTGACTTGTCTCAGACCATCCCCGCAGGTGAAGAAGCTGGATGTGGAGGTCCTGGGCTGGGGTGGTTACACGTGGTCTGCGGTTGTGAGGCCATGTGGACGTACAGCCAAATTCTCTAAAATAACGTTGGGAGCTTATGGGAGAAAAATGTACATTCAATTCTCTGGCAACAGCTCTGGTGGACATTCCTGCAGTCAGAATGCCAATTGCATGCTCCCTTAACTTGAGACATATGTGGCATTGCATAACAAAACTGCACATTTTATATTGGCCTTTTATTGTCCCCAACACAAGGTCCACCTGTGTAATGATCATGCTGTTTAATCAGCTTCTTGATATGCCACACCTGTTAGGTAGATGGATTATCCTGGCAAAGGATAAATGCTTACTAACAGGGATGTAAACACATTTGTGCACAACATTTTAGAAAAATAAGCTTTTTGTGCTTTTTCTGGGATCTTTAATTTCAGCTCATGAGAAATGTGACCAACACTTTACATGTTGCATTTTATATTTTAGTTCAGTATAGTAACTTCTCTGCACTTTAATCTATCAGTCATGTTGCCTGATCTTCAACAATGACATTCAGCTCATCTCCCTAATTTTGTATTCCCTTTAGAGGAAATATGCACTTTGGTCATTGCTGAAGTCTTCCCTGAAGATTCTGGAACATTCACTTGCACTGCAAGCAACAAATATGGAACTGTGTCCAGTATTGCTGCACTAAGGGTGAAAGGTAACATCACTGGCTTACAAAGTTTAGACTTGGAAGTTCTATTCGTAAGATAATATTTGAAGACTGTTTACAGTGCCTCGTGAAAGTCTACACACACTTGCATAGTTTTCACATTTCTCTGCCTAAAATTCTAAAAGGGGATTTTTTATCCAGAGTGAAAGAAAAATTATAATTTTTCTGAAATTAATAAAAATATAAAACAGTCCTGATTGCGATGGTCTTCAAACTCTTTTCTGTGGCACATCTAAATAAGTTCAGGAGCAAATATTTTCATAGAAAATCACACAATAATCTGTTTGCCAAAGTTGTGGTTCTCATGATTTTAGAACAACTTTACCTGTCTCTGGAAGGTCCCTCAAATTGATAGTGCATGTCAAACAATGATTCAACCTCAGAGCCACCAATGAGCTTTAAAAGCATGTCTGGGATTTTTTTCCCACAGGCATAGATCAGGGGACTTTAAGAAATAATTCCAAGACACTGAATATCCCTTTGAGTATGGTCAAGTATGGCAATTGGAAACTCCTCAACGACATCACTATGAGGCTTAGGATTCATTGGCTGAGCTGAGAGAAAACTGTGCATTGATTAACAACATTGCATTCACTCCACATTACTGGCTTTTATGAAAAAGTTTAAAAAAGGAAGCCTGTCTTAAAAAATCAGCAATTATTTTTGCAACAAGGCCGTTAAGTAATACTGCAAGACAACATTGCAAATAAATGTACTTTTTGGCCTAAATTTTAAAAAAAATGTTTGAGTCAAATACAACCCATCACAGAGTGAAACCCTCTGCATTTTCAAGTATTGTGGTGGAAGCATCATGTTATGGGTATCCTTGTCACCGGCAGGGACTGGGGAGTTTGTCAGGAACAAAAGAAATATGATAGGATCAAAGCCCAGGTAAAAAAAAGTAAGAGGAAAACCTACTTCAGTCTTCTGAATACCTAACCCTGGAATTGTTTTTCTTTTTCAGCAGGTCAATTACACAAATTGTAATGCCAAAGACACAACATAAGGGCTTTCCAAGAGGTGTTAAGTGCTTCTGAGTGGTCCAGCCTCAGCCCTGACTTAAATCAGATTTTAAAAGCAGGTTTGAATATTGGTGTCCATTAATTTTTCTGAACTTGAGCAATAAAATACAATAAAAAAAGACAATGGATAAATGTTGCCCTATTAGTTGTGCAAAGTTGGTAGAATCTTATTCAAAATAATTCACACAGCTGTAATTGCTGCCAAAGTGCTTCCACCAAGTATTAACTCAGGGGTGTAAAGACGTACGCAATCAAGCCATGTTTGTTTCACATTTTTGTATTAATTTAGAACATTTGATAATTTTTCTTTCACTTTGAAAATGTGGAGTAGGTTGTGTAGATTAGTAGGGGAAAATCCAATGCAATCCCATTTTAGAGGTAATTTCAAGGCAGCAAAATGTGAAAAGTGTGAAAGGGATGTTTAGACTTTCCCTAGGCTTTGTAACTATCCTTCTCCCTGTACCTCATTAGGAAATGAAAACACCAACAACAACCACGTGAAAACTCTCGTAGGCACTTTAACAATGGAGTCCACACAAGTCCCAGAGCCTTCTTCATCAGATCTCACTCTGCCCAGTCTAAAGCCTCAAGCTGAGGCTCTTCTCACCAACAGCATCAAGCCTCACTCCAGCACCATCAGCCTGGATCCCTTCAGCTCCAGCAATTTACGACTGGAACTTCTGAGCACCAGTACCCTCCGTCTAGACCCTCTGAGCTCCAGCATGCTGCGCCAGGTGCCTATCAGCCCCAGCATGCCCAGCCTGGACCCACTAAGCCTGGGCAGCAGCCTCCGTATAGGCACCCGTAGCTCCAACACATCTCATCTGGACCCACTCTACCTGAGCACCCCTCACCCAGACCTGCCTACTAGCTCCAGCGTGCTATGCCCGGAGCCCCAGAACAGTGGTGAGATGCCCAAGACTGACCATGAATACTCCAGAGCCTTTTCAGTGTTACCTGACCCTTCCGTTGGTCTTTGGCCTAAGGTGGAAGGGACTCCTATCCATAAACCTGAGCCCCCTCCCCATGTAAACCTCCCTGATCCCCCCCAACTCCTCCTGCCTTAAGCCTGGGGTTCTGGTTAACCACAACAGGCCCAGGTCCAGCTCCAGGGCAGGCCTCTGTGTGCACTTCAAACTGCCTGAGGATGAAACGGAAAACCAGAGTGAAGCATCCAATAGCCATTCATATGAAGATATGTCGCAGTTGGCCAATAAGGAACCACCTCCAGTACTGGCCAAGCCCAAACTGTGAGTATTCTAATTCTCAAGTATTTTTCAACTTATCTAGTATCACTTAACTTAAGACAAATCCTAACATGATTTAGGGCCAAATGAACAACCAGTCAGACCACAAGCTATTTGTTTTATCACCATTGTGTTTCCCAAATTTTGCACCTGCAGTTGATTTTGTTACGAGAAAATACGCTTAATTCTAAAAGTAATTCTATAAAATGTTTGGTCTCAGTCTTGTGATGTATTTTTTTCAATTGCGGTCCTTGTTTTGAAATGAAGAAAGCAGCTTGAGTTGTGTGGGCTGTATTTAAAACAGTAAACATTGAAGGTGGGAATGTCTCCTCTTGAGCTCCCTATCAGATCTGCTGCATTCCAGTTGTCATTTGTCTACTGAATACATATCTGTGCTTAACTATGTGGTGTTTAAAACCACAGAAAACTGAGGTTGGTGATTTCTTAACATACTTAAGTGCAATTCTATCCTTTTTGCATGCGCATGATATGAATTGTTGCACTCTGCTATTGTGTTATTCACATTTCTGTTCGATTAAAATGTATCTGGCACTAAGATGATACGTGTTCTGCGTAGTGTTAATAATAATAATAATTGATCGAGGGACTAAGTTATTGTCTGGTTTTCACTCTACATTATCAAAGTGACTGATATTGAATAAGAAGCTACAGAACATGCATCAAAACTCATTTTAAAAATGCTAGAATAATGCAATGAAAGGTCTTACACCAAGCTTGATACAGAACATTACTGACATTTCCAATTGCAGATCTGAGTGTGTTTAGAGTCTGGATGCTCCCTGGATACTCCTATACGTTAAAAGGGCAGACTATTTCCCCAACCTGCCCCTGAAAGACACATTGTGCTCATTACTTTTTACGGAACTGTGTCTCGAGTATTTGTAGTTATTCGGGTGAGGAACACATTAAGACAAACATATGGTTTAATTATAGCCTGGTCTCAGATCTGTTTATACTGTCTTGCCAACTCATATGGTTTGGCGTGACAAGGATTTATGAATTGGCAAGACCACATAAACAGATCTGGGACCAGGCTAGTTTTATTATATAAAGTTTTCAACATATTCCATCTCTGTTTTCTCAGAGACCCTGTCCAGCTGCAGCTTCTGCACAACCAGGTGCTTATGGAGCAGCAGCAGACTGAGACTGAGCCAACCAGAGCCACCAAGAGCCAACCGGAGGCATCTGCCTGGCCAGCCCAGACACACCACGAGTCCCAGGCACAGATCCAAGCCCAGCCTCAGTCAAACCTGCCCCATTCATCTACCCCCATGCTCCTGCAGACCACCCACGCCGTACCCATACTGACCACAGCCCCAACACCCTTTCTCAACTCCGCCCCTGTGACAAGATTGAACACTACCCCTACACCCCAGCTAAACACTAGTCCCCCTGCCCACCTGCTAAACATTGCCTCTGCACCACTACTGAACCCATACACCACCCATTCCTATTCTACTTCTTCACCCCTGCTAAACACAAGCCCTGCACCCCCAAAGAACACTACCTCTGCAACGCTACTGAACACAGCCCCTCCTGCACCCGTTATGGGTACCCTGCCGTCCCTTCCTCAACTGAAGACAGCTCCTTCTTGTATGAGCTCCCCTCCAACTGCCTCTCTGCTGAGAACTGTTCCTGCACCACACCTGTACACCAGCCCTGCATCCCCACCCTATATGACCCAGCAAAACAGCACCCATTCTTCCCAGCTGAATTTCGCCCACTCATCCCTGCCTAAAGCCATTCACGTACCCAAGTTTAGCACACCTCCCACACCTCATCTGAATACAGCCCCCACAGCGTCTCTCAGCTCCATCCCTGCAGCTTTCAACAAGGCCCCCACAACCATGCAGAACACCTCCCCCTCTCCCCTGCTCAGAACAACCCACGCCTCCCTCCTCAACCTGGCTCCTACGTCACAGAGCTTCAACCACGCTAGGCCAAAGGAGTTCATCACTGCCCAGACTCCCCTCTCTCCATTTAGGAGTCCCTCTCCTACAGAATCCCCCGTTCCGTTGCTCCACAAGCTGGCTGCCGAGCTCAACTCCTCCAACCCCAACCAGTTCTCTCCGCAATCCAGAGTCTTACCCACCAGAGTCCTCAAGTCACCCACCAGCCCCCCTTCCTTCATGTCCTCTCCCACCTCCCCGACCCTGTTGCCTGCTGCCTACCTAAACTCTGTGTTCGCCCTGCCACAGCAGTCGCCCCCGCAGGCAGGGTCCCCGACCTCCAGTACCTCCAGCCCCATCCAGAACCATGTGGCCTTCCTCAGCTCTGTCCTGCCCTCTCTACACACCACACAAGCCACCAACTCGATGGGCCTGCCCAGGAGTGCTCATGGGTAAGACTCTATGGTTCCTGAATTCCAGAAAGTTCCCAGTTTAAAAAAAAATCCTGATTGGAGGATTGCTAGAGGGAAGGGAATAAGCAGGGCGGAATCCTTCAACTCTGAATTTTCCGACCCGGATTTTTGGAAAACCCCAGGAACTTTGGACCTCTTACTTCACCATTCAATTCGTCGTGTTTCAGTTTTATACATTGTAAAAATACATTTTTGCAAATTAATTTGTTTTGATCCACAGGCCACCTCAAGGCATACGGAAGAAGTTGCCTACAAGCACTCGTCCTATTTTAGATGATGACATTCGTAGCAGCCAACAAACTCTCCTCCACGATATTGAGAAAAGGCTTAGGTTCAATGAAGATTTAATGCGTGGTCATGTACAACAGGTATAGGATATATCCCTTCAATTGTACTGTTATGCCGTGAGGCACATACCTTCCATTATAGATTGGGTGAATGACTGAATATGTAACTAAATGAATGAGTTATGCAGTAATAATATGGCTTGGAGTGGAACCAACAAATGAACAGAGGGATCTCAAATAAATAAAGCATTCTTCTTCTACAAATTCTTTTCAACCCAACACCTGTTTGAATACCATGTTCTTCAAACATTTGAAAAGAATACAAAGTGGGAGACTGCATGGTGCATTCTCACTTGCTTCCAATTTGCTATTCTGGAATTCTTATTATAATTCCATGTTGTTCTCCTTTGACATTGGAAATGGGGTAAAGTGACAATGTGAAACAATCTGGAAGCAGTGAGAACATGCATTCATCTAAACTGAGAGATCAGCAGAGCATCAGCGAGCAATCCTTTTCCAATCATTCATTTTCCATATTCATTCATCATATACTGTATGTGTTCCATATAACACCATGCATATCATTTTAATCACACATTAGCGGTAGTGATGTCTGTGTGTGTCCATGGGTGTGTGTGTTTTGTTCATTAGTGTGTGTGCATTTGTGTTGGTGTTCATCATTCATCCCTATCCTCTCATAGAAGCCGACTACTTATGAGGGGAAAACAGCGAGCAGACACCTCGGACCAAACATTCCCGCCACTGTCTTTAACTATGACGAGGTACAGTGAACATCTCTCCCAAGCATTGCTTTGCTCAGAACATTCAGTAACACTTTACATTAAGTTGCTCTTATACCTATGCAGAACCACTGTATTGACGCCAGTAATGACATTGTATTAACATGTTCATTCATAGTACTTCAGTAATTGCATAATAGGGTTGAATGTTTTTTGTAACCCTTACAAAAAAAGATTGCAGTTTTGAAACTGCAGTAACTGCAATTGACTGTGGTATTTTGGATGCAGTAATTGCAGAATAACTGCAGTGTACTGCATACTAACTGCAGTTACACTGCAAAATTACTGTAGTAAAAAAAACTGTTATTTTGGGCACAGTAATTGCAGCATACTGCAGTTATAATGCACTCTGACTGCAATCTTTTTTCGTACGAGAGGAATAGGGACTGTTCCTTATTCCACTTGCATAATAACTAAAACCACTCAAGCCCATTATAATCGTTTATTTTTCAAATTTGTCAAATTATTGAATATTTAGAACATACAATATACTTGCAGTGAAGCCGCTCAACAACTACATCACATTAGTGATCTAACAGCCTCCCATCCAGAGCGGCACACAGAAGCAACCAGTGCTCAAGCACACGTCGACAGATCTCCCATCAGCCCTCCAAGATTCCCGCCACAGTTCCCCAAGACCCCCGCACAGAAAAAAATTAAATAATAATACAATAATTCCATTGTATTAGTGGTGAAAGTGCAAGGTGATGAGCTTGATGCTCCTTTCCAATAAGTATCGAGCGTCTTATTCTGGTGACATGATCATTGATGCTTGGCTGCCGTTTAACAAATAACAATAATCTCGTACTTTAGTCCATAATATTGTTATCATGTAGGCTATACGCGATCGCACATAGATGGATGAGGAAAAACATATTTAATCCATTTTAGAATAAGCCTGTAACGTAACAAAAACATTTGGGATAAGGGAAGGGGTCTGAATTCTTTCCGAATGCACTGTATATTTATATATTTCGGACTGACATTGCTCGTTCTGATATTTCTTAATTTACATTTTTTTGTCCATATTGTTGTGTATTGCTAGGTATTATTACTGCACTGTTGGAGCTAGAAACACAAGCGTTTGCGATAACGTCTGCAAATATGTGTATGCGACCAATAAACTTTGATTTGATTCCAATGTTCTTCATTGCATCTCAATTAGGAAAATTGGAATTGGATTGACTCCCACCATGCCTTTAACACAATATCACCATTGTGAAATGGTGCTCTGGGTCTGACTCCTCTGTAAATCTACTCAAGTACTGTAAACACTCTCCAAAACTGTTTCTGAAATGTATCCCCATTCCACCTCGGTAAAGTATTTGATACAATATTTCAATTAGTAAATATGTTTCCTTCACTACATGCAGGGGTCTCTGCCATTATATCAGGTATCATACTATTTTTATTGCTGCCATAGTATTATTATTTGCAGCATCTTCATTTTAATGTGTTTATTATAATTATTTACATTATATATTGTCGCATGATATGATACCTAGATATTTATTATAACAGTGATGCTCTTTTTAGTTTTGCTTAAATTTAACCTACGCAAGGAAAGCACTTTAATGACTTACGCTATTGGCATGACTACTGCAATTCTTTTTATACAGCGGTCTTTCTTTATTTTAGGAGTACAAAGTGTCCAACTTTGAGCAGAGGCTGATGAGTGAGATAGAGTTCCGTCTGGAGCGCACGCCAGTCGAGGAGTCAGATGACGAGGTACAACACGATGAGATCCCAACAGGGAAGTGCATCGCTCCCATGTTTGACAAAAAACTGAAGAACTTCAGGGCCATGGAGGGTGTGCCTATGACGTTCTCCTGTAAAGTGATGGGGATCCCTGTACCTAAGGTGAGACAGCACATTTATGTGCAGAGGTTTTCATCCAAATTGCCTTATAATATAGTGATAACAAAGATTTTTAGTATGTGTATGTGATCCTGTCAGGACTTTATCTGCCAGGGAGGAAGGACAGAGGGCTCTGCTTGATTGGCTCTCTCTTTTGTATTATATTCGGGTCGTCCGGAATCTGGACTTTGATATGGCAGTTCATCTGTATCTTCCCCATACAGTGAGTGGACATGTACTCAACATTTGTTAGAAATCTTCCTCTGTCTTCAACCCATTTCAGGTTTACTGGTTTAAGGATGGCAAGCAGATCTTGAGAAACAATGATCATTATAAGAAGATAAGACAGGGGGACGGAACCTGTGCCCTACACATAGAGGTCACCAATAACGACGATGATGGCAACTACACTGTCCTGGCAGCTAACCCCCAGGTAACATAACCTCCCGTAATTGTTTCACTCTTATACACCTTTCTTACCCCTTTGCCAAATCTGATTTGCTAATGAATTAATTGATGATCACCAGGGACGAATCAGCTGCTCCGGTCATTTGATCATCCAAACAGGTCCTTTCCGAAACCGAATGACACCTATGATTCACTCTCAGAGGTGAGAAGGACTGACTGAGTGTGCATTGTGATCTGCAGAGGTAAGAAGAACCCTCAGCATGGAGAGCCAGCATGATTGCAGCTCTTACTGTTGTTTGTAGAGGTTACTAACAGTAAGATCCCAGGTGTAGATATTGCCCAGACTACTGTTGTACAGACACAAACCCTCATAGCAACCATAAACCCATATAGAGATAAACCAATCAGTGTTTTATCCCTATGATAGCAACACTAATCTCATACATCATTGTCTTAGTGATTACAGATGACAAGATATCTCAGCAATACCAGGGCCAATATACATGTACTGTAACATGTTCTGCACATCCCTACATGCCTACAGGGTGCGGGCCCGCATACAGGAAGTGGAAGAGGGTGAACCAACCCAGGAACGCTTCTTCCAACCTCACTTGCTCCAGGGGACATGGTGGCTCACGAGGGCAGAGTCTGTAGATTAGACTGCAAGGTATGTGACATAACCATGGACTGTAAAATAACTGAATAGAATGATTTAAGCAATGGTCATTTAATACATTTTAGATTTACTATAAAAAAAAGTATGTGCTAGATATCAATCAGGATAGCCTTTGAAGATAGCACTTCTTGTGAGATGTATATCTATGTGTTTCTCTGTTTTCCAGGTTAGTGGCCTTCCAAACCCAGAGCTGATGTGGCTGATCAACGGGAGGCCCATCTACCCAAACTTCTCCCACCGGATGCTGGTGAGGGAGAATGGAATCCATTCCCTTGTCATAGACCCTCTAAAACATAATGACGCCGGGACATACACTTGCATTGCCAGCAACAAAGCAGGACAGAGCTCCTTCGGTCTAGAGTTAAGAGTTGTGGGAAAGAGTTCTCAAAACAAGTATTTTCATGAAACCCAAATAGTGTACATCTTGGTAACAAATTAGTATTCCATTATTAATAAATATTTATAAGCATTTATGATGACTTATTATTGAAAGTTAGTATAAAATGTAACAATTATATAATGTAGGTAATCAGTGATAGGTTTTGAATAAGTAATGACAAAAACATAAATTTGTTGGTATAGTGACGTATGCCATGACAATTAAGAAGTATTATAGTAATTGTACACGACAGAGAATAACTATTATTTTCCCATTCAGAAAAAGAGATGAAGCAAGTCCCCCAGTTTGTGGAGAAGCTCCAGAACACAGGCATCGCAGAGGGCACCTCCGTCCGACTGGAGTGCAGGGTGCTGGGCATGCCTCCACCTGTCATCTACTGGAAGAAAGACAATGACACCATTCCTCACACCAAGGCCAGAGTCAGGTTAATATTCCCGAACTAACCTCTCACCCTCCAACCAGAAAGTTGACTGCCCACTTATATTCAAAGTCATGTAGACAAGAGGTAACACACAAAACCCATGTGTAGAGTACATTCCAATTCAGCCAGATTAGATTAGAAAATTAATGTGTGTTATTCACCAAAAACATTTAATTAGAACACAGTTAATAAATACATTTAGTTTAGTGTGATCATTTAATTGAAGAGATGTTTTTTGATTCTAGCTTACACCAGGATGCCACTGGATATGTTTTCCTCCTGATTCAGCCAACCAGGAAAGAGGATGCTGGCTGGTACACCGTATCAGCAAAGAATGAGGCGGGAATTGTTTCATGCACAGCGAGACTAGACATCTATGGTAAATTAAATGTCATACAACTTAACAGCTTTCTCTTACCTGTCACAGTGTTTATTGTGATAGTTTTGAATGACTCAATAGTTGCTAATGATTGTGTTTTAGGTATATCAATATATCAAATGCATGGACTACAATACCCAGAGCCATCTCTGTTCTTTGCAGCCCAGTGGCATCAACATGTCCCTCTGCCTATGAAGAAGGCTCCGCGGTAAGGCAGTCGCTATGCAGCACTGACTGGCCAAGGCCTAGACATAAAGTCTGCCTTTCCCACGACGGACAACAGCCCCATCCTGTTCTCCAGCTCCCCTATGGAGGCACAGTTGGAGAGCGAGGAGCTGTGAGGAGCTAGCTGTGTAAGAAGTAGACACACTCTGCCACAGGGTTGTAAATGTCTGTAAACTTCCCCATAATGCACAGGTTTTTCAGAAATTCTAGTTGAAAGTTTTGGAAAGTTTATGGAATTTTGCCAACCTACTCCACCAACAACCTAATCACCACTGGTCCTTTGAACCCACAAACTACTCTTCTCTGGAGTCTCGTAGGGCCGGTTTCCCAGACACAGATTCAGCCAAGTACGGAACTAAAAAACATGCCCAAATAGAGAATCTCCATTGAAATGGACTAATCTACTAGTCAATCTAATCTGTGGTGGCCAGTAGGATTAAGAGATGGAAGAGCAGGACTATAATCTGAGCAGTTTGTTTCATCTGGTTTGTGTGATACATTAAAGTTAGAATGACAAAAACGGTTAGATTTTAAACTGTCAACCTAATGCTGTGTTTGCTTGTCCGCCATTCCTATTGAATTGTATCATTTTATTTGATTCACAAAAAACAGACACACTCGCCAAGTCTTAGTTCACGAGCCACCGAGTCAACTATAATCTTCCAATAGATCAGATTTATTATTTTATTTATTTTTGATTAGTTAGATTAATATGACGGCAGGTAGACTAGCGGTTAGAGTGTTGGGCCAGTAACTAAAATGTTGCTAGTTCGAATCCTCAAGCCAACAAGGTGAAATATCTGCAATGTGCCCTTGAGCAAGGCACTTAACCCTAATTGCTCCAGCAACAAGGGGATAATGGCAGACCCTGGCTGTGACCCCACTCTCTGAGGGTGTCTCAGGGAGAGTTGAGATGTACAAAAAAACACATTTCCAATTCACACATGCATAATAGTACACACTTGTACATGTGTTAAATAGGATTAATATAAGCACCCACCAAATTATTTATTATTATTGAGAATAATAATAATAATAGTTTTATTTTATATAGCGCTTTTCATTATACAGATGATCTCAGACGCTTAAAAACAAAAGTACATGTAGTTATTGGGCTGGACAGATCTACATGGCCAAGCCTACAAACAACAGTGTCCTGAAAGTCAGTCAAGAGCCTTCACTCTCCACCCTCAGTACTCTCCTCCGCTCCTCTCATGACCTGAAGGTTTTTAAAACTACGGCGAGCGGGGATGGTTCAACTCGCCAATAAATCACCACAATATAACTTTTTTGTTTATTCAAATTGCCGGTGTCTTAGAGCTAGAATTTGGATAATTTATATTGAGTGTATGACGACAAAAAAAAGGGTAAAGGAGAGCAATATTTTATACAGCAAACTTAGCAAATGAGGCATTTGTGGTAAGTGCATGAGGTCCACTATCTTTATGCACCTCCGCTTTTAGTTTAACACCAACAATTTAAAATAGGCTACTAAAATCATTCCAATCGCGGTTAAAAGGCAAACACAGTTTAGGTTCTTTTTCGAGCTTACTTTAGGACCATGCTGACGCCTGGGAGTGGGAGGGGAGGCTGGCTGTTTGAGAGCTCATCGATTCGACACAGCTGCAGAAAACAGCGCAACTTTTCCTCAAAATATTAAAGATGGTTTTGGCAAGGTAACTGCTGTTTGATTTGACATGAAGCTAAACTAGAGTTTTAATCCCGGTGTTGAGCTAGTACATAGCATCAAATTATTGTATGACTTGTTTGTAGAATGTTAAGTCCCCTATTGACTGAAGTGAATGAAGCTACAGCAACAATGTGATAATGGCTCGTAAATTTTGCTTGTTTTTGCTGTTCTCCAAATTGCATCTTAGAGTTTTTGAATTGTGTATAAATTTAGTAGCTGCGACTTGTCTGGACAGTCAAACCTGATTTATTTGCTTTCTCGACTGTTATTTTTGCATATGTTGTTGCTTGCTAGCTACTCTTGACAGTTTGACCAGAACATGTGGTAGCTAAGTAAGTTAGCTTGTTAATTGTTTACAACAACAAAAAATGTGAATGTGCTAGAATGCTAAACAGCTAGCTAGTTGACCGCTGTAGCTAGCCCAAAAGGACTAGTTTTGAGTGATAGCGAGCACCACGCCAATCAGCCTACACCACTGTGCGCACACTTGTCGTTACTATGACAACTAGTGTAGCCAGCAAATAACTGCTGTCTGAACATACACACATCCGATTTGGTCACGGATTTGAAAAAACTAAACTGATTTAAGTATTAAGGCCTGCAGTGCGAACAAGGCTTTAGACAGGCCCGGATCATCAGGCCAGCCCTTGCCATCCCCAGCTTCTCTGCAGACTCCGTGGGTAGATACTTCCCAAACAGCATGTAGCACCCACTTGGGTGAAGTCGGCATATGCTAGATTTAGCTAGGGTGCCAGAGACTCACTACAAATCAATTATTGGGATAGTTTACTTTCATCATACATTACAACCTGTTCTATATCTTTAGGAAATTTACTGTTTTCTGTATGTGGTGGTTGTATGATTTTTTACATATACTGTATATGTGTCAAATAAAGTTTATTTTAATATGTACACTACCGTTCAAAAGTTTGGGGTCACTTAGAAATGTCCTTGTTTTAAAAAATAAAAATAAAAGCACATTTTTGGTCCATTAAAATAACATCAAATTGATCAGAAATACAGTATAGACATTCTTAATGTTGTAAATGACTATTGTAGTGATTTTTAATGGAATATCTACATAGGCGTACAGAGGCCCATTATCAGCAACCATCACTCCTGTATTCCAATGGCACGTTGTGTTAGCTAATCCAAGTTTATCATTTTAAATGGCTAATTGATCATTAGAAAACCCCTTTGCAATTATGTTAGCACAGCTAAAAACAGCTGTTCTGATTAAAGAAGCAATTAAACTGGCCGCCTTTAGACTAATTGAGTATCTGGGGCATCAGCATTTGTGGGTTCGATTACATGTTCAAAATGGCCAGAAACAAAGATCTTTCTTCTGAAACCCGTCAGTCTGTTCTTGTTCTGAGAAAGGAAGGCTATTCCATGTGAGAAATTGCCAAGAAACTGAAGATCTCGTACAACGCTGTGTACTACTCCCTTCACAGAACAGCGCAAACGGGCTCTAACCAGAATAGAAAGAGTAGTGGGAGGCCCCGGTACACAACTGAGCAAGAGGACAAGTACATTAGTGTCTAGTTTGAGAAACAGACGCCTCACAAGTTCTCAACTGGCAGCTTCATTAAATAGTACCCGCAAAACACCAGTCTCAACGTCAACAGTGAAGAGGCGACTCTGGCATGCTGGCCTTCTAGGCAGAGTTCCTCTGTCCAGTGTCTGTGTTCTTTTGCCCATCTTAATCTTTTATTTTTATTGGCCAGTCTGAGATATCGCTTTTTCTTTGCAACTCTGCCTAGAAGGTCAGCATCCTGGAGTCGCCTCTTCACTGTTGACGTTGAGACTTGGGTTTTGCGGCCTCTGTACGCCTATGTAGATACTTATAAAAAATCTGCCGTTTCCAGCTACAATAGTCCTTTACAACATTAACAATGTCTACACTGTATTTCTGATCAATTTGATGTTATTTTAATGGACAAAAATCTGCGTTTCTATCAAAAACAAGGACATTTCTAAGTTACCCCAAACTTTTGAACGGTAGTGTATATCAAATATATATGATTTGATGTTTATGAATAACCCAGCATTAAATGTAAATCAAAGAAGTAAAAGAAAGCCGAAATGGTATACACTTACACTGAACAGATTTTACTTAGTTACAGTTCATATAAGTTAATCAGTCAATTGATATCAATTCATTAGGCCCTAATCTATGGATTTCACATGACTGGGAATACAGATATGCATCTGTTGGTCACAGATAACTTACAAAAAAGTAGGGGCGTGGATCAGAAAACCATTCAGTATTTGGTGTGACCATCATTTGCCTCATGCAGCGCAACACATCTCCTTGGCATAGAGTTGATCAGGCTGTTGACTGTGTCCTGTTGAATGTTGTTCCACTCCACTTCAATGGCTGTGCAAAGTTGCTGGATATTGACGGGAACTGGAACACCCTGTCAAACATGTTAGTCCAGAGCAAACATACTCAATGGGTGACATGTCTGGTGATTATGCGGAAGAACTGGGACATTTTCAACTTCTAGAAATTGTGTACAGATCCTTGCGACGTGGGGCCGTACACTATCATGCTGAAACATGAGGTGATGGCGGTGGATGAATAGCAAAACAATGAATGTACTTCGCATATCTGTGAATTCAAATAGCCATCGATAAAATGCAATTGTGTCCGTTGTCCGTAGCTTATGCCTACCCATACCATAACCCCACCGCAACCATGGGGCACTCTGTTCAGAACGTTGACATAAGCAAATCGCTCGCCCACAATGCCATACACGCTGTCTGCCATCTCCCTGCTTCAGTTGAAACCGGGATTAATCCGTGATGAGCACACTTCTCAAGTGTGCCAGTGGCCATCAATGGTGAGCATTTGCCCACTGAAGTCAATTACGATGCCAAAATGCAGTCAGGTCAAGACCCTGGTGAGGATGACGAGCAAACAGATGAGCTTCCCTGAGATGGTTTCTGAAAGTTTGTGCAGAAATTCTTCAGTTGTGCAAAACGCACAGATCCATAAGCTGTCTGGTTGGGTGGTCTGAGACCCCAGGCGAAGAAGCAGGATGTGGAGGTCGTGGACTGGCGTGGTCTGAGGTTGTGAGGCCGGTTGGACATACTGCCAAATTCTCAAAAATGACAGAGAGAAATGGTAGAGAAATTAACATTAATTTCTCTGGCAACAGCTCTGGTGGACATTCCTGCAGTCAGCATGCCAATTGCACACTCCCTCAACTTGAGACATCTGTTGCGTTTTATTGTGTGACAAAACTGCACACTTTAGAGTGGTCTTTTATTGTCCGCAACACAAGGTGCACTTGTGTAATGATTTTGGTGTCAGCTTCTTAATATGCCACACCTGTCAGGTGGATGTATTTTCTTGCCAATGGAGAAATGCTCACTAACAGGGAGGTAAACAAATTTGTGCAAAAATGTTTGTGCGTCTAAAAAATGTATAGGATCTTTTATTTCAGCTCATGAAACATGGGACCAACACTTTACATGTTGCGTTTATATTTTTGATCAGTGTGTGTGTGTGTACACAAATTGGAAGTTTACATATACCTTAGCCAAATACATTTAAACTCAATTTTTTACAATTCATGACATTTAATCCTAGTAAAAAATTCCCTGTCTTAGGTCAGTTAGGATCACCACTTTATTTTAAGAATGTGAAATGTCAATAATAGTAGTGATTTATTTCAGCTTTTAATTCTTTCATCACATTCCCAGTGGGTCAGAAGTTTACATACACTCAATTAGTATTTGGTAGCATTGCCTTTAAATTGTTTAACTTGGGTCAAACGTTTTGGGTAGCCTTCCACAAGCTTCCCACAATAAGTTGGGAGAATTTTGGCCCATTCCTCATGACAGAGCTGGTGCAACTGAAGTCAGGTTTGTAGGCCTCCTTGCTCGCATATGCTTTTTCTAGTTCTGCCCACAACTTTTCTATAGGATTGAGGTCAGGGCTTTGTGATGGCCTCTCCAATACTTTGACTTTGTTYTCCTTAAGCCATTTTGCCACAACTTTGGAAGTATGCTTGGGGTCATTGTCCATTTGGAAGACTCATTTGCAACCAAGCTTTAACTTCCTGACTGATGTCTTGAGACATTGCTTCAATATATCCACATAATTTTCCTGCCTCATGATGCCATCTATTTTGTGAAGTGCACCAGTCCCTCCTGCAGCAAAGCACCCCCACAACATGATGCTGCCAGTCCCGTGCTTCACGGATGGGATGGTGTTCTTCGGCTTGCAAACGTCTCCCTTTTTCCTCCAAACATAACGATGTCATTATGGCCAAACAGTTCTATTTTTGTTTCATCAGACCAGAGGACATTTCTCCAAAAATTACAACCTTTGTCCCCATGTGCAGTTGCAAACCGTAGTCTAGCTTTTTTATGGCGGTTTTGGAGCAGTGGCTTCTTCCTTGCTGAGCAGCCTTTCAGGTTATGTTGAAATAAGACTCGTTTTACTTTGGATATAGATACGTTTGTACCTGTTTCCTCCAGCTACTTCACAATGTCCTTTGCTGTTGTTCTGGGATTGATTTGCACTTTTCGCACCACAGTACGTGCATCTCTAGGAGATAGAACGAGACTCCTTCCTGAGCGATATGACGGCTGCGTGGTTCCATGGTGTTTATACTTGCGTACTATTGTTTGTACAGATGAACGTGGTACCTTCAGGCATTTGGAAATTGCTCCCAAGGATGAACCAACTTGTGGAGGTCAAAAAAATAATATTCTGAGGTCTTGACTGATTTCTTTTGATTTTACCATTTCTCAAGCAAAGAGGCACTGAGTTTGAAGGTAGGCCTTGAAATACATCCACAGGTACACCTCCAATTGACTCAAATGATGTCAATTAGCCTATCAGAAGCTTCTAAAGCCATTACAAAATTTTCTGGAATTTTCCAAGCTGTTTAAAGGCACTGTCAACTTAGTGTATGTAAACTTCTGACCCACTGCAATTGTGATACAGTGAATTATAATTGAAATAATCTGTCTGTAAACAATTGTTGGAAAAATTACTTGTCATGCACAAAGTAGATGTCCTAACCGACTTGCCAAAACTATAGTTTGTTAACAAGAAATTTGTGGAGTGGTTGAAAAACGAGTTTTAATACACTTACAACCTAAGTGTATGTAAACTTCAGACTTCAACTGTGTATATATATAGTACCAGTCAAAAGTTTGGACACCTACTCATTCAAGGGTTTTTCTTTATTTTTACTATTTTCTACATTGAAGAATAATAGTAAAGGCATCCAAACTATGAAATAACACATATGGAATCATGTAGTCACCAAATAAAGAGTTAAACAAATTCTTCAAAGTAGCCACCCTTTGCCTTGATGACAGCTTTGCACACTCTTGGCATTTTCTCAACCAGCTTCATGAGATAGTCACCTGGAATGCCTTTCAATTAACAGGTGGCCTTGTTAAAAATACATTTGTGGATTTTCTTTCCTTAATGCATTTGAGCCAATCAGTTGTGTTGTGACAAGGTAGGGGTGGTATACAGAAGATAGCCCTATTTGGTAAAAGAGTCCATATTTCGTCAAGAACAGCTCAAATAAGCAAAGACAAACGACAGTCCATCATTACTTTAAGACATGAAGGTCAGTCAATCTGGAAAATGCCAAGAACTTTGAAAGTTTCTTCAAGTGCAGTCGCAAAAACCATCAAGCGCTATGATGAAACTGGCTCTCATGAGGACCGCCACAGGAAAGGAAGACACAAGAGTTACCTCTGCTTCAGAGGAAAAGTTCATTAGAGTTATCTGCTCCTCAGATTGCAGCCCAAGTAAATGCTTCAGAGTTAAAACAACAGACATATCTCAACATCAACTGTTCAGAGGAGACTGCATGAATCAGGCCCTCATGGTCGAAATGCTGCAAAGAAACCACTACTAAAGGACATCAATAAGAAGAAGAGACTTGCTTGGGCCAAGAAACACGAGCAAAAATCTGTCCTTTGGTCTGATGAGTCCAAATTTGAGAGTTTTGATTCCAACCGCTGTGTCTTTGTGAGACACAGAGTAGCGGAACTGATAATATCTGCATGTGTGGTTCCCACCGTGAAGCATGGAGGAGCAGGTGTGATGGTGTGGGGGTGCTTTGCTGGTGACACTGATTTATTTAGATTTCATGGCACACTTAACCAGCATGGCTACCACAGCATTCAGCAGTGTTACGCCATCCCATCTGGTTTGTGCTTAGTGGAACTATCATTTGTTTTTCAACATGACAGTGACCTAAAACACACCTCCAGGCTGTGTATGGGCCATTTGACCAAGAAGGAGCGTACATCAGATGAACTGGCCTCCACAATTACCCGCCTTCAACCTAATTGAGATAGTTTGGGATGAGTTTTACCGCAGAGTGAAGGAAAATCAGCCAACAAGTTCTCAGTATATGTAAGAACTCCTTCAAGACTGTTGGAAAATAATTCCTCATCATGCTGGTTGAGAGAATCCCAAGAGTGTGCAAAGCTGTCATCAAGGCAAAGGGTGGCTACTTTTAAGAATCTAAAATATATTTTGATTTAACACTTTTTTGGTTACTACATGATTCCGTATGTGTTATTTCATAGTTTTGATGTCTTCACTATTATTCTACAATGTAGAAAATAGTACAAATAAAGAAAAACCCTTGAATGAGTAGGTGTGTGCAAACTTATGATTGGTACAGTACTGTATATCTTTACAATGTTATCAAGAATTGGTTTGACAATATGATTGAATTTCCCTTGATATTCAGATAAAACAGAATTTTTCACGAGGAATACATTATTTGTAAATGCACACCTTTGCACTGTAGTTGTGTTGGGAGAGCATATTGATAGCAGCTGGAAAGGCAAGTGAACTACTATAAGCAAAGGGTGCAAGAGCATTGGGCAAAGTGCAAAAAAAAAAACGAACAGTACAGATAGCAATAAAAACTGTACCATAGAGGCAGCTAAAAACACTTTTTTGTTCCTGTTTTGCATGTTATTTTGGCATTAATACGTCTGAGGAAAAAGGAAACCGCACACTGCTCTTGATAGTATCACTGATCTTTAATAAGCTTTACGTATCAGCCTCATGTGCGGTTTCCTTTTTACTCATCTTATCCAACTCTTACCATGCACCTGCACAAAAGATAGCTCAGATGTGTGAGTGCCTTTTGAATTTTGGCATTAATACGTCTCACATATGTTTGCAAACAATGTAATATAAAAATAATAATTGAGTTAATAAATCCGAATACAAACTTGGTCTCTCTTTTGCTTTCTTGAGAAAGGCGGCTCCAAATCAAATGTTATGGGTCCCATACACATTTTTAGCAGATGTTATTGCGGGTGTAGTGAAATGCTTGTAGGCTCAGTGCTTTTTGTGGTGGTGGGGCAGCCAGCGGGAAATACTGTGCATAGGGGTTGGTAATGTTCTCTAGTTGCGCCGTGATTGGCTCAGTGTTCTGTCACTCATGGTTACACTACATCACTGCAAAATCTAAGGTCGAGCTAAAAAATTCAAGCCCCTTAGGTACTGCCATAGAGTTACATTAGAATTGCCGTTCCAAGAAGGCTGAAGGTCATTGGCCACAGATAAAATTACATCAAATCACATTATATCTACAGTTGCTTTGATTGGATTGACATGTCAACATCATACTTTAAAGATCTTAGCTAGCAAGTAGCTAGCAAGCTACTGTAGCAGTCATCATCATGAATCATGTCGACAATCTGCTGGCAAATCCTTTTCAATGCTAGTCATATGAAGATAAATTGTAGATAAAACGTATTGGTGCTCATTGGACATAAACATTTCACAAGTTAGAAATCGCAAATTTAACAATGAGTGGTTTGGAAGGAGTCAGTGGCTAACTGCAACCATTGCAAAGCAATCACAAGCCTGCTATTCAGTGGAGTAGGTGTGTGGTCCCAAGTCTGGGTTTAAGTGTCTCTTTTTATCCCTTAAAAGGATAAACATTCAAGATTGGCCATGCTGTCAGTCCAGCATGATTTCTGGCACGCTCAAAACAACTGGAAACTCCGAACTGGGAAATCTGACTTCAGTGAGTTCAAGACAACTGAACTCGGAAAAAAACGAACTTTGACTGGGAAAATAGGTTTTGAACGGTCAAAAAATTGGTCACTTTCCCCCTCATAATTTCGCCTACTGTTCTGACTTGGTAGTTCACATGTGGCCTATATCCTGTTTTAGAGCAATGTAATCATCGAATATTGTAGCTTTCATTGAGCTTTCATTGTCTGCTTATATGCCCCCTTTATTTATCCTACGTTTCTGACTTGGTGTACAGATTGGCAAATACACTGTAAGAACGGCCCATGTTCTGAATTCTGTCACTGTACATTTTAAAAGTGACTACGTTATGACTACGTCCGTCCTAGATCGCTCATTAATGTCTTAATCAAAATTACGGATTGCCTGTCATCCCCTTATGCCATAGTTTTCAGAACCACATTTGTTTAAATTGGTTAAAGACAATTGTGATAAATAAAAGTATACCAGTTTCATTTAAGGAACACAATTTGACAGCTGTGCCATACAGATTGGCAAATATTTGGGAAGAGATTTTCAATGTACCGATTTCATGGCACATAGTTTATCTACTGATACACAAAATGACGCCTGATTCAAAACTTATTGCAACCAATAGAATGTTATAAATACCATCCCAGCTCTGCAGATTTTGCTGCGAAGAGTCATTAGAATCATTAGATCATTTGTTTTGGTACTGTCCATATTTAGCATGTTTTTGGTCGCAGGTTCAGGAATGGCTGAAGAATTGCAACATTTACTTGGAGTATCTCTGCCAACTTAGTGTATGTAAACTTCTGACCCACTGGAATTGTGATACAGTGAATTATAAGTGAAATACTCTGTCTGTAAACAATTGTCTGGAAAAATTACTTGTGTCATGCACAAAGTAGATGTCCTAACCGACTTGCCAATACTATAGTTTTTTTAACAAGAAATGTGTGGAGTGGCTGAAAAACAAGTTTTAATGACTCCAACCTAAGTGTATGTAAACTTCAGACTTCAACTGTACATATTTACAAAAAAATATATGGGGGATTGGAAATGATGCAAAAGTAACAGTCAGTATCTGGTGTGGCCACCAGCTGCATTAAGTACTGCAGTGCATCTCCTCATGGACTGCACCAGACATGCCTGTTCTTGCTATGAGATGTTACCCCACTCTTCCACCAAAGCACCTGCAAGTTCCCGGACATTTCTGGGGGGAATGGCCCTAGCCCTCGCCCTCCGATCCAACAGGTCCCAGACGTGCTCAATGGGATTGAGATCCAGGCTCTTCGCTGGCCATGGCAGAACACTGACATTCCTGTCTTGCAGGAAATCACGCACAGAACGAGCAGTATGGCTGGTGGCATTGTCATGCTGGAGGGTCATGTCAGGATGAGCCTGCAGGAAGGGTACCACACGAGGGAGGAAGATGTCTTCCCTGTAAGGCACAGCGTGGACATTGCCTGCAATGACAACAAGCTCCGTCCGATGATGCTGTGACACACCGCCCGAGACCATGACGGACCCTCCACTTCCAAATTGATCCCGCTCCAGAGTACAGGCCTCGGTGTAATGCTCATTCCTTTGATGATAAACGCGAATCCGACCATCACCCCTGGTGAGACAAAACCGTGACTCGTCAGTGAAGAGCACTTTTTGCCAGTTCTGTCTGGTCCAGCGATGGTGGGTTTGTGCCCATAGGCGATGTTGTTGCCGGTGAGGACCTGCCTTACAACAGGCCTACAAGCCCTCAGTCCAGCCTCTCTCAGCCTATTGCGGCAATCTGAACACTGATGGAGGGATTGGGCGTTCCTGGTGTAACTCGGGCAGTTGTTGGTGCCATCCTGTACCTGCCCCGCAGGTGTGATGTTCGGATGTTCCCGATCCTGTGCAGGTGTTGTTACACAAGGTCTGCCACTGCGAGGACAATCAGCTGTCCGTCCTGTCTCCCTGTAGCGCTGTCTTAGCCGTCTCACAGTATGGACATTGCAATTTATTGCCCTGGCCACATCTGCAGTCCTCTAGCCTCCTTGCAGCATGCCTAAGGCACGTTCACGCAGATGAGCAGGGACCCTGGGCATCTTTCTTCTGGTGTTTGGGAAAAGCCAGAGTCAGTAGAAAGGCCTCTTTAGTGTCCTAAGTTTTCATAACTGTGACCTTAATTGCCTACCGTCTGTAAACTGTTAGTGTCTTAACAACCATTCCACAGGTGCATGTTCATGAATTGTTTATGGTTCATTGAACAAGCATGGAAAACAGTGTTTAAACCCTTTACAATGAAGATCTGTGAAGTTATTTGGATTTTTACGAATTATCATTGAAAGACTGGGTCCTGAAAAATGGACATTTCTTTTTTGCTGAGTTTAAGTCCCCTTTTGTGCATTACACCTCCAGCTGAATACAGTTTCTGAGTGCATGATATTCAGTTTCACTGGCATATAGTACGTTCTATGGGTGGTCTTTAACTGCAGTGATTTATGTCTGAGATTATATGAACATGACTGGGCATTCTAACATATGTATCCATTCATTATTATCAATAGTATCTCCCAGGTCTTCCTCATATTTTTGTGTTACATGTTTTGTGTCATTGGGAAAAGCCTCTATCAACCCTTGAAAAAAGTTTGAAAACTTGAGGTTTGTCAGACTGCCTTAAAATAGCATCTGGCTTGTCCAGTGTTTGCTGGACAGAGATAATAAAGTGTTGTATCTGAAAAAATTAACCTACTGTAGGTAGACCCAACTTTGTACCCCAGGTAGCCTAGTGGTTAGAGCATTGGACCAGTTACCGAAAAGTTGCTGGATTGAATCCAAGAGGTGACAAGGTAAAAATCTGTTGTCCCTGAAAAAGGCAGTTAACCCACTGTTCCCCAGTAGGGGAACCCACTGTTCCCCAATTGTAAATAAGAATTTGTTCGTAACTGACTTGCCTAGTTAAATAAAGGTTACACACATCATTCACTGAATATACTGCAAAATTCACCTGAGCTCCATAGACCGGTCTTCCCTGGCTGTCTGTACCTGCTGGGACCCCTGTCACCATCTGATCCTGCAAAGACATTATGAGCATAGTGTTGTGTACTGACTGCACTAGAGGGCTGCATTCCCATGGGATGCCTGCGGGACCTGCGGTCTGACAGAGATCATTGCAGCGAGGTCAGCACTTTTCATGCTGCAGGTGGGAGTAGACTGATGACTTTGGGATTTCAATATTTTTGTTGTCCCACAGATTATTTTTAAATGGTCCTCTTTCTGCTTTGTATACGTTAGCCTGCCTATTGTATTAAAAGCAAATGTTTTTTGCATTATTCACACATTCAGAATTCGCTGCTTCAACTTCAGTAGGCTACCTCTCCTAGTTGGGCGTGAGAGTTCAAGTGTAGTCTCATTGAAATAGAGTAGGCTGCCTACATGGGCGGAGAATCACGTGGCAGTTAACTTGAATATGAAATTAACTTAAATCTGATTAGACTAGTTTAATATAGTGTCTGTAAAAAAATATTGATAATGAGAAGAAGTGGAGGGCGCTCAACCAACGTGAGTCGAAGTGCAATCATAAAATGTAATCATGATTGAAAAGTTAAAAGGCACAACACGCACATAGGTTAGGCTACTATGGTGAGCGAGCGTTGCACCTTTTCATTTTCAATAAGTATGGATTACACATTTATTTGTCTCTGCCTGCAAATCGTCCTCCTAAAAGGTAGGCTATATCCTATAGGACCATGAAAAATGTAGCAAGTGTTGCTGTCATCATTCTTGCTGCCTCCAGTTCAGTAGCCATACCTGTGAGATCAGGTGTGTGTGTGTGGTCTCAGTTAAATAGAGTAGGTTATAGCCTATGTATACATGTTAGAGAAGCACGGGAAAGTCACCTTTCCAAGGAAATGTACTTCCTAAATAGGCCTATGATTAGGCAATAGTTTACTACATTATAATTGACTAGAAATAGGCCTAAATATTGATCACCCATATTTCTGCGCCTGAAAATCTTCCCACTTGTAATAGGTAGCTATAAAAATAGCTCAAGAGAAAGTGCAAGTCTATACAACTCTGCTCTCTTTAAACTACATCTAGCATATTGGCTGATATAGCCCTGTAATACAATGTAAGGACCATGTGAGAATCTCTGATAATTTAACCTGTTTCTGAAGTTATTTTTGTGCATTTGGTATTGCCTATAGGGCGCAAAATTGCTGGGACCATTGCTGGTAAGTGAGCGGCGTCACATATGCCTAAAATAACATTGCGGGACTGCGGTTGGGTTTGGGACCAGTTCTTGAGTTGGATAGAAAGCCAGTGGGTGCGGGAGGGAGTGGGATGAAGGAATCAGTCCTGTGCAGACTTCTACTGTGCACCATGACAGTGAAGCCTGTAACGTTAGAGCTGTTTATTACTGTGTCAATGTGAAAAGTAGGGAATTAGCTAGGGAAACTGCGAGATCAATAATGTTACATTGACATACTGTCTAATACAACTCACATCGCACTGAAAAAACGTCAGAATATAAATCTTAAATCGTTTGGGTGATGGTTTTATTGTTTGATTCAGGTCTCGTTTGATTGAGGCAAAAATAATAACTAATGTAAGCCAACTTTTGGCCAGCTCTCTCTCTAATGGTATTTCAACTGACGAAAGCTTTCCAAGTTAATTTACTTCTGAAACTTGACAAAACAAAGGCTACAAAACATGTCCATACAAACAACTACTATTAAATAATAATAATAGCCATGTCATATTGCTATCTGATCGATAACTAGAGGCTAGAGCTGACCTCGCTGTGGTACCTACTCATTAGCATAGCTTATTCATTCACCTCAGTCGAGGGGATGAAACATTAGCTAACGCAACATATCATTTGCAATACTAGCTCAGTACTGTGAATAAACACTAGTTTCGTTTTTTTACTGTTAAGTTAAACAGCAGTTACCTTGCCAGCTACATCAGTCAGCTAAAGAGTAGCCAGTGTCTGTTCCTTTTACAACCCGGTGAAAGAGCGCAACGCGTACACTGAACTATGCTCAACTCGCCCGTGCTGGTCCAGCCAGTCTTCCAGAAGCTTTGCCTTCACACAGCCTGTCAGCCCACTCTGTTGTGTCCGATTGGTCCTAAAGTACACCGTTGCCTTGTTTTGTATCACATTCCTATGATAAAACTGGAGCTGACAAAAATTCAATTTCAGAATGTGGGGGGGACATGTCCCTCCCGTCCCCAGTGAAAGTTGCACCGCTGCAATGACATTCTAGATGATTCTGTACTTCCAACTTTGTGGCAACAGTTTGGGAAAGGCCCTTTCCCCCGTGCACAAATTCCCTCTTGCACAAAGTGAGGTCCATACAGAAATGGTTTGTCGAGATAGTTGTGGAAGTACTTGACTTGCCTGCACAGAGCCCTGACCTCAACCCCATCGAACACCTTTGGGATGAATTGGAACGCCGACTGTGAGCCAGGCCTAATCGCCCAACATCAGTGCCCAACCTCACTTATGCTCTTGTGGCTGAATGGAAGCAAGTCCCTGCAGCAATGTTCCAACATCTAGTGGAAAGCCTTCCCAGAACAGTGGAGGCTGTTATAGCATCAAAGTGTAGTCAGTCCTTGCATAAATAGCTTGGTCTATGAATTTGAGAGTAGTTACATTTCTCCCCCCCATCCCTCAGCTGTTTACCGAAACAGCATCCGGTGGGTGACCACTTTGGTGTAGATTCAGTCCGGACCATGGAAGATCCGCATTTGAAATTTGAAGGCAATGTTCCCATGTTCGAAGAGATTACGTTTACGGTAAACATTGCATATGTCGGCTCAATCGGCAATTACCTTTACATTTCAATCACCCTATAACGCGAATCTTCCTCAGTCCGGATTGAATCTAGCCCTTTGTTTGAATTGCAGATTGCCCCTTTAAAAGCCACAGTCTGTAAGACTTCCAGTAATTTCAACTAATGATATATAGCCTACCCTTAGAGATTGAGATTAATACAAAAACAATTCTCACCATACACCAAAACTTGGAACCTATGACTCTACTGTTTCTGTTTCTGTTGTTATGAGACTTGTATAGCTTACCATTATGTTTAGAAAAGTAATGTTGCATTCTCATGGAATGGCATTCATTGACCCCTACATATATATCATATAAATCAATAGATTTGTATGTGAAAATGTCATAGGATGCATGTGCTCCATTGTAAAAAAAATTGTTGGTGGCCCGCTCTTTGATGGTACAGTATGCACATAAGTGTATGCCTAGCCCTAGTCTATATTCATTGTCAAAATACATTTTACTCTAACTCAATTAATCAGTTAATTTAATAAACAATGAATTACTTGATGCTACAGAGTGTCTTCAGAGGAGCTTGTCATTACACTTTAACCAAGCCAGAGTGAAGATGGTTTGATTTGATGTATTATTTCGTCTGAGTGTGTCACATCCTTTGCATTCAATTGTACTCTGATTGCAGTTGAAAGCACATATAATCAACATACATGTATTAGTATATGCTAATTACATGGCCAGGGTCTATTAATACTGTAGGTCTTTGGGCAGAAGATCAGAGGAACACTTGCAGTTATATTCTGATTGATTCCACCACAAGCATTCAACAGTTGGCAATGGAACATGTTTAGTAGGAGTTTGTTGTCATGCTGAATGACTGAGTGGTTAACAGGTTGTTAAAAGTGATTTATCAGCATTACTCTCACATTTTCGCATTAAAAAATGTACTATTTTATTTTACCCATTTTTCCTGTCAGTTTGTACTAACGTCAGGCACGGCCAAACAAATGATCAAAAACATTTTCTCAGCACCCCCATGGATGAAGAAAATGAACATGAGCGAAGTGCCCAATTCTAATAACTGTGCGTAATATGCTGCCTTTTTAAAAAGAATGAGCAGTGTGTCTCATATATTTAATGTTAAACTGAGCAGTTTATGGCGCACAAGAAAGCACCAGCTCCTCTCTCTTCCATGCCTATGTCATCGGCCCTTTTTTTTWAAAATGTTCCCACCAACAGGTGATGGTTAACAACCTTGCTAGACTGGTCTTGCCTCACTATCATGTTGCTTGAGAACCTACAGTAATAATATCCCATATCGGAGTATAGAGAGCAAGGTGATCCCAACCAGGCACCAATGCAGCACTTCAACAACCAGTCGGGGAACCATTTCAGTGGACAGGTGAGTTGCACAGCCTGGGGAAACGTTCCTGGGTGAACCAGGGGTTCTGTGGCTCTCCTCCATACATTACTCGGGCCATCCGCACCGTCTACAACCCCCAGTCCCTCTACCATCAAGGCTCCTTCGACAGCATCTGCAAACTTACCACAAATGAAGGAAGGGAAAGGGGGATACCTAGTCAGTTGTACAACTGAATGCATTCAACTGAAATGTGTCTTCTGCATTTAACCCAACCCCTATGAGCCTTTTCCCAACCGAGATCAAGTGGCTGGAGACAGGTTCAGAGAAAAAAACGTGGTGGATGCTGCTCGTTTTTCAAAGGTATGATTTGGTTCAACACAGTTTGCTGTTGTATTTGCGTTTGCTTAATTTTTACTATATTACCTTGTAAGGATATCAAGTTGAAATGATGTACAGACTAAGGAAATCCCTTCCTTGTTATCTCATTTAAGGAAATGTGTACTGTCTTAAATTAGTATATAATTTAAGAAATATCTGAAATTATGGGATGATCTTCAATTATGTAGGACTGTGGGTCACTACACTAACTTAGAATACATTGGACAACTGGGAACTGTTTGTTAGGAATAAATGAGATAGGGTGCAGGCCAGGCAGCAGGCTGTTAGCCAGCCTAAACATGGCGGTGTTCGCTTAGCAATCTCACTGGAGAAAAGACCTCCTCCATTCCTGTCATTATTGAAAGAGATTGTAATTTCTCACATCTCTAAATAGGGCTACTTAACCACTTTTTATTTTACACACAGAGACTGATCATGTAGATCATATTCTTTGTTTAATTAGTTAACCTGCATTTCCCCCTAGCAGGGATGCATGTTTCAGTGCAAAAAAAAAGTGTCACCTTTTTGGGCCCTCACCAGTTTGCATCCCTGAGAATGATGAATTTAGGAATGCTCAACACCCTTTGAATATGACCGGTGTCAGTAAACATCAGCAAAAAAAAACGTCATTATGTTGTTGCCAGCAGCACAGTTACACTCACCAATGCTCTAGATAACATGAAAACGGCCTAACCAGCTCTGCTAGGGTGTGTAAAATGGTCAGAGTGAGGTGTTGTCTCAGTCTCATTTCTGCCTGGAAGTAGCTAGCCAATGTTAGCCAGTTAGCTTGGGTGCTTGACTGCGTTGAAGGCTCGGATCAACCCTACTCTGCGCTCTGAAACGCTCAGAATTTATGAACGGACAATCAGTGGTGTAAAGTACTTCAGTAAAAAATACTTTAAAGTAATACTTTTTAAAATATTTATATTTTTGACTTCTTTTACTTTCACTTCACTACATTCCTCAATTAAATAATGTACTTTTTACTCCAAACATTTTCTCTGACACCTAAAAGTACTCTTACATTTTGAATGCTTAGCAGGAAAGGAAAATTGTCACATTCACGCACTTATTAGTATGTTAGTATGGGTATTCGAACACTGCTATGGCCTGTGTATGTGTGCCATTCAGAGGGTGAATGGGCAAAACAAAATATTTAAGTGCCTCTGAAAAGGGTGTGGTAGTAGATGCCAGGCTGTGTTGTGTCAAGAACGGCAACGCTGCTGGGTTTTTCATGCTAAACAGATTCCTCTGTGTATCAAGAATGGTCCACCACCCAAAGGACATCCAGCCAACTTGACACAACTGTGGGAAGCATTGGAGTCAACATGGGTCAGCATCCCTGTGGAACGCTTTCGACGCCTTCTAAAGTCCATGCCCTGACTAATTGAGTCTGTTCTGAGGTCAAAATTGGGTGCAACTAAATTTTAGGATGGTGGTTCTAATGTTTTGTACTCTGTGTAGGTGTGCTCGACCTCTAGCCAATAGCGCTGTTGGCTAGAGCACACATGCCAATACCAGAGTGGGCTCACTCATACATTTTTTTGTGAGAAAATCAGTTGAGTTGAAAATACTATGGAACTCATTTAACATGTATTTTTTATTCGGTACATGGAAATTTACTGCAAAATGTATTTTTTATGTGCACTTTATCATCAAACATCATCACATATCTGCAACAAGTCAATCTGATGGAAACACGTCTCTGGTGGGAATATGCACATATTATTTTTATGTGGATTTTTAAATATCTCCATAAAACATTTTTGCCAATTGGATGGAAACCTAGCTAAAAAGGACGCTCGCTGCAGATGACACTATATTCTGCAAAACATGGCTACTTTACTACCAGTGGCGATTTTAGCACGTAAATCTAGGTGGGGAAAAAATAAATATAAAATGTGATGCTTGCCAGCAAAGCCACTACACAACACTAAACAATACATTAATTGCACTATACCACTGCTACACCTGGCTATCAGCGGAGCCTTGTGTGACGGTGAAACAGTTAATTCATCCTCATTTACTGCCATTTATAAAAACATAGCTGATATGGCTGACTTGCTTAATTAAACAAATGTGGTTTCTACTGACAATTGATATGTACAAACTATGGCATAAGTAGATGACAAGCGCATAAGAGGCAATCCATAATTTAGACTAAGACAATGAGTGTATTTTCTGCTGGCTTGTCCCACCACCACAGAAAGCACTGAGCTAGGCTGAAACACCTGCATTTTGGAGCTGCCTTACTCAAGAAAACAAAAAAAGAGACCATGTTTGTATGCTGATTTATTAACTCAATTATATATATATTTTTTTACATTGTTTGCAAACTGATATGTGACTGGTATTAATGCCAAAATAACATTCAAAACAGGAAAACCCTCCAAAAATATATATAATAATAGTAATTTTTTTTGTTGCTAAAAATGTGGGGCTCAAAACAGGTGGGGCTCTGCCCTGAATGACGGGTCGCCACTATTTACTACAAACGAAAATGCGCAATAGACCACGTCTGGAATCAAACAATGAAAAAGCATATGCATAATAATGGACGAATCCACTGACACAGACAGCCAATATGTTCTTCATATTTTGCTTGTCTTGCAAAGGAGCGCAACTGAAAAAGTTGTTCTGGCTGGTAGTGTATTTACAGCGAGTTACCTGGGTCGTTCCACGAAGTGAGTCCCTTTTGGTAGTGTAACTTGGTGAGATGTTTTAATTTTTTCCCCACATTTTTACATTTTGTCATGAGTGTTGATGATTCGTTACTAGAGAAATGAGACCAAGTTAAGACGCTGGACAGGGTGGATCGGTATTTAGTAAGACAGTTTATTCGGATGTAAAGATATCTGAGCAAAACGTGCACGGTCTCATTCATTTAGCTCAGAAGGAACTAGCCGACAGGAGTCCCGAAACATGGAGTGCATTTACATTTTATACATTAATTGACGTAGGTAGATTCTGGCAGTTTGTACTCCTGACTGGTCGCTGTGAGTGGAGGGCGGTCCCCTTCAGGCTGATATCAATGTTCCATTGGTTCTTAGTAGTGTTCTTTGTCCTTGGAACCCAGCCCCGACAGAGGGGTGTGGGTGTGGGTGTGTATGTGTGTGCGTTCGTGCAGTGGCATTCTTGTGTGTTTCTGCAGTCATGAGATAAGAGGAGACAGTAACCAGCAGTTGTTGTCTTAGGGCCAGAGGTTCCCTGCCTGGAGGAATGTTGAGCAATTACCCTACTCTGGCAGTTTAGTTTAATTGCTCCATAACTGTTTTTGTGCGGTCTGCAGTTTTATAACACTGGGTATCCTGTTCGTGCCTCAGCAATTTTGTGCTTTAGAAATGGGGTGTGTTGAACAACAGACCATGCTTATGAAAGAAGTAGTTATAACAAGTTTTAACTATGTATTGTTATTAATCAAAAATATCATTTATTACAAGAGCACATGTTCATCTTAATAAAAAACATGTTTTCACGTCTCATGAGATTAAACAAAACAAATATTAATGGGTTGCATGTTTCTTCACAATATGGTTTTGAACATTCATTTTGGTCTGATGCCATACTGAGCATTCTACTCAATGCATCGTCAATGAGCGCTGATGAAGATTTTCATCAAAAGTGCATTACAGTGGCTTGGAAATACAAGGCAAACAATAGGAAAACGTTTGTCATAATTTTGATGTCCCCAGATTGCTAGCCAACTATAACTTTGGCTAGCTAAGATTGAGGGGAGGCCACCGGATTTTAGCTCGCTAACGTTAGCATTGCTAGCTATTTTTCACTAAATTTGCTAGCTAATGTCAACATTGCCATCTATCTAAAGTACATTTGACAACATGATAATGCTGGCAAAGTGTAGTCCTACTAAATATCTCACTACTTTAGCAATGTCATCGAATTTCCATGCACTATAGTCTAATTAGACAAAACAGTAGTTAGCCTCCATCCAGAATGACTGGGTTTATCACCATTTACGCCGATAGAGGGCGGCTTAAGAACGTTCATAACAATGGCATGACGCAACCCTGTGATGGAGGTGCAACCTATGAATAGTAAGTGCCTATAAAGTGTCAACTAAAGTAACATGGTTGACTGTAACAGGGTTGATGATTTCATCTCAAATCAGCTATAAATTCCCTTGTGACAGGGGGAATGGAAGCTTGTTGTGTGCAACCAGTGGAGGCTCCTCAGAAGAGGAAGGGGAGGACCATCCTCAGTAAATTTCATAAAAATAGTGAAACATTAAATAAGTTATCCTTTTTAGATAAAACTAAACTAAATACATTCACGTCACCAAATAATTGATTAAAACACACTGTTTAAAACACACTGTTGTAGGGTATCACCATGATGTAGCTGGAGGACAGCTAGTTTCTGTCCTCCTCTGGGTACATTGATTTCAATACAAAACCTAGGAGGCTCATGGTTCTCACCCCCTTCCATAGACTTACACAGTAATTATGACAATTTCCGGAGGACGTCCTCCAACCTATCAGAGCTTTTGCAGCATGAACTAACATGCTGTCCACCCAATCTAAGGATCAGAGAATGTATAAGTTACAGCTAGCTAGCATTGCAGTGCATAAAATGTGGTGAGCAGTTGACTCAAAGAGAGAGAAAGACAACAGTTTTGAACAAATTAATTTCTTCAAAAATGAAGGAGAAGCAAGGGAGAGAGCTAGCTATATTTTGTTGTATTCTTTTCCCACTTAATTTAAATAAGTACTGTCTGTAACCATCATCGTATTCACAGAGGGATGTGGTTTACATAGCTAGCTAGCCAGTCAACTGGTGCCAAAATTTGACTGTGGGGTGTCAGCAAATACAATTACAGGTTTCCCCTTTCATCTAAATGATTAATAATGGATTTATTTTATAGAGCGCTTTTCATTACAATAATAATCTCAGTCACTTTAAAAAATAAAAAATAAACTAAAACACATTTTGTGATCTGGCAGTTCTTGGGCGATGGTCATCTTCAGATGATACGCAGTTCGGAAAGGTATTATCTTGAGTGGAGGGAGCATTGATGCTACTGTCTTTGGTGTTAGCTAGTTACTGGCTAGCTAGGTCTTCAGCCAGCATGGAACTAAATTGGGGAGGGTAGTTTAAACTGCAACTGAAAAGACATGCCAAACAGGAGCTGTATAAAACATTTATAGTAATTGATCATTGGTAGTAATGGTTTATGAACATGGCCTGGGAGTTAATATACACTGAGTATTCAAAACATTAAGAAAACCTGCTCTTTCCATGACATAGACTGACCAGGTGAAAGCTATGATTCGTTATTAAATCCACTTCAATCAGTGTAGATGAAAATGAGGAGACAGGTTAAAGAAGGATTTTTAAGCCTTGAGACATGGATTGTGTATGCACACATACACAATCTGGTGCGCCTGGCACCTACTACCATATCCTGTTCAACTGCCTTTGAACAGAGTATGGTAGTAGGTGCCAGGCGCACCAGTTTGTGTCAAGAACTGTAACGCTGCTGGGTTTTTCGCACTCAACAGTTTCCTGTGTGTATCAAGAATGGGCCACCCCCCAAAGGACATCCAGCCAACCTAACACAACTGTGGGAAGCATTGCAGTCAACATGGGCATCCCTGTGGAACACTTCCAACACTTTACAAAGGGAGGGGGGGGGGGGGCAACTTAATATTAGGAAGGTGTTCCTAATGTTTGGTATACTATTTTTTTTTTTTAGGTGGACCCAAACCTCACCCCTCCCCCGTCCAGTTTCAACTGGTATTGAAAGGCCTTTCAAAGAACTGTCAGTCAAGGTGAGCCTTACTGATAGTTAGACATGAGAGAAAAAGTACATTTTCTCAAATTCTGAGCATTTTTTATCTGGAACAAATATTATGGGTGATGTTTTGGTAACTCAAAAGGCTATTTTACATGGGAATCAGGATGATTGCGTGGGACCTTTTAAGAACAAGTACAACACTATTCCAATAAAATATCTGGTGTGGTGACGGGATCAGTGTATGAGGGGTGCAAAATCCTCCAATGAAATAACTTTTATAGAAGTAAAATAAATTATAAAGAACTTAGTTTTGAAGCAAAAAAACAACATTCAAATCTATTGTATCTATGACTGATATGCCAGTGCTTTCTACAATATCTTGGAGTGCACATATAAGATTCCCTTTCCATAAGTGTACTACTTTGATGATTGTTTTCTTTCCATGTCCATTACTCTCCCCTTTTTAAATACAGTATGTACAGCCTGTAATTTCCCAGATCATGCGTTGTTAGTTATGATATCAGTATATCTGTTTGGGTAGGTTACTCTCTCCACTCACATAAAGAGAACAATCTGTCACTCACACTTGAGGGATACACAGTAAGGTTTATTCAAATGTATTCAATTCAAATTATTGGCATAATTATTTCTAATGTTTAACAGAACAAATTTATGGTTATGATATTAGTGCAATTTCCAGATTTTAGTTACTCTGATTTTAGTTAACATTGATTGCATCAGTAGTGGACATGCACACAGACACGGATGCATGGGCATGCAAGCACACGTTCTCTTTCACCTCCTCTAGTCCACAGACACCTATGGAGGACCTAGCTACTACCTGAATGTGGTTGTACTGATGGTCATCACCTTGTTAGCTAACAGCCTTATCATGTCTGGTAGACTGTTGTACCTATCTGGAGCACTACCTGTCCATGGTCCACGCTGTTGCTCAGAGTTCCCTGGTACAAGTGGGCCCAGGCTGGTGTCATCTGGTTAATCAGTCTGGTCTGGGTGGGGGTGATGGGATGGTACTTTTTATCCTTTCCAAACAAAACTTTTTTTTGGTCTGTTCCTACTGGCTATAATCATGTGCTTCTGCAGCGTGACTGTTCTGACAGCTCTGATTCGTCCAGGGTTGGGGGCGGAGGGACCAATCAAAGATGAGGGCATTCAGAATCATCATGGTCATCCTGGCAGTGCTGGTGGTCAGTATTGGTCGTGTCTATTGAATGAAGTGCTTTTGTACAATGAGATGTGCATAGCTCGCTCAGTCACCTGTCAGTGTCTGAATCCCAAATCACCCCTTTCCCCTCATCCCTCCCATTTGCACAAATGTCCCAAAGCTGAGGGAGTGAACATTATCGAGAGTGAAGGGCTAATTAGACCCTCAGATAGCCACTTTGACCAAGCCAGCAAGGCTGCAGGCTTCAGAGCAGAGCAAAGTGCTATTCCAAGACGCACTGCAATATGTTTGGAGTTTGCGCAATAACATACAAAAGAATTGGGAGACGTTCCTAATTATATGTAATATGCATCTGTTCATGTCTAATTTCGAGACTTGGCACATGTAACAGATCAAACACCTCCCAAATGAAATGTTTAACTGTTACTGAGGTTTGTGTCTTGTAAAACGACAAGGGGGATTTGTTAATTTGAAGCTAGTTTTATTATTTAAAAATGAACATGAATTGCATCATTCAAGTCAGGAGTGTGTCCCGATGTTGATGGGTTTATCAATCCCATCGTCACTCTCTGGAAGTCACCCTCTGAGTTTCTTCAGCAAAACGTGACAAAAGTGGGCCCTCCCAAGAGAGTTGGTAGGGGAGAGGGGGTGGTTTGGGATTCAATGTGTTTCCCAACTTCGGTACTCAAGTACCCCCAACATTACATTTTGTTGTGGCACCAGACAAGCACAACTGATTCTACTTGTCAACTAATCATCAAGCTCTTGACAAGTTGAATCAGGTGATTTTTGTCTGGGGCTACAACAAATGTGTTGTTGGGGCCTTGGGGGTACTCGAGGACCAGAGTGGGGAACGCGAGTTTGGGAAATTGCCTTGTCTTCAAAACCCTAGGACTAGTGACTAAAAATGTGTTTTTATTTTAAAAGGTGTCCAACCCTTTCTTTTTACTAGAAATGGTATTGTTTTAAAAGGAGCATTTGGCTATTTTAAGGACCATAGGTCATTTGAATTATTCATGTATTAATTGTACAGTTTTTAGTGTCAAGTAATATGTAGTATTTTGAGTAGTGTAATTCATAAATTGTTATAAAACATTAGCTTTACAATATTGACTCCCCATTTAGGCAAACATAGCTCAAGACTTGTAGTAGACTACAGTAAATGCACTGAACACAAACATAGCTCAAGACTTGTAGTAGACTACAGTAAATGCACTGAACACACAAGACGGGGGATCAGCTTATTTTCTTCCAATAATAATTTTTATTGAGACCCTTTTACATTGAAAAGGGACTTTTGTCAATCGCTGAGCTTTATTCATCATTAAAACAATTCTGCCATTTACATTCAATACTTTGAGCAACCAAGATAATACATTTTCAAAAACGTGCAATACACCCTCAATGTTTCCAGGAAATGTTAATTCCTCGTCGCCTGCTATTAGCTGAAAATGGCACACAACTTTAAATGGTAAAAACATCAGTTCTAAAATCTAGAGTTCAGGTTTCTAACAGGGCTTCAGTGAGTAAAATAATGAATGGTGCATTAACTGACATTTAAATTAAGGCTTCTTTGTAAATTATATTGAATATATTCAATATGTCAGCCCTGCATTGCACACCCATCTACAGTATATACAGAATTAGGTTTACTAAAGAGTACATGCTTGGAAATCCTTATTTTAAATCAGGTTGAGGGTTATATAAATGTTTGGCCTTCCTGACCCTTTTCCTTTATAAGTGACATTTACAGGTATAATCAAATAATAGCATACAGATTTACACGCATTTTCAAGAAATTCGGCTGGTACAATGTCAAGAGATGAAGAGAGTGAAGTAAATAAAATGTAAATATACATAATGGCACGCAAATCCATATTCATTTGAAGATTTACAACTAACATGTGAACCCTAAAAGTGCTTCTTAAAACAGGAGACTGAAAATGTGTTTACTCACATCTGTCAAAAGTTCAGAAAGTGATTTAAAAATCAGCAAACGCACAATCAGAGTTGATGGGGAGAAACTAACAATTTAAAGAGCTGTATGTTCAGAAAATGTACATTATGTACCTATGCAATGTCCTGTGACAAACTAGGGTATTCAAATTACCTTTTAAGTCCGTTTAGGCTACATTAAGTAGTAAACAAAAACTTTATTTTTTAAAAGATATTCCCTATATAAAAGCATGAAAATTCAGTCCAAGTTTTGTTTCAACCACCTGTTGACATTTCATTTGTACATAACTTCAGCCAATAAAAACAACCCCCTCCCCTCACTACTTGTCTTTATAAATAACATTTGCTTCCTCATATATCTGAGAGTTAAGCTATTGTTCCTGATCTTCTCTGCTTTAACACAATCTCTCCAGATGATTAGATTACAATGCTAATTTCTTTATGTTCTCCTAATTGAAAGTCCACTAATTCTGACTTGCCTGACATGCCTGTGTTATTGATATGAGTGAGAGCCTGCTCACTGTGTCTGGTAGCCAGCCATGTTGAAGTTTCCCTGGTTGGGCATCACAGGACCGGTCTGAGGCTGGGACGGTGCCGGGGATCCAAACCCTCCAACCCAGGCTGGGGACTGGGACTGTCTGCTAGAGAGAAGACAACCACAACAAGGGTCACGGAATGATAGAGGCTGGTAAGTGAAAGCTTTGGGCTATAAAACACTGATTGCATTTGTCACCTTGAAAGGTTCTGTGCTGCTGCAGCCAGAATGGAGTCCCTGTGAACAAGATCTCATAGTTTAGTGTAGTTCTGGAGTCAAACCATTTCACCAGGTTCGCTATGACACTGGATATAGGCCTATGCTTGCAAATGTCAACCAGAAACTGTGGTTAAGGAGAATATTGCTGACAGAAAAGTAGTAATGGTGTTAAAATGTTAAATAGATACTTTTGAGGAAAGCAAACAGTCTTGAAAAAAATGTTCTGAATGTAACCAGCAATGTGAGCCTCTTTTGTGCAATCACACCAGGAAGCCTACAGTATAGTCTGAAAAAAGAACAGAACTCCCTAATGAACAAGTGCTGCAAACAACTGAACTGGTTTGGATACTAAGGAAATAATTCTCCTTTCAAGAGCATTTCACAATGTGCATGATCTGAGTAATTAGTTTATACTTACTCTACACCAAATCCTTGCTGATTCCAAGACTGTCCATAAGACACTCCATAAGAGGGCACTTGCCAACCATTTGCCATGTACTGTTGTCCATACTGCTGGGCCTGGGGGCTCCCATACATTTGGCTCCATTGTCCCCACTGACCCTGACCATACTCCATCTGTTTAAAGATACAATTGATCATAATACAATCATTTTCTGGGTGAGTAAAGAAAAATATATATATGCACTAGGAAATGTCAATATTTGAATTGAGCAGTGTCTCAATTAAAGATACTTGTGTCTACCTGTGGTACGCTTTTGGCAATGTCGGGGGATTCTTTGCCCCAGTAGCACTTCACTATGTGGCATTCGATGGACGTTCCATTTACAGAAACAATTGCATGGGCAGCACTTTCATGGGAGGAGAACCTGTCAGAAGAACACAAATGTCGACAAGAAACAGCGGTCAAGAAAAGTCATTCAGCACTGCAATCACAATGTAAAATAAAAATGTGCAACATGAGGAATTTAGTTTTTTATGGTTGACCGTGTTAAGTAATAAGTACCGTTTCAAGAATACCAATCATAGGAAAACACACTGTAATAACTCATGAATAAACAAACTATTTATAAAAAGAGTGTACATATTATTCATACATTTGTATTTTATTCATGAGCATTTATACCGTTTAAAACATGCTTAAAATAATTTATAAGGATATATAATAATAATATCCAAGTTATTATAAAGCATAACCAAAAAAGGATGTAATAAAACCATTTAACTACTTTCACAAATAAATCTGATTGGATTCTACAGTAGACATTATTATTGGGAGCTTTTGGTGTATTATTAGAAGATTTATTTTTGAGTCATGTACCGGTACTATCATCTACAGGCAGAATGAGGCAATACATAGTGTTGTACATAAACAAAATAGGGAATCTTTGCTCAGAACAAAACGGTACCTGATGAAAGAGTAACCTTTCTCTGGGAAAACTCTTATTTCCATGATTTGTCCAAAGGGCGAAAATGTCTGACGCATGAGATGCTCTGCAAGGAAAAAGATTTCAATTAAACAATCATCCACCTTTGTCTGCCAACCCAGTCTTTATTTCCCAAACTCTATTTGTTGCGAACATCTAACGATTGATTCTAAACAGTCTGAGTGTAACTTTTCATGTTTAACTTGCCTGATAGTCCGGACTGGATTCCTCCACAGTACACAGTGCAGTTCTGGGGACTGGATTGGTTCACTACATCTTCAAACCTCAGCTGCTTCGAGCCATCTGGTGTAAACATACAAAGGAGATAAATATGAACATTCAGCCTAATAACTCCCATTTCAACTCTATTAAATCAACACAGTCTTATCTCACTCATACTTACTGTCTTGCACATTCTTTGGGGCGGGTGGCTTGCGAGTTGCCCAGTTGGTCCTTATCTGGCGTCCCCCTAACCACTGTCCCCCCATGTGCACAATGGCATTCTCTGCATCCTGTTGTTTAAAACAGAAGACAACGTTTCCTCTCCAGATTCTACATTGTTCTATACATATTCTATAAACTATGTGCTATTATTATGTCATTTAAAACATGTTTTGTATACTAAATGGATGGATAAGAATATATATTCAACAGGAATAATTAACTATCAAATAAACTACAACTTGTACTTAAGTTACAAAACTACCAACATAGAACACAAAATGTGCATTTACAGTGTACTTATTTATAAAACTTTAAAATTGTCTAAAGATCTAATCTACTGAAAATAGAAAATAGTAAACAGAAATAGAAATAACCTTCATCTTGTGTTCCTGCACCGGAGCCTTACCAGTTTGTTATAGAAGGACACAAATCCATACCCCTTAGATTTCCCTGTAGTCATGTCCTTCACAACACGAGCATCCCTGGAAGGACACAAGACAATAGCATCAGACCATTGCACCACTGTATAACATGCATAAATTAAAAGGAACCACACACACACACTGAACTTCGAATCGACTACATTGCCCCCTAAAATCCCAATAAATATCTTAAAGGTGCTACACAGGATTTGTTTTAATTTTTGCATTGTAATTTCAGAAAAGGTCCATAATATATCTGCATTAACAGTGTAATGATAGTGTTTTACAGTATTACTTACTGTACCTGCCAGTGTTGTGATTGGCTGTGATATCGGTCTATTGATTTCTCCTGCCAGAGCAGCGTCTGTCGTCAAAATGGGAAAGCTGTTCTGACTTTGTGGCATTGTTATCTAGTGGAAATCGCTATGTCATCTCCTGGTTGCTAAAGTTCTACACTGTTCACTCAACTTCAGTTTATGTGAGAAAACAAGCACTGAATAGGGAATCATTTTACAATCTAAATTGCTGTGAAATATATTTTCATTAACAATAAATACCGTTTTTACAGCTGTTTGAAGCTGAAACCGGTTCGGTTTTAGTCCACCAGCTTCAAACAGCAGAAGAAAAAAAATAACATTTTGTTATTGAAAAGATAAATACACAGTGCTTTAGATGGTACAATGATTCCCTACACTATTCAGTGCTAGTTTTCTCACTTAAACTCAAATTTTGCGAACAGTGTAGAATTTTTGCAACCAGGAAATGACAGAGCGATTACCAATAGATAACACAGCCACAAAGTCAGAACAGCTTTCCCATTTTGACAACAGATGATGTCGCTCTGGCGGGAGAAATCAATAGGCGAATATCACAGCATATCAGGTCACCGTTGGGTCGGTAATACTGTGAAACACTATCATTCCACTATTAGCGGCAGACATATTATGGACATTTTCTGAAATTACATTACAAAATTCAAGCACCTTTAACTACCTTAAAAACCCTAAACTGATTACTGATAAAAGGCAGCATTTGAAAACAAAAACAAGTACAAAGAAATGCAACATACACTGATAGTTTTAACTGCTTCTTTCTCCAGATTCATTTTCAGTTAAGGGTTCCCTGTCAAACAGTGCACCAATTATAATCCACAACACTTATGGACTACCATGCATTCCTAATATCTGCTGATGGTGTTCATCCTACCAATATAAATATATATAAATATCAAAGAGAAAAAAGGAATTAAATGGCATACATGGCCTGTTAACAGATTTCTTTATTTTTCCTGGTAAATTCTTTACCACCATTATGGAGTTTGGGGAGCTGCAAATTTGAAAACATTTTCAGATTTTTAGGAAAGGAGCAAAAACTATCAACATTAACAAACCAGAATCAGTTTTACACAAATCTTAAGTATATGTATTGAATATTGGAGTTTGTTATACTAAACTAGGTCATGTTAATACAAAAACACAAAAAGGTATAGAATAAATAGATATGAGAAAAACGTCTACATCTGAGTTTCCAGTGTGCACAGTTCCTTGCTGTTAGACTTCAAGCTCCTGTCCAATCCTATGAGCATTTCTGTAAAATAACCAGAATGCTATTACTTAACTGAGACTCACAACTACTGAAAGGCTGAATGCTTTTCAGGGTTACACATACAAAGCTTGACCTGCAATCTTATATTTGACATCCCAAACTACTTACCATTTCCTACATTTATCAAAAAAGCATGAGGGGAAAATAGAAAGCTGACATTCAATGTTGGCTGTGAAATTAGTGTGGTTTTAGATATAGACTGAAAGTAAATAATTATGAATTACAATTGAAAATACTTTGTCACTTGTTCTGTCATCCTGCTTTTCACAAATGATCAAAACAGGGATAGAGACGTATGTATCAAGACTGGGTGTGATGTGCTTTAAAAAGTAATTTCAACCAATAGTCAAAGGAATTACATCTACAGTATACAACACATTCGGAAAGTATTCAGACCCCTTGACTTTTTCTAAATGTTCTTACGTTACAGCCTTATTCTATAATGGATTAAAGAAAAATGACAAAGCGAAAACAAGATTAGAAACTTTTGCAAATGTATTACAAATAAAACACAGAAATATCTTATTTACATAAGTATTCAGACCCTTTGCTATTAGACTCGAAATTGAGCTCAGGTACATCCTGTTTCCATTGATCATCCTTGAGATGTTTCTTCAACTTGGAGTCCACCTGTGGTAAATTCTATTGATTGGACAAGATTCGGAAAGGCACACACCTGTCTATAATAAGATCCAACAGCTGACAGTGCATGTCAGAGCAAAAATCACCCCAAGGGGTCGAAGGGATTGTCCGTATAACTCCGAGACAGAATTGTGTCGTGGCACAGATCTGGGGAAGGGTACCAAATCATTTCTGCAACATTGAAAGTCCCCAAGAACCCTGTGGCCTACATCATTCTTAAATGGAAGAAGTTTGAAACCACCAAGACTCTTCCTAGAGCTGGCCGCCACTCCTCTGTAAAAGGCACATGATAACTCACTTGGAGTATACCAAAAGGCACCTAAAGGACTCTCAGACCATGAGAAACAAGATTCTCTGGTCTCATGAGATTGAACTTTTTGCCCTGAATGCCAAGTGTCATGTCTGGAGGAAACCTGGCACGATCCCTACGGTAAAGCATGGTGGTGGCAGCATCATGATGTGGGGATTTTGTTCAGCAGCAGGGACTGGGAGACTAGTCAGGATCGAGGGAAAGATGAACGGAGCAAATTACAGAGAAATCCTTGATGAAAACCTGCTCCAGAGCGCTCGGGACATCAGACTGGGGAGAAGGTTGACCTTCCAACAGGTCAGCGACGCTAAGCACACAGCCAAGACAACGCAGGAGTAGCTTAGGGACAAAGTCTCTGAATTTCCTTGAGTAGCCCAGCCAGAGCCAGGACTTGAACTCGATCGAACATCTCTAGAGACCTGAAAATAGCTGTGCAGCAACTCTCCAAATCCAACCTGACAGAGGATCTGCACAGAAGAATGGAAGAAACTCCCCAAATACAGTTGTGCCAAGCTTGTAGCGTCATACCCAAGAAGACTCAAGGCTGTAATCGCTGCCAAAAGTGCCTCAGAGTACTAGGTAAAGGAATGCTTAAGTAAATGTGATATATTTCTGTTATTTTATTTAATGAATTTGCTCAAATTTAAAAAATAACTGTTTTTGCTTTGTCATTGTGAGGTATTGTGTGTGTATATTGATGAGGGGGAAAAAACTATTTAATAGATTTTAAAATAAGGCTGTAACGTAACAAAATGTAGAAAAAGTCAAGGGGTCTGAATACTTTCCGAATGCACTGTATATACTGTATATGGTTACACATCTATTCTGTTCATGGACCGCTTACAAACACATGTATTATGAGAAGAACTCTAAAGTTACTCGAATGATTCGACAAAATAACAGAGAAAAACTATTTCCAGGGGATGTCAAATCTGGAAACAACATACATCATCCGACAAGCTTAAAACACAAAGCAACTTACGAGATTTTCCCAAAAGGGGCAAATGCAGCTTTGATATCCTCAGTGGTGATCTCAGGGCTCAGGTCTCCAACAAATACATGGAAGTGATCTGAAATGATCAAGACAGAATAACTATTATTCTCTAATGTAGCTACTGGGTGGCAGGTAGCCTAGCAGTTAGAGCGGTGGGCCAGTAACTGAAAGGTCGCTGGTTCGAATACCCAAGTAGACAACGTCAAAAATCTGTTGATGTATCCTTGAACAAGGCATTTAAAGCGTTACGTGCGTGTCCATATATTTATATATTCTTAATTCCATTCATTTACTTAGATGTGTGTATTGGGTATATGTTATGTATTTGTTAGATATTACTTGTTAAGATATTACTGCACTGTCGGAGCTAGAAGCACAAGCATTTCGCTACACCCACTAAACACGTATGTGACCGTACTACTAAATTTCACTGCACTTATCCGGTGTATGTGACAATAAATCTTAAAGATTTTTTTACTGAGAAAAAATAAACAAAGATAGCTCAGATGTGCGAGTGCCTTTAGAAATGTTTTTATTATTTTTTACTGCCTTTGTAGTAAAAGATGAAAAGGTTCAAATGTAAACACTTACTAGATGTGTCTTTCTTCTGGCTACTTGGAGTGGTTGCCCAATTTACTTTGACCTCCTGAAGAAAAAACAGTTCACAGAACAATGAAACGTAAGTGGAGCAAAGACATTCATTCCATGTCCCTTAAAGCAACTGTGAAAGGTTTACAACTAGGGTTGAAAATTATTCCGGTATTTTACAGATGTTTCATCCTGAGAATAAATCACTTTTCTCCCAGGTGACCCGGTGTTTCCCGCCAAAACCGGAAGTGTCATTCAAAAGCATTATAAGGCATATAAATATGTCTGGATTTGATTAGAGCTTTGATCAGCAAGAACATTCTAACCTGATGCTACCTGAGCCTGATGAGCCATATATTAAATACATTTTATGATCCCTACATTAACGATATTTAATGAGCCCAAGCCCAAAAATTGACAAATTATTGTGCAGTTTTCCAATATATACAGTTGAAGTCGGAAGTTTACATACACCTTAGCCAAATACATTTAAACTCAGTTTTTCACAATTCCTGACATTAAATCCTAGTAAAAATCGCCGTCGTAGGTTAGTTAAAATAAAGTGGTGATCCTAAAGATGTTGAAAACGTCAGAATAATAGTAGAGAGAATGATTTATTTCAGCTTAATTTCTTTCATCACAATTCCCAGTGAGTCAGAAGTTTACATACACTCAATTAGTATTTGGTAGCATTGCCTTTAAAATGTTTATCTTTGGGTCAAACGTTTCGGGTAGCCTTCCACAAGCTTCCCACAATAAGTTGGGGTGAATTTTGGCCCATTCCTCCTGACCGAGCTGTTGTAACTGAGTCAGGTTTGTAGGCCTCCTTGCTCGCACACGCTTTTTCAGTCTGCCCACAAATTTTCTATAGGATTGAGGTCCGGGCTTAGTGATGGCCACTCCAATACCTTGACTTTGTTGTTCCTTAAGCCATTTTGTCACAACTTTGGAAGTATGCTTGGGGTCATTGTCCATTTGGAAGACCCATTTGCGACCAAGCTTTAATTTCCTGACTGATGTCTTGAGATGTTGCTTCAATATATCCACATAATTTTCCTGCCTCATGATTCTATCCATTTTATGAAGCGCACCAGTCCCTCCTGCAGCAAAGCACCCCCACAACATGACGCTGCCACCCATGTGCTTCACGGTTGGGATGGTGTTCTTCGGCTTTCAAGCCTCCCCCTTTTTCCTCCAAACATAACAATGGTCATTATGGCAAACAGTTCTATTTTTGTTCATCAGAGCAGAGGACATTTCTCCAAAAAGTACGATCTTTGTCCCCATGTGTCAGTTGCAAACCGTAGTCTGGCTTTTTTATTGGCAGTTTTGGAGCAGTGGCTTCTTCCTTGCTGAGCGGCCTTTCAGGTTATGTCGAAATAAGACTTGTTTTACTGTGGGATATAGATACTTTTTGTACCGGTTTCCTCCAGTATCTTCACAAGGTCCTTTGCTGTTGTTCTGGGATTGATTTGCACTTTTCGCACCAAAGTACATTCATCTCTAGGCGACAGAACGCGTCTCCTTCTTGAGCGGTGTGACGGCTGCGAGGTCCCATGGTATTTATACTTGCATACTATTGTTTGTACAGATGAACGTGGTACCTTCAGGCGTTTGGAAATTGCTCCCAAGGATGAACCAGACTTGTGGAGGTTTACCATTTTGGGCTGATTTCTTTTGATTTTCCCATGATGTCAAGCAAAGAGGCACTGAGTTTGAAGGTAGGCCTTGAAATACATCCACAGGTACACTCCAATTGACTCAGATGATGTCAAAGCCTATCAGAAGCTTCTAAAGCCATGACATCAATTTCTGGACATTTCCAAGCTGTTTAAAGGCACAGTAAACTTAGTGTATGTAAACTTCTGACCCACTGGAATTGTGATAAAGTGAATATAAGTGAAATAATCTGTCTGTAAACAATTGTTGGAAAAATTACTTGTCCTAAACAACTTTCCCAAACTATAGTTTGTTAACAAGAATTTGCGAGTGGTTGAAAAACTAGTTTTAATGACTCCAACCTAAGTGTATGTAAACTTCCGACTTCAACTATACATGATATAGGCTACTACACATTACGCCACGACAGAAAAACAAAAAGCCCATAGACGTCGTTAGCTATATGCTCTCGTGTAAATAAATTAAACTAGCTCCAGTAGGCTAATCTTTTTGAGTGTGAAACTGTATTACTGTACCTTATTGTATTATATGGACTGAAATTATGGACCTCGTTCAAACCATGATAAAGCAGAAGAAAACATATGATCTGGTGCAGCATAGGTATATAGATTTCCGTTATTTTTTATTTTATTAGTAGGGCCTATTTTTGATATGTTAGTAGGCTGACGCATATACAGTTGCATTCGGAAAGTTATTCAGACACCTTGACTTTTTCCACATTTTGTTATGTTACAGCCGTATAACATTTATTCAATTGTTTTTTTTTGCCTCAATCTACACACATAACCTGTTTTTGCTTTGTCATTATGGGGTATTTAGAAATGTTTGCAAATGTGTGTGATATATATATATATATATATATATATTATATATATATATATATATATATATAAAAAAAGCTGATATCACATTAACATAAGAATTCAGACTTTACTCAGTACTTTGTTAAATCACCTTTGGCGGCAACTACGGTCTCGAGTCTTCATGAGTGTGACGCTACAAGCATGGCACGCCTGTATTTGGAGAGTTTCTCCCATTCTTCTCTGTAGATCCTCTCAAGCTCTGTCAGGTTGGATGGGGAGCGTTGCTGCACAGCTATTTTCAAGCCTCTCCAGAGATGTTCGATCAGGTTCAAGTCCTAGCTCTGGCTGGGCCACTCAAGGACATTCAGAGACTTGTCCCAAAGCTACTCCTGCGTTGTCTTCGCTGTATGCTTAGTGTCGTTGTCATTTTGGAAGGTGAACCTTCGCCCCAGTCTGGCACTCTGGAGCAGGTTTTCATCAAAGATCTCTCTACACTTTTCTCTATTCATCTTTGCCTCGATACTGACTAGTTTCCCAGCCCCTGCCGCTGAAAAACATGCCCCCAGCATGATGCAGCCACCACCATGCTTCCCCGTAGGGATGGTGTCAGGTTTCCTCCAAACGTGACGCTTGGCATTCAGGCCAAAGAGTTCAATCTTGGTTTCATCAGACAAGAGAATCTTGTTTCTCATGGTCTGAGTCATTAGGTGCCTTTTGGCAAACTCCAAGCAGGCTGTCATGTGCCTTTTACTGAGGAGTGGCTTCGTCTGGCTTCACTCTACAAAATGGCCTGATTGGTGGATTGCTGCAGAGATGGTTGTCCTTCTGGAAGGTTCTCCCATCTCCACAGAGGAACTCTGGATCTCTGTCAGAGTGACCATCGGGTTCTTGGTCACCTCCTTGACCAAGGCCCTTCTCCCCCGATTGCTCAGTTTGCCCGTGTTGCTAGCTCTAGGAAGAGTCTTGGTGGTTCCATACTTCTTCCATTTAAGAATGATGGAGGCCACTGTGTTCTTGGTGACCTTCAATGCTGCAGAAATGTTTTGGTACCCTTCCCCAGATCTGTGCCTTGACACAAACCTGTCTCGGAGCTCTACGGACAATTCCTTCAACCTCATGGCTTGGTTTTTGCTCTGACATGCACTGTCAACTGTGGGACCTTATATAGACAGGTGTTTGCATTTCCAAATCTTGTCCAATCAATTGAATTTACCACAGGTAGACTCCAATCAAGTAGTAGAAACATCTCAAGGATGATCAATGGAAACAGGATGCACCAGAGCTCAACTTTGAGTCTCATAGCAAAGGGTCTGAATACTTATTTACATAAGGTATTCAGTTTTTATTTTATACTCTAGCAAAAATGTCTAAAAATCTGCTTTCGCTTCGTCATCATGGGGTATTGTGTGTAGATTGCTGAGGAAATTGTTTTATTTAATCCATTTTAGAATAAGGCTGGAACGTAACAAAATGTGGAAAAAGGGGGTCTGAATACTTTCCGAATGCACTCTATATACCTTTCATAATATTTCCCCTAATGTTATTAGCCTACTTCCTCAAACTCTCTATTGTTGCTTCATTCCTTCCTCGCTTTCAAAAGTTAAATTAAATAAGTTTTGTTGTCCTTGTCTTCATCCTGCTAATGACATCCTTGAATAATATAGGTCTAGAATTAGATGCAGAAGGCTTTCACTTCTCTTCAAGAATGCTCATGGGTATGAATAAATAATTGCTATAGCCTATCGCCATTGCGTGTTCAGTCTTCTTTCAAACTACCCGTGAGTTCTATTGGCTGCTGTATTTAACATTCAGGAAAAAAAGAGCCTGTGTCCCTCTTCAAATAGTCTATTGGTATAAAAAAAATGCTCAAAAGAAGTATGTCCAGCAAGCTATTCTAGTCTAGCTTTTCCTGCATGGGACTACAAGAGCAAAGGAGCGTTTTTAAGGAGAGGCCAGCGGAGCACAGGTCTCTTGCACAATACGCGCACACACAGAGGTTATAAGTTAAAAGCTTATTATGCACAACCCATCATTAATTATAATGATACTGCATTGAATTTATTACCTGAAAGAGGTAGGCTAGGACATCTATATATAGGGCTATATATCAATCTAGAACAGGATTATCTATTTGGATGCAATTTGAATGGAGTTGATAGAGGGAGAGAAAGACTGCGAGAAGATTGCTTGCACGTGCACTAATTTATAGCAACGACATTCGAGTGACAGGCTGTTTAAAAACTCTGCAGCTGAAATAAAATGTTTTTTATTTTCACAATTAAAAAAACAAGGTGACCAACAAAAGCCAGATAGAGATGGGTAAATTAGACGCGCACACAAATGTAGGCCTACCTGTCACAAGAACAAAAGTTACCATGATGAACTGATACGTCTACATGCAATCTCGATTTAGACACGGCATGTAATTTAACAGTTCCATTTCACGCCATCCTGTTCATATAAATAATCTACCGGTTTCTTGCAGTTATTTATCTCGGGGAAAGGGGAGTAGTGTTGTGCGGTAAATCCCGGTAAATTCCAGTAACTGGGTTCCTGCCATTCAACCCTAGTTATAACCAGCACTTAGCAAGAAAACCGCATCCACACAGAGTACTACATTTGAATGGAAAAATTACCTTTCCCAATATCTTCCTCCCGTTCATGGCTGCTAGGGCAGCAGCAGCATCTCTATGTTCAAAGAACTCCACAAAGCAATACGGGTCATTGCTTGATTGCTGCAAAACAGAAAATCCGACAGAAGAGTTCATCCTCCTGCTATCGGGTTGCTGAGGAAAAAGAAGTTGGGAGAGTATATTATTGCCAAACATATAACATTATTTGGAATACAACTGCAAGAACTGAGTAACCATGTTACTCTACTGGGGGGATTACCATGTATCATCAACACTGTGTTGCAATATGTAACATTGTTTTAAAGGCTGGGATTCAATAACCCTAACTTTCCTCTTTGGTACAAAGGGTAACCTAAAGGCTGTTTTATACATTTTTTAAAAATAAGCAATTTGATCTGATTGCATTCATTGCACAATATCTAGATATAACCCACTATAATAGTAGAGGACTCAGTTACCATTTTGGAGGCATTTGAAAAAGGCCTAATCATACATTTACTATAAGGGGAGAGAAAAGTAGCCGAAACAGAAAACACCCCATTTAGACTAGTAAATATCCCCTGATATATCTGACTAAACAAGACATTCAGGACAAAAAAAAGAGATCAAACCAAAGACATCTAGTCATCTAGTTCATATGGATGGTAGCCTATACCGTCTCACCCAGCTACGCTGGAGATGTCGAGAAACTCGAGGAAAGGTCCACTAAAGGCCATTACATCAGCATCCCATGGTAGACCATGTTTACCCTTCTCCCCCTGTAACTATGGTAAGTGACAGGAGGAGGATATTATAAAGGTTTACTCCCAAGTTAGGGGAGGTGCTGAATCCGATCCCTTTTGGGTGACGATGAAATTATTTAAAGATACATTTTAGGTTCTGCAAAGATCTAGGCTAAATGCTTTATGAAAGAGTAGGCCTAACCTAATTACAAATGACATTTTCTCTACTTGATGTGTCAATGATCATAGATACAATTTGATCTGAAGCCATTCTTGTGATTATGCTATTGTAAATGTTTTGTAGGCTTATGTAGCCAAATTGTATCTATGATCATACATTATCCATTCATGTTTTTTGTATGCTATTTTAATATATGAGAATTAACCAATGATATCAGGCCACACCTGGCCATGATTAGACACCTGTGTGACCACTTCTTTTGACGCTATATAAATGAGTCATCCTGCAGTGTTTGTCATTATACCCTGATGAAGACCGCTTGTCTGTCGAAACGTTGGACATAAATATTTTTGCATCTGAGCTCCTAGAGTGTGTGGCTCTCCTTTATTTTTTTAAGTGTTCCACTCCGCTAGCCAGCACCTCGCCTAAATAGGTGTGCGTTTCTTTCGCCTCTAGATTATGGTGTGTTTATCAACATGATGGAAATGTAAATCAGTTTTAAGTGAAAAATAAGACCAACAAAGGCAACATAAAAAATGTATGGAAAATGGGACATAATTATGTAAAAAACTGGTATGTTCCATAACCACGTTTCCATCCACTGTATTTATGAGAGTAAAATCATACCATTGAAACCATAATTGACGTAAATGTGGAGTCACGTGATGATATGGTCTGTGGTCCTCCCACTACGACTCGGGAAACCATGCAATTTATTAGGCTAGTGATGAAATAAGTTACGATGAACTTCATAGGCTGGTGAAAGTGCACGCTGATGAGCTTGATGCTCCTTTCCAAGGTTCTTATTCTGGTGACATCATGATTGATGCTTGACTGCCATTTGACAAATAAAAAATATTCTCACTCTTACATGCTGACCACACAATGGGCTGCAAAATAAATGTACACATACATGTTATTCAATCATTGCACCCTCACTGCTCGCTAACAAGCGTCTGCGTAGCCAGGCGCTAAAATAGAACTTGGTTCTATTTGTGACGCATGATGCGCTGCAAGTCCCGCCTCTCCCATCTCCTCATTGGTTTTTAGGAGCATATACCCACGTAGGTGATTGAAAGATGAACTGAGGTCCACACCCCAGTCCAGTTGGCAGTGGTAATGCACCTTAAAGTTGGTTGCCAACCGCCATATAAAGTCCAAAGAAGAAGTCTGAAGGAGGAGAGATTACTAGAAACAAACTTTGACCCTTTTATCTGTGGATTAATTGTCGTGGTAGAGGACCTTGTGCATTTCAGGGAAAATAAAACAACCCAATGTTTATATCCCAGGACAAATTAGCTAGCAACAGCAAGCTAGCTAGCTAAATGTTTAATGCTTTTCGACCTGTCCCCAAATTAATATAGTTGGTTCAGAGTTTGTTTTGATATTTCAACCTCCGTGTCCTGAACGCTTCTGGTGTGGGTGGACAAAATCAACATGCGGACGCACACAAGCGAGCGGTCTGGTCAGCATGTTATCCATAATAATCTCATGTAGACTAGCCTACCCGCACTGTATCTGCGAGCTGTGGGCTAGAGTGCATGTGCCAAGACCAGAGCAGACACATTTGCTATTTAACGCAACAGTTTTTGTCACAAAACTATCGGTAGTTGAAAATGCAATGGAAACACATTGAACTTTAGATTTTATTCAGTACATGAAAACTTAAGCGAAAAAGGACATTGTGTGAACTACGTCATCACGCACTGATTTTTCTCCGCAATGACTCCATTTGGTGGAAACACACCACTGGTGTGAAAATGCATATATTTTCTTTATGCAGATTTTTTGCGTATTTGCATGAATATCTGTCACCAATTGGATGGAAACCTAGCTAATGACAGTTGTTACAGTCAAAGGTTAACCATAGTAGGTACCCTGTATACTGACTTGAATTCCTAGACCTAGTACATAATCCATTAAACTAATTGTCTCCATAAATCATCAAAGTTAATAGAGCAGAATACATCTTACCTCAGTTATCATTTTACAACTTTTGCAAGGTCCAATTTGGGTGAACAGCTGAAGAATCAAAATTTCTGTTACATCTCTGGACAGGTTACCAACATACCTAGGGAAAAAGATGGGGTAAATTAGTGATCTTAGAAGGTTGGAAGCTGATGATTTAAGGATAGGCTACACTATGGAAGTTTAGTTGCTTAAAATGTTGGCTTGAATGTAATTTATGGAATAATATCTCATGAATCTTTAGTTTTAGGCACACAAATCTGCCTTTGTTAATGGTTGTGGGAAGGCATGGCCCTGCCTGTACAATGAGGACATATCTGGAAAAACATTCTGTCCATTTAGGGGACTTTCAGCTCTAGGCCTAGGAGACCCCTTTTAGCAATAGAGCACCCCCAAAGGCAAAAGGTCTGAATATGCATTTTAAAGTTTAGCCTATAGGTCTGTATAGCCTCTAGATCTGACAAAATGTAGATTGAAAGAGTTATTTCAAATGTTATCAGTCACATGCTATGTAAACAACAGGTGTAGACTAACAGTGTAATGCTTATGGACCCTTCCCAACAATGTAGAGACAAAAATTAGAAATAATAGATCAAAAATAACACGAGGAATAAATACACAATAAGTAACGATAACGTGGCTATATACACACAGAGTACCATTACCGAGTCAATGTGCAGAGGTACGAAGTAGTTGAGGTAGATTTGTACATATAGGTAGTGATAAAGTGACTAGGCAACTGAATAGATAATAAACAGTAACAGCAGTGTATGTGATGGGTTAATGCAGGTAGTTAAATAGTTAACCAATAGCTCCCCGTACGAACTATTTAGCAGTCTTATGGCTTGGGGGTAGAAGCAGTTTAGGGTCCTGTTAGGCCCCGACTTGTTGCATCGGTACCGCTTGCCGTGCGGTAGCAGAGAGAACAGTCTATGACTTGGGTGGCTGGACTCTGAACATTTTTAGTGCCTTCCTCTGACACCGCCTGGTATAGAGGTCCTGGATGAAAGGGAGCTTGGCCTCAGTGATGTACTGGGCCGTACGCACTACCCTCTGTAGCAATTTGCGGTCAGATGGAAAGCAGTTGCCATATCAAGCGGTGATGCAGCCAGTCAACATGCTCTCAATGGTGCAGCTGTAGAACTTTTTGAGGATCTGAGGGCCCATGCCAAATCTTTTCAGCCTCCTGAGGAGGAGGACACGGCGTTGTCGTGCCCTCTTCACAACTGTGTTGGTGTGTGTGTACCATGATTATTCCTTAGTGATGTGGACACTGAGGAACTCTAACTGCTCCACTACAGCCCAGTCGATGTGGATGGGGGAGTGCTCTGCCCTCTGTAGCGCACGATCAGTTCCTTTGTCTTGCTGACGTTGAGGGAGAGGTTGTTGGAACCACACTGCCAGGTTTCTGACCTCATCCCTGTAAGCCATCTCATTGTTGTCGGTGATCAGGCCTAGCACCGTTGTGTCATCTGGTGTTGGAGTAGTGGCGGTCAGTGTTAGGTAACACTGTAAATGATAGGAATTAGTGGTTTTGGGTGGATTTTTCCTTTAACATCCACTTCATCAGACCACGTCATTGGTACTTCCTGTTTTAGTTTTTGCTTGTAAGCAGGAATCAGGAGGATGAAGTTATGGTCAGATTTGCCAAATGCAGGGCGAGGGACTGAGGGTGAGCTTTGTATGTGGAATAAAGATGATCTAGAGTTTTTTTCACCTTAGTTGCACAGGTGACATGCTGGTAGAAATGAGGTAAAACGGATTTCAGTTGTCCTGCATTAAAGTCACCGACCACTAGGAGTGCCGCCTCTGGGTGAACATTTTCTTGTTTTCTTATGGTTATGGCCATATAGAGTCCCACAGTGGAGGTGTCATAATACCCTTAAAACCTAGTGGTCAAACAGGGAAATGGTTCCAATCGTTTGCCCACCATACATTTTTCCCATAGGGTATTTTAGAAACACTTAAAATAAGGGCTGCGTTTCAAGTAGGCTCACCCTACTTAAATCTCTCTCGGACAAGGTGAGTTTTATCAATATATTCGGCTCTATTTACTCTCAGATTCGAAAATTCTAATAAGCATCAAAGTAGACATCATGCAAAACCTGCACATCATCTCTAGCTGACACAATTGAAAACTTGCATAAGACAGTTCACAGAATTTTCTATTTAAATTAATGTAGCCAATTTATTAATTACTACATTTAGCTAACATTAGATAGTTAATCCAGAGATTCTTACCATTGCCTCAATTTGGCAGTCTCGTTCAGATCATCATGGCATTTGTAGTTCTTTATGATAGTCACATTAGCATTTCCTTTTTATTTTTGAAGGGGGGGGGGGGGGGGGGGGAACTACAGGCGAATATATTGATAAGTCACCTTGTTCTGGATAGGTTTACATGATTATCAAAACGTCACGCCAGGGTAAGCCTACATGAAACACAGCCCTCTGCCTCGTTTGAGCAAGTTTGTACGGAATGGGGTTAGTCAACAGTAAATACACCAGCGTTGATAAAAATAATTAGTTGGTCGCGGGGAGATTTACATACATTAGCTTTGCTTTCAATTGTATTAGGTTGGACAAAAACAGTCCATGGGAAGCCAGAAGTTAAATACAATTCCATTAATTTACTGCACTGGTGGTCAGGACGGTTGATCATTATAACGGGGGAATTTGAGAAATATTTAAAGGATCGTATTATTAAAACAGATTGAAACGTGAGTCTGTTGGAGACCCACTTCGTCTGTTTACCTCATGTCAAAATAAAAGTCCACCGCAAATGATTCACTTATTGTCCACATATTGCGTACGTGCAGGACTTTTATTTTGAAATTTTTAAAAGCACCTCGCTGACAGCTAACGTTATCCAAAGCCAGCCAAGCTGAGGAACGTTCAACTCCGTTCTCGATATAAGAACGAAGTTGAGCGTGCCGACCTCAGCTTAGACCAGCCATGATTGGGACATTTCAACATGAAGATAGCTAGCTAAGAAGATACCAATAGCTTGCTAGCTAAGTAGTTCTAACCAGCTGATGTGTCATGCAATATATTATTGCATAAGTTCATGTATATAGTTTGGTCAGCCTACTTGATAGTTTTGTAGCCTTTGTTTCACTTGGAGAGAAACAGTATGCTGATGAGTGAGAGGTTGAAATGAGGAAGCTGTTGAGGTCGATAGCTAACTAACATTAGCAAGCTAACTTGGCAACGTCGTGACTGTTGTGTTGACTACTTACAGGGTTTTGGGGTGGCTTTCGTCTTCCATGTTCAGAAATCGATTGGCATAAATGTCGACTAACTAACTGGGTGTGCTGAATTAAATAAGAAGAGGCCCTAAATCAATTTATTTCTACGGTATCTAAGCTAGCTAGCTAAGAGAAAGAAAATGGCGCAAACCGTAGAGCCAGGAAGCTGACTGATGCACATGCGCATGTCGCCTACAGAGGGACGGAGTGAAAAATAAGTTGAGTCAGCACTAGAATAAAACAAGGCAACAGTAAACACTCACAAATGATGCAGCGCCCGAATGAGGCAGCGGGAACATAGTTAAAAATAGTAGCATACACTGCAAATTGACCGCAAGAATCCCAAAAACAGAACCGTTTCATACCTTACAGTGGGATACGATCACATAAACCTCTATTTATGTATGGGAATACCTGGGAACAGATTTTCCAAATTAAAACTACTTTGAGCTCATTTCCTGCTGATTTTTTACAGTATTTGATGTCCTATATATACACAGTGACAGTCAAACGTTTGGACTACTCATTCAACTCATTCTTTATTTGAACTATTTTCAAAATTGTAGAATAATAGTGAAGACATCAAAACTATGAAATAACACATGGAATATATATATATATTTTTTTACCGTTATTTTACCAGGTAAGTTGACTGAGAACACGTTCTCATTTGCAGCAACGACCTGGGGAATAGTTACAGGGGAGAGGAGGGGGATGAATGAGCCAATTGTAAACTGGGGATTATTAGGTGACCGTGATGGTTGAGGGCCAGATTGGGAATTTAGCCAGGACACCGGGGTTAACACCCCTACTCTTACGATAAGTGCCATGGGATCTTTAATGACCTCAGAGAGTCAGGACACCCGTTTAACGTCCCATCCGAAAGACGGCACCCTACACAGAGCAGTGTCCCCAATCACTGCCCTGGGGCATTGGGATCTTTGTTTAGACCAGAGGAAAGAGTGCCTCCTACTGGCCCTCCAACACCACTTCCAGCAGCACCTGGTCTCCCATCCAGGGACTGACCAGGACCAACCCTACTTAGCTTCAGAAGCAAGCCAGCAGTGGTATGCAGGGTGGTATATTAAACAAATAAAAATACATTTTATATTTGAGATTGTTCTTTGGCATTTTCTGGCATTTTCTGTCAGCTACATTTTTTTTATTAAATTTAACTTTTATTTAACTAGGCAAGTCAGTTATGAACAAATTCTTATTTACAATGAGTGTGCCTTAGACCACTGCGCCACTCGAGAACCCCATGAGGTACAGGAAAGGAAGACCCAGAGTTACCTCTGTTGCAGAGGATATGTTCATTAGAGTTACCAGCCTCAGAAATTGCAGCCCAAATAAATGCTTCACAGAGTTAAAGTAAGAGACACATCTCAATATCAACTGTTCAGAAGAGACTGTGTGAATCAGGCCTTTATGGTCGAATTGCTGCAAAGAAACCACTAATAAAGGACACCAATAATAAGAAGAGACTTGCTGCGGTGGAAATCTGTCCTTTGGTCTGATGAGTCCAAATTTGAGATTTTTGGTTCCAACCACTGTGTCTTTGTGAGACGCAGAGTAGGTGAACAGATGATCTCTGTATGTGTGGCTCCCACCATAAAGCATGGAGGAGGAGGTGTGATGGTGCTTGCTGGTGACACTGTCAGTGATTTATTTAGAATTCAAGGCACAGTTAACCAGCATGGCTACCACAGCATTCTGCAACGATTCACCATCCCATCTGGTTTGCCCTTAGTGGGACTATCATTTCTTTTTCAACAGGACAATGATCCAACACACTTCCAGGCTATGTAAGGGCTATTTGATCAAGAAGGAGAGTGATGGAGTGCTGCATCAGATGACCTGGCCTCCACAATCAAACGACCTCAAACCAATTGAGATGATTTGGGATGTCGCTCTTGCTGCTGGTGATTCTCTGATCCACCTCTACGCAGACGACACCATTCTGTATATTTCTGGCCCTTCTTTGGACACTGTGTTAACTAACCTCCAGACGAGCTTCAATGCCATTACAACTCTCCTTCCGTGGCCTCCAACTGCTCTTAAATGCAAGTAAAACTAAATGCATGCTCCTCAACCGATCGCTGCCCACACCTGCCCGCCCGTCCAGCATCACTACTCTGGACGGTTCTGACTTAGAATATGTGGACAACTACAAATACCTAGGTGTCTGGTTAGATTGTCAACTCTCATTCCAGACTCACATTAAGCATCTACAATCCAAAATTAAATCTAGAATCGGCTTCCTATTTCGCAACAAAGCATCCTTCACTCATGCTGCCAAACATACCCTCGTAAAACTGACAATCCTACCGATCCTTGACTTTGGCGGTGTCATTTACAAAATAACCTGCAACACTCTACTCAGCAAATTGGATGCAGTCTATCACAGTGCCATCCGTTTTGTCACCAAAGCCCCATATACTACCCACCACTGCGACCTGTATGCTCTCGTTGGCTGGCCCTCACTTCATATTCGTCGCCAAACCCACTGGCTCCAGGTCATCTATAAGTCTTTCCTAGGTAAAGCCCCGCCTTATCTCAGCTCACTCGTCACCATAGCAGCACCCACCCGTAGCACTCGCTCCAGCAGGTATATTTTACTAGTCACCCCCAAAGACGATTCCTCCTTTGGCTGCCTTTCCTTCCAGTTCTCTGCTGCCAATGACTGGAACGAACTGCAAAAATCACTGAAGCTGTAGACTCATATCTCCCTCACTAACTTTAAGCACCAGCTGTCAGAGCAGCTCAAAGATCACTGCACCTGTACTTAGACCATCTGTAAATAGCCCATCCAACTACATCATCCCTATACTGTTATTTATCTTATTTATTTTGCTCCTTTGCACCCCAGTATCTCTACTTGCACATTTATCTTCTGCACATCAAATCACTCCATTGTTTAATTGCTATATTGTAATTATTTAGCCACTATGGCCTATTTATTGCCTTACCTCCCTTGTCCTAACTCATTTGCACACATTGTATATAGACTTTTTTTCTATTGTATTATTGACTGTATGTTTGTTTATTCCATGTGTAACTCTGTGTTGTTGTTTGTGACGCACTGCTTTGCTTTATCTTGGCCAGGTCGCAGTTGTAAATGAGAACATGTTCTCAACTAGCCTACCTGGTTAAATAAAGGTCAAATAAAATAAAAAATGTAAAATGAGTTGGACCACAGAGTGGAGGAAAAGCAGCCAACAAGTGCTCAGCATATGTGAGAACCCCTTAAAGACGGTTGGAAAAGCATTCCAGGTGAAGCTGGTTGAGACAATGCCAATAGTGTGCAAAGCTGTCATCAATTCAAAGGGTGGCTACTTTGAAGAATCTAAAATATATTTTGATTTGTTTAACACTTTTTTGCTTACTACATGATCCATATGTGTTATTTCATAGTGTTGATGTCTTCACTATTATTCTATAAAAATAGTCAATGAGTGAGTAGGTGTTCTAAAATGAATGAGTAGGTGTTCTAAAACTTTTGACCGGTAGTGTGTGTGTGTGTGTATATATATATATATATATATATATATATACTTCCGGTCAAAAGTTTGGGGTCACTTAGAAATGTCCTTGTTTTCCACCTCAAACTTATATTTGTCTGTTCATAACACTTTTTTTCCAATCTTCCTCTGTCCAGTGCCTATGTTCTTTTGCCCATATTAATATTTTATTTTTATTGACCAGTCTGAGATATGTATTTTTCTTTGCAACTCTGCCTAGAAGACCAGCATCCCGGAGTCACCTCTTCGTTGTTGACGTTGAGACTGGTGTTATGCGGGTACTATTTAATGAAGCTGCCAGTTGAGGACTTGTGAGGCGTCTGTTTCTCAAACTAGACACTCTAATGTACTTATCTTCTTGCTCAGTTGTGCACCAGGGCGAGTTTCAGGAGAAATTTATTTGTTTCTGGCCACTTTGAGCCTGTAATCAAACCCACAAATGCTGTTGCTCCAGATACTCAACTAGTCTAAAGAAGGCCAGTTTAATTGCTTCTCTAATCAGAACAACAGTTTTCAGCTGTGCTAACATAATTGCAAAAGGGTTTTCTAATGATCAATTAGCCTTTTAAAATGATAAACTTGGATTAGCTAACACAACGTCCCATTGGAACACAGGAGTGATGGTTGCTGATAATGGGCCTCTGTACTCTGATCAATTTTATGTTATTTTAATGGGCACATTTTTGGGGCTTTTCTTTTAAAAAAAATGACATTTGTAAGTGACCACAAATTGGCTCCAATTAAGCGCCGTCCACAGGGTATGGCATGGCGTTGCAAAATGGAGTGATAGACTTCCTTCTTCAAGATCCCTTTTACCTTGTACAAATCTCCCACTTTACCACATCCAAAGCACCCCCAGACCATCACATTGCTTCCACCATGCTTGACAGATGGCGTCAAGCACTCCTCCAGCATATTTTTATTTTTTCTGGGTCTCACTAATGTTCTTCTTTGTGATCCGAACACCTCAAACTTAGATTAATTGTCAATTACACTTTTTCCAATCTTCCTCTGTCCAGTGTCTGTGTTATTTTGCCCATCTTAATCTTTTCTTTTCATTGGCCAGTCTGAGATATGGCTTTTTCTTCTTTGCCTTAGACCACTGCGCCACACGGGAGGCCCGCAAATTAATTTTTAACAAGGCACACTTGTTAATTGAAATATATTCCAGGTGACTACCTCTGGAAACTGGTTGAGAGAATGCCAAGTGTGTGCAAAGCTGTCATCAAGGCAAAGGGTGGCTACTTTGAAGAATCTCTTCGTTGAACACTTTTTTTGGTTACTACATGATTCCATGTGTTATTTCATAGTTTTGATGTCTTTACGATTATTCTACAATGTAGAAAATAGTAAGAGTAAAGAAAAACCCTTGAATGAGTAGGTGTTCTAAAACGTTTGACCGGTAGTGTATATATAGTCAATTATAACGTTACTTTATCAACATTGACCGACGATACATTTGTAACTGTAGCCACCATCTGAGCTGAATACATTATAGCCACCACGTGTGAAGGATACATACAAACAGAACTTTGAGGTTCCTGACTGAAATGACAGTCGCCTCACTGTCAGGCTGGAACCCTTTGAATCTCGAGACACACTGGCAACTTTTACGCAACATTGACCGTGCTATTTATTTCGAGAAACTTCCAGCCCTATCTCCCACACGTCACCGTGCGGAATCTTTAAAGGGTCCGTTGACTGAATAAAATGGCAAGGTATAAAGGATCAAGGAGTTTGAGCAGCATGAACACACAGTCACCAATGGTAGATATGGTCAATAATAACGATCCTCTACCGCCAGGATGGGAAATAAAAATTGACCCACAGACAGGATGGCATTTTTTTGTGGATCACATTAATCGCACAACAAGCTGGAATGACCCAAGACACGATTTCAAAAAGGTAGGCTCATGGATGTGTAGTAACATGATGTGTACCGTGGGAGGGCTCGTGTGATATATATTCAAAGTTGGAGTGAAATGTCATGTCTGCTTGACAGCATGGCAGACACAACACGTAATCTCTCTAATATATGGCACGGTCCTCGATCAAGCACTTCAGTGGTTAATAATGATGGTCACCGCTTCTGATACGCACTGGCTTCTATTATAGGGGAGATAGAGTGGGCATATTCTATTTATAGTAGGCTATGCTTCTATATATTTTTATTTACTTTAAAAACATGGGCTACAAATTGCCTCTGCTAAAACTTAATATACGCCAACGCAATGGAATGTTGTCTATTGTAGGCTCCAGCGCTCTCCCACATGCATTATAACGGGTTAACTAACAATAGCAATAGCTGTTATAAACGGCTATGTTCTTGTGTTATGGTCTAAGCTGAGCAACGGCTGTTATGAAAGGCTATGATCTTGTGTTATGATCTAAGCTGGCAGGTTTGTTGATGACGCACTGCAGTCATATGTAAAGCTATGCCTTTGAGTGTTTGACCATTTCCATAATGTTTATTTAAAGCCTATTAGGCCAAGCAGACTCCAGACTGCATTTGTTCATATTTCTTACACTCTTAGAAAATAGGAGTTCCAAAAGTGTTATTTGGCTGTCCCCACAGAGGATAACCCTTTTTGGTTCCAGGTAGAATTATTTTGGGTTCCATGTAGAAAAGGGTTGTGTGTAGGGTTCAACATTGAACTCAAATGGGATCTACCTGGAATCAAAATGGGTTCTTCAAAGGGTTCTTCTACCAGGACAGCCAAAGAACCCATTTAGGTTTTAAGATAGCACCTTTTTTTACTAAAACTTTTCCTTACAAGGGATTTGAAGATGTTCATCACCCACCCATATATAACAGCTCCAAGGAACCTACAATAGCCTACATTAAATTAACAAATCACTGAATTTGTTGATATGGTTTTATACCATTGAACTGTGCAGAAGTACTATGTGTCAACTTTAAATGTTGAAGGGTTGGAGGAGCAGACCCTAGGCTGCCAGTTGGCGTCTTGCCTTAGGAAGATCAACACTTTCTGCTGTCCGAAGTTAGTGTCACTTAGAATCTGCTGGAAAGACACAGCTGTCAGGGGATAAAATTGGTGCAATGCTGGCAGTGTACAGGGACCCTGCCAAAATGGCAGAGGGCAAAGGGTCATTCAGAGCTATTGGCTGTGTCATAACTACTGTTGTTGTATAAAAAAGTAAAGGAATGATGTAAAGAAAAGGTGGAATATACCCCACAGTACTCTTAAGTCATATTTAATTGTAATTCAATATTACCATGCAATTTACAGCAATTTTGTTAATACATAGTCATGGCAGCTTGAGACTGTTCCAATACAGTGAGTCCAATGGGCTGACATAGTCTTGTGGACAAACTTTTGTCTTTGTCGTATCAAACTGTGTGGACGTATACTGAACAAATATATAAACTCAAGATGTAGTGTTGGTCCCATCTTTCATGAGCTGAAATAAAAGATCCCAGAAATGTTTCATACGCACAAAAATCTTATTTCTCTCAGATTTTGTGCACAAGTTTGTTTACATGCCTGTTAGTGAGCATTTCTCCTTTGCCAAGATAATCCATCCACCTGACAGCAGTGGCGTATCAAGAAGAGAATTAAACAGCATGATCATTACAAAGGTGCACCTTGTGCTGTGGACAATAAAAGACCACTCTAAAATGTGCAGTTTTGTCACACAACATAATGCCACAGATATCTCCAAGTTTTGAGCGTGCAATTGGCATACCTCCAACGTCGTTTTTGAGAAATTGGCAGTACGTCCAACCGGCCTCACAACCGCAGACCACGTGTAACCAGCCCAGGACCTCCACCTCCGGCTTCTTCACCTGCGGGATCGTCTGAGACTAGCCACCCAGACAGCTGATGAAACTGTGGGTTTGCACAACTGAAGAATTTCTGAACAAACTGTCAGAAACCGTCTTAGGGAAGCTCATCTGCGGGCTCGTCGTACTCACCAGGGTGTTGACCTGACTGCAGTTCGGCATCGTAACCGACGTCAGCGGGCAAATGCTCACCTTCGATGACCACTGGCAAGCTGGAGAAGTGTTCTCTTCTAGGATTAATCACAGTTTCAACTGTACCGGGTAGATGGCAGATAGCGTGGATGGCGTCATGTGGCCGAGTGGTTTGCTGATGTCAACGTTGTGAACAGAGCGCCCCATGGTGGCAGTGGGGTTATGGTATGGGCAGGCATAAGCTACGGATAACGAACACAATTGCATTTTATCAATGGCAATTTGAATGCACAGCGATATCGTGACGAGATCCAGAGGCCCATTGTCGTGCCATTCATCTGCTGCCATCACCTTATGTTTCAGCATGATAATGCACGGCCCCATATCGCAAGGATCTGTACACAATTCCTGGAAATTGAAAATGTCCCAGTTCTTCCATGGCCTGCATACTCACCAGACATGTCACCACCCATTGAGTATGTTTGGGATGCTCTGGATTGACGTGTACGTCAGTGTGTTCCAGTTCCCGCCAATATCAAGCAACTTCGCACAGCCATTGAAGAGGAGTGGGACAACATTCCACAGGACACAATCAACAGCCTGATCAACCCTATGCGAAGGAGATGTGTCGCGCTGCGTGAGGAAAATGATGGTCACACCAGATACTAACTGGTTTTCTGATCCACTCCCCTACTTTTTTTTAAAGGTATCTGTGACCAAATCCATAGATTAGGGCCTAATGAATTTATTTCAATTTGACTAATTTCCTTATATGAACTGTAAACTCTTTGAAATTGCTGCATGTTGCGTTCATATTTGTGTTCAGTGTACAGTATATAGACCTTTGCTCAGTGTGTTGCTCCCACTTGTCTAAGCCTAGGCTATTTGGCCCCATCTACCAGTTGACTCTGGTGCTTTGTCATGCACTCCCCACACATACAGTTTACTGTTTCAGCTCTGTCTGTAGAACATGTTTCAGTTTGGACAGTTTGTTTTTAGTTTGAGCCACACCTTGTAGAAGTATGCAAGCGAGCATAAGATAACAGCATAAGCATAAAAGACAACAGCATTAAGGTTGTAATTGTCTCAGCTTAATCAGTTAGATTTTGACAACTGTTCACAAAAATTTGATTGATGAGCATTGTTTGTGGGCCTTACTGAATCTGGTATTGTTGGAATGTGGTATGCTCTCCTGAGGTATTTGGCTTGTGCTCTTGTGCTCTCCAGTTCTCAAGGCAACTTAAGTTACATTGTGACAATACACGTGTATAGCCTGAAGGCAATCAAATATTGGAGTATTCTTAAATCACTCACAATATACTGTATTGTTAATTATATTCGCATGGTAAAACAAAACTGGTAATGTAGTGATACCACAGAGATACTGTTCCCTGTTGTCACAGTCAGGTGTCTCACTCTGACAGTTGACTGCTTAATTGGTTGTCCTGATCACCAAGACAGCATCATGGAGTTTTTTGTCTCCACTGTGAATTATTATCAACATGCATGTGAGAACATGAGACAACTATGATTTGTTATGTTTTATGATAGTAAACACTGCCTAGCAAACCAACCAATGCAGAGCCTACATACCCACATGTAGTGATGGCTTGCTTCTTCTGACAGGCACATACTTGGATAAGAACTACACTATAAGAAAAAAAGGTTCCAAAAGGGTTCTTTGGCTGTCCCCATAACATAACCCTTTTTGGTTCCAGGTAGAACCCATTTGGGTTTCATTTAGAAGAGAACCCTCTGTGGAAAGTGTTCTACATGGAATCCAAAATGGTTCTTCCTAGAACCAAAAAGAGTTATTCAAAGGGTTTTCCTATGGGCACAGCCGAAGAACCCTTTTTGGTTCTAAATAGCACCTTTTTTCCCCCTAAGAGTGTAGTTTCCTCTTCCAAGTGGTCAGAGAAGTGATACTTTTGACATCTCCCAGGGATATTTCACAATGTACCGAATGCTTTTTGCTTATAGATACCAGAGCAGATTCCAGAGCAGACATATTTGTTTCAGCCTCTAGCAAATGGCTCTTTTCAATCAATCTCAATTTAATCTTAATAGCCTAATGGTCTTAGTTTGGAAAAAATAGCAAATCTTTCCGGGATGTTGGACATCATTCCCTCTCATAGCAAACACATTTTATGATGGATTGGCAGTAATTGCTTGCCTCTGGGGCTAGGGTTTCACTCACATACTTATTTGCATGTCTTAGATGTGTATTAATTCAGACTTTTTTTCTTCTTCAGGTCAGCCAGCTGTCTCAAAATGGCCCCAGTGTGCCCCCAGAGCCGAGTCCTCAGGAGATGCAGAAGGCCTTCGTGAGAGACATGAAGCACCCCACCCTCCGTCAGGGTTACATCCCAATCCCAGTCTGCCATGAAGGCGGAGACATCCGTCAGCAACAGCAACACCAATGTTTCCCGTACATCCAGCCGACTGCTCTGCAAAATGTACGAGCAGACGGACGGACACCCTCCCCCACCCCGACGCTCCACTGCAGGCCTAGATCTCCTTTGCAGGGTCCCTCCGAGAGCACTACCCCTGAGCCCTACATGTCCTGTTCGCCTAGTTCACAAGAACCTGAGGTGAGATTGATTTAGCCAATGAGATTACTACGCATTAACTCTTACCATTTGCTTTAATCATAGATTGATGTCATTGGAGGATTTTCAGAGAAAGTTGTAGTTACATGCAGGTGTTTGATGTCGGAATCAAACTAAACCTCTAGCTACTTCTAGAGCTACTTGTAATATTAAATATGCAATTGTACTTCCTCTGATTCATGCTAGACTTTCATTCCTTAGGGCCACCCCTTCCACCAGCCCCCACGACCCAGCAGCACAGGCCTCCAGGCAGGTTACATCCCCATCCCAGTGATCCACGAGAGGGCCGGAGGTCACCCACAACAGGCCCCTGTCAACTCCGCTCTCTACACCCAGCGCTTTCCGGCTTACTCAGAGCACCATCCCTCCTTCCACCACCTACAACCAGAGGACTGGAGCGGTCATCATGGGCCCACGCCTTCTTCCCGGGACCGTGCCTCCCCCTCCCCGAGCGTGCTTCCCCAGCACCGTGAGACTGCCGCCATCCATATCCCTCCGCATATGAGGAGCCAGTCTCCCCTCAGTGCCCAGGTCATTACAGAGAGACCACAGGTACCTTTTTTCCATCATCGCTTCACCTATTGCCAGTCCAATAACAGTAGGATTCCTCTATATAAAAAGTATAATATACGTATATAGCCATAAATGCCAGAATAGCAAATTTGACATTATTCCTGATGAATAATTAGCAGGTTGACATTTATTGTCATGAATCTTGCCCAAGAGGTAGAACTGAGTGATTTCCGCAAGATAGGCCAGCTGCAACGTCAAAATTGTCTGTGTCGTAAACATTTAAGGTTAGGGTTAGCAGTGTGGTTAAGGTTAGGTATAAAATCAGTTGATATAACTTTGTAGCTGTGCTAGTTAGTGACCACTCTGCAGAGCTGCCTCCAGGTCAAGATTCATGACAATAAATGGCAACATGCAAATAATTCCTTCTTCCTTCCCCAGGTCCAGGTCCGCCATCACCATGTCCCACAGAGAGAATCACCCCACAGAATGGAGCAGGAGCAGGAGATCTCTCAGTATCCCCAAACAGTGCAGAGAGAGGCTGACACACATCAGCTTCAACAGCCACAGATGTCACAACAACCACAACAACAGCCACAGCAGCCACAACAATACCAACAACCACAACAATACCAACAACCACAACATCAACAACAGCAGCCACAACAGTACCAAAAGCCACAACAACCACAACAATACCAACAATCTGAACAGTACCAACAACCACAACAGCCACAACAGTATCAAAAGCCAGAAAAATACCAACAACCTGAACAGTACCAACAACAACCACAACAACAACCACAGCCACAACCGCAGCCGAAACAGACAGCAAACATCACAGTCCAGATGCCCCCGAAACCAGAAGCCCAGGAGCCAGTGGATGCTCCTGCTCCACAGGAGGTCCCGCCCACAAAAGCAGAAAACGAGTCCACCGCTCAGTGTCACCCAGGCTTGGCTAAAGTACAAAAGATAGTGGAGAGAGTGGCGAAACTGGAGCAAGAGGTGAAATGCTTTGATGGGAAGAAGAACGATAAGAGGTACTTGCTGCTGGAGGAGCTGTTGACCAAAGAGCTTTTGGCATTGGACTCAGTGGACCCAGAGGGGCGTGTGGATGTGCGACAGGCGCGACGTGACGGAGTCCGGAGGGTCCAGACCATACTGGATGCACTGGAGATGCTGGATGAGCGGACATCGGAGCCAGTCAGTGAGTCCTCGATGGAGGGCGAGAGCCCGCCACAGAAAGGAGAGCAGCCAGGTACGATCAGCCAAGCGAATGTGCAGATGGCCAGGGAGATCTCATAATGACTGCTTTATTAGAGTGAAGAGATGAGAAACGTCATCAAATATGACGTGGAAATAGGCTGCTCCCAATGCTCCCTATACCCCCCTTTCTACGGCAGATATCACATATGAACTATAAGATGCATGTTTGCTTAATTTCCAGTGTTGGTATTGTCTGGTATTCACCACATATGTGATGGTGGTATCTGAGTGCAACATGTATTCAATTATGTTTAGCCACTGTTGTTGCCTTTTGCTGTGCCAATGTCTTTTTGCAAGACCATTGTCATGTTCAGTGTGTTAAAGACACATGCAGACTGGAGATGATCTAAGAGGCCTTTATCCATTTATATTGGAAAATACTATGAAAATAGCTTCTTTAAAAAATATTTTTTACATCTATGTTGTTGCCTTCGGACCATGTGACGTGGTTGTTGTAAAGTTGTTCAATACATATTCAATAAGAGAACACTGGTTGGTATGTATAGAGTAGGCTACATCTCTCTATCTAAGAAAGGGCTTCAGTGGCTATTGTTAGAGATGTCTAATATTTCCCTCTTAGTTCTAATCCACTACTTTGAGAAACAATATTTACCTCAGATTCCATATGAAGAAATGGGATAAATGTTAGTGATTGTTAATGACTCAGTCAGAGAAAAGTATTTATTTTTGGGCCTCAGGTGACAAAGAGCCACTTGAGGGCAGAATCTTCCTTTTCTTCCTCTCAATTATTTTCCCAAAAATATGAGTTATTTAACACACACCCAACAAATTATATGGTTGATAGAGTTACTTTGGGTTTCATTAGTTTCAGCCTGTAGGTGCATTGCCTATTTTGGGGTCTTGGCACTTATTTCACCATTATAATATGTTTATATTTCATTTAGAATTATTAGGGAACTTGATATGTTACATTCAACAATTACATCCAGTCACCTTTGATTCAAGTAAGATTTTAAATTGGTAGAATGTTTTACAACATTTTTACATTTGTAATTTCACTTGTAATGTTATTTAAGGAAAGGAATTATTGATGAATTTAAGAATGCATTTAGAAATGTTGGATGTGAGCTGCATAACCTCATGAGATGTGAGACTATCAGCATCAGCTGCTAATCAAGAATAACAATTCAAAGGGTCAATGTAAAAGTAGGCTTTGTTTATCACAGCTTGTGCATTGCAGGTTGTTGCAGTGTTGACAGCTTGGAGTCACGTTGGCATGGTTGCAAATAAAATGATTTATTTTGACGTTGTCTATAATTGAGTGATTTTACAGTAGGTTACATTATTGTGATATGTTGCCATCCTTGCTATCAAGTGGTTCTATATGGTTTACACAAATCTAAACCTCACCTTGTATCCTCACCATCACTTCACACCTTGACTCCATCATGTCTTATTTGAGACAAGCAAATGGTTTTCCTGGTAGATCCAGGAAAAAATGACACATTTTAGGAGAATGCAAAGTCTTAAATAAGCTCTCTTATTAACTTGGCATGGGGTGTTTATTTTTAGGCTTAATATATTCCATTCAATAATACATTCCATTCACCACCAAACTTGTGTTTTTCACTAAGGGAGCATATAACTCTGCTGTAAGTGCCACCTGAAATAAATATCATAATGAACAGTGCTTAACTAGTACAATTTCAACATACAAACATAAGGGTGAAGTAAAAGTTTGATATGATCGACCTTCAACATTCATAACGAGCCTATCAACGTTGATAATAACTGGTAGCCTAAATGTGTAATTACCCAAATACCAGTATATCAATAAAACATTATTTGAATTGAATGTCGAATTGTGATGAGAGATGTGTCACACATTCAGACTCAATCAGCTCAAACAGCTGAGCATTTGAATACCTTCAATTTACTGTACGTTGGATTTTTCTCTAGCCTAGGCGGAGCTCATATTGAACAGTCCCAGAAAAGAGACGTCCACCAATCGGTGCACTGGGCAAGGTAAATCGAGTGCACCTGGTGGAGCTCGATATAGAATGAAGAGTAAGGTCACGTGTGATTGTTTTGTTTTGGAGCGTGAAATCATGTGGAGGTGGTTGAGCAACACTGACTGGGCTGTGACTGGGGCAGAGATGGATGGAAAGGCAGGGGGTGAGGTGTTGAGGAGGACGAGATGGAGTGTAGTGGTGGAGTGGAAAAAGGTGGAGGTAGAGTAGTGAGATTAAAGGTTAAGAAAAAGAGGAAGCCTGAGGCACATTTGCAGGTCTTGTTGGGAAGGGAGTAATGACGAGGGAGGTTCGGTTTTCTGTGTTGTACTGTATGCATAATATGGAGAGTAAAGTAAGAGAGGTTGTGTCTGCTAAAGTTCTTTGTGATGGAAGTATCAATGCTAAACAGTATGAGAATGCGCTCAAACTCAAGCAGATATGTAAACGTGTGGTTGATAGTATGTCGTCCCTAGTAGCGGTGCGTCCCATGTTTTTTTTCTCACAATTCTCAATTTGAGTGAGTTGAGTCACTGACGTGATCTTCCTGTCCGATTTTGCGCCCCCTTGGGCTCGTGTGGTGGTGGAGGAGATCTTCGTGGGCTATACTCAGCCTTGTCTCAGGGAAGTGTGGTCTGTTGATATCCCTCTAGTGCTGTTGATACTTTGAACGTCTTGAAGAACGTTCTGGCCTTAATGGCCATGTACTCTGATAATCTCCACCTGGGACAGCCAGAAGAGTACAGGCCACCCCTCAGAGCCTGGTTACTCTCTTTCTCTGCCTTTCTAGGGAGTTTTTCCTAGCCACCGTGCTTCTACATCTGCATTGCTTGCTGTTTGGGGTTTTAGGCTGGGTTTCTGTGTAAGCACTTTGTGACATATACTGATGTAAAAAGGGCTTTATAAATACATTTGGTTTGATTAGTAGCATGCTGGCTCAAACTGGATGTAGTGGGTGAAGGGAGTTATTACAGGGGTTCCAGAAATTGTTAACATGAAAGAAATAAAGGTCAACATGAAGGGAGGCTCTCTTATTGAGGCACAGCGCCTCCAGATGGGAAGAAGATGAATAGCCTGTCAGTGCTACTAAACTTTGAGGATCTGGTACTGACAGAAAAAGTTAGGATTGGGTATATGAGTTACTATGTGTGAGCTTATGTTCCAAAACCATTGCGTTGCTCTAACTGTAAAAGGTTTAGGCATGTGGCGGCGGTGCGTAAAGGCAAAAGGAGATGTGCGAAGTGTGGGGGAGAACATGCATATGGGGAATGTGGAGACGGGGTCCAGTTAGTGCTGTAACTCTGGGGGCGCCTATAGTGTGCCATATGGGGGTTGTGCATTGATGAAAAGACAGGTGGAAGTGCAGCAGGTGTGGAGTGGGCGTAAAATCTCGTATGCAGAAGCAGTGAAGGTAGTTCACGCAGAAACAAACGGGGCACCCAGTAGAGCAAGTATTCCAGGGCAGGTCGGGATGCAGGTTGGGCGTGATGTAGGAAGCAGAATGGGGGCGAATACAAGACTGGTAGTAGATATGAGGAAGGTTGTTACATTTGTGACCGCAGCAATCAATTGCACAGAAAAATTACAATCTAAGACTAAGAAGATACAGATCATAGTGGATCAGGCAGTGAAGTGTCTTGGGATCACAGGACTGACATGGGAAAATGTACAGAATGACCTCAATAAGATTGAGAATCAGTCCAGCCAGGAATCATGTATTGGTTAATTTTCATAATGGTGTTAATCATTCAATGGAATGTCTCAGCCTCCAGTATTTATCCTGCAGTAGTTTGTGTCGGGGGGCTAGGGTCAGTCTGTTATATCTGGAGTATTTCTCCTGTCTTATCCAGTGTCCTGTGTGAATTTAAGTATGCTCTCTCTAATTCTCTTTCTTTCTTTCTTTCTTTCTTTCTTTCTTTCTTTCTTTCTTTCTTTCTTTCTTTCTTTCTTTCTTTCTTTCTTTCTTTCTCTCAGAGGACCTGAGCCCTAGGACCATGCCTCAGGACTACCTGGCATGATGACTCCTTGCTGTCCCCAGTCCACCGGGCCGTGCTGCTGCTCCAGTTTCAACTGTTCTGCCTGTGGCTATGGTACTCTGACCTGTTCGCCGGACGTGCTACCTGTCCCAGACCTGCTGTTTTCAACTCTCTAGAGACAGCAGGAGCGGTAGAGATACTCTCAATGATCGGCTATGAAAAGCCAACTGACATTTACTCCTGAGGTGCTGACTTGTTGGTTGGGAAGGGGAATATGGTAATAGTGAACATTTACAACCTGTGTAAGAGACTAGAGTTGATGGCCCTTGGGAATGTAGAAGGTCAAGATAAGAGACAGCTAATGTGGTGTGGGGTTTTTAATGCTCATAATACACTCTGTGGAGGGTTACGGACTGATGTAAATGGACAAGTGTTGGAGGAACTACTTGATGAGAAAAGGCTTGTGAGACTTAATGATAGCCGGGGAACCAGGATTGACCCAGTAACTGGAAATGAATCTGCTCTGGATCTTACTCTGATATCATGTTCAATGGCAGGCAGATGTAGTTGGGAGGATTTGGAGGAATCCACAGTGGTTAGTAATCACTATTCTATCATGTGTACTGTAGGAATGAGGGTGGAATATTCAGTAGGAAATGGATTGAGGAGATATTTGAGAAAGCAGAGAGGGGTCAGTTTCAGGAGTTAGTGAACAAGAGCTGTCTCAGGTTGATCTCAATTCAGATATAGAAACAGTCAATGATGAAGTAAGAGGAGCAGGGCAGGATATTCCTATGGGTACAGGGGGGACAAAGAGCAAGGCAGGTGATTCCTATGGGTACAGGGGGGACAAAGAGCAAGGCAGGTGATTCCTATGGGTACAGGGGGGACAAAGAGTAACACAGTCCCCTGGTGGAGTGTTGAGTGTGGAGAAGCTGTGAAGAGTAGGAACAGGGCATTCAGAATGATGAAAAGGTCCCATAATTACCAGCACCTGATTCAGTATAAACAAGCACAATCAGTAGTAAGGAGGATCATTAGGACAGCTAAGAGGGAGTGTTGGCGCCGGTTCTGTGGAAACATAAAAAGGACCACTCCTGTGGGAGAGGTATCGTAGATGATTAAGATGATGAGTGGGGTCAGACGAGATTGGGTTCTCCCTGTGCTGGAAAGTGGGGAGATTGTTGCAGTGAGAGATATGGAGAAGGCAGAGGATCAGATAAATCCTACGCAATATTCTCGTCTCCCTAAGGAAACGATATACATAATTAAATACTACATCCCCAGAATATTTCGCAGCAGTTCACTTAATCTTGTCTCTTCAACCCAATTACTCCCATATTTCTGGCATTGAAATAGAACGTGTTCCATCGTCTCCATCTCCTCCCGACAATGATCACACCTCCCAGTCGGATGCTTCCTCACCAATTTCAATGTACTATTGAGTCTTGTGTATCCCAGTCTCAGCCTTGCGATTACACTTTCTTCCCTTCTCTCTCGGCCTGATGACCCAGCCCCCACCTTTTCCTGAATCTTATACGGGTGTCTTCCCATTTGTTTTTATCCACTGTTTTTTATCAACCTCTTGGCTTCTGCTTTACTGATTGACAACACCATCTCAACATTAGGATGTTTAAGAGCCTGCTTGGCTAGAACTTCCATCTTCTCATTACCCTCTACTCCCACAAATACCCCAGTCTGTCTCACCATATACATTCACTGCAAAACCTCATACAATACATCCTGTCTGCTCCGAGACACAAATTCATTTAAGCTCATCACTGCTGCACAGGAGTCAGAGCAGATGACTACCCTGTCTGGTTTCACCTCCTCCATCCACTCTGCAGCCAATAGTATGGCCACCAACTCCATTGTGTAAACATATAAAATGATCCGTTGCTCTTTTTGTCAAAGCCACCTTAAACTCAGGAACACTAAAAGCTGCACCTGTCCTCCCCTGATCTATTTGTGAATACATTCAAAACAGCATAGAATTGTGTCCTTAAATGTTCACTTACAACTGAATCTACTCCTTCCTCAACAGCTCTTACCCGCTCAGGCAACCCTAGATATATCACTGGCTGAGGGAGAAACCAAGGTGGGATAGCAGGAAGAACAACAGAGGGGCTAAACTCCCTCCCAAACAACCCCATTATCTCGCCATGCCATTGCCTATCTACCCAAAACTTGTATTCAGATTTCGTTCGTGTTTCCAGCACACTTTAGATTTACCCAATATGTCATGGTTAGCTGTTGTTGTCTTGTTTTGCACACTTTGTACAAAATAATAAAATGCAGTACTACAGGATATTTCTTAACGTAGCTCTTTATTAGCTAGCTATAACTGGCATGTTCACATATCGCCAACCAGGATCAAACTGACCATGACCTAACCATTTGGGTGGTCTTAACCAATCATAGCACAGTATGATATGGCGGTAAAATGCATCCAATTATAATTCAGTATGTTTACACATATGAATATGACAGTTGTCTTCTTAATTTTAACGGCATCTCTCCCAACTCTACCTGCATTGCTGCCACCGGGGAGCTCCTGAGTGCTGCACAACATATTCTTAGGGCTTGGGCATAGATTACATCTTGCTTTTTAAAATATGTCTGAGCTGCTGATCCATATGCTACACTTCCATTATCCAGTGATGACCTTAACATTTAACACCATTCTATCTGCCCCCCCACTCCATTCCTGACAGGAGACGCATCACATTCAATATTTTCTTTCCTTTGACAACTACTCTGTTAATATGCTCTGCCCATGTCATTCAAGTCTCATTCAAGCATTCAATGTATCGCCCACTATCTCTCTGATCCAGGACTCCATGTCTTTGGTCCACACTCCAATCCAATTGGTGGCGGTAATGCACATTAAAGTTGGTTGCCAACCACGATTAAACATCCACCAAAGAAGTCACGTGTGATTGTTTCTGCAGGAAATCGACAGTCAGTCGGTCTTTCTTTCAACTGGAAATGAATAACCAGCTACATTTTCACACATTGAATAGGTGTCTTATTATGTCTATTTTTTGAACTAAGAAAGAAGATTTAAAATAAGCAAAGCAAACGTTAGCTAACTTGCCAGGGCAACGCCCTGTCAGTAACGTTAACGTTTAGATAGGCGTGCTAGCTATAGCTAGCTAACCGGTTTGGACCACAGACATATTTACATGGTTTGACATACTGTACACCGATAAAATGGAGCTGTTTCAAGCCAAAGACCATTATATTCTCCAGAGTGGCGATCATGCTCTTTGGTGTAGCCGAATAGATGGGACCATGAACGCCAGACCTGGTATGCGAAATACATTTGTCATTTTTTAATTCAGTTTCTCATAGCCATCAATTAGCTAGCTAACGTTACATCAGTAAGCTCGGACAACAAACCCATTACTAAATGGCTAGCTACAATGACGTCAAGCACATGGCATGAGCATTTCCTCTTGTCTTAGCTATGTGTTCATTATCCAAGCAAGTATTGTTTTACACGTTGACAATGACAACTATATAGGACGCTGTGGATCCAACAGCGCACCGTACTAAAATTCGAGTGCCATTCCATTTTTGGTTGCAATAATATAATTTCTTCCCAACTATTTAACTATCTAAACAAACATCCTAATGTTAACTGCCAAGCCATTAAATGTGTATTATTACCATACTTTCATGTCCAGTGTGGCACTGCCCAGTTGACCTGATAGTGATATTTGAAATAAACAGACTGCGATGCTCGAGGGGCACAGTACAACTTATGTAGCAGGGTTCCATTCTAGCAATGAGCCAGAAAACAGACGATGACATTGCTCCATATGTTTACATGTTTAATTGTCTTTAAATTGTTTTGTATTGAACAAAAGTTATTAGGGTTCATAATTCCTGCATCCTCCATCCATTTTTCTTCTTACATGAGCTTGCTTTATTGGATTCCTTTGGCTACATGGTTAACTGTTCATTTCCTGAAATGCCACTCAAGCATCTGTTGTGGTTCCTTATTTCCTTAAACTGAATTCCACATATTTACAGACTAGTTACCGGCTCTCTGCTACAACACACTACCTTGCTTGACTTGTTCTGCTTTTTGGGAAACAAGCATACTTAGGCCAGATTGAGACAGATGGGTCCACCCCAAAGTACCAAATGTCATAATGACACCTGTCTCGATGAATGAGAGAAGATTTTAAATAGACAAGATTGCGGCATACACATTGTTGGATTACTTAATGGAGAACAAATAATTATAATAACAGAGCATTTTCTAAATTCAAACGCACCGCACCTTGTAAGTCCCAGTAATGGATACCAAAAATCTTTGGTTAAATCAAATTATCTGGTGTAACAATCTGTAGCTACCTTAGGCTAGATCGTTAGCTCCTGTCTGACCTGCACCCCAGTGTCTTGCCAAAACACCTCCCCCTTCTCTGTGACAGGGTGGCGAGCTAAGCCGGGACAATTCACGGCAAAGCCAGCAGCTGAGCCGATGAACCTTGCCTTTCTGTAGTAACCAAAAAGCTGTTGAGAGGGAGCAGCCACTGTATGGATGTAAATGACTACACTGTGGGCTAGCTGAGGTCACATGGGTGTGCAACCAGCCTGAACAGGTTTGGGTTGCAGTGCTCTTCCATTATTTAATTGGAAAAGGGTTTCCATTCCTCATTGGGCTTGTTGACACTAGCACTGACAGGAATTTCCACATTATTTCACATTTCTGAAGAAATCTATGGTTGAGTTTGTATCATGGACAAACAGAGAGATGTGTGTGTATATAGAGGCAGCCTCTATTTTCCACCTCCCTGCCCGGGCTCCAGCGCTGAGGTCGGTACAGAGTTTTCCGGCTCCGTGGAACAGAGTTTTCCGGCTCCGTGGAACAGGAAGGGTTATTGTCTCAGCTACCTAGATGTACTCCAATCTCCACCCTCTTTGTCACTCATTCATGACTCAACTCTTCAACTGCTTGACATACCCTTGATGTCTAGTTTTCTGTTATACAAAAGTTGTTTTAGTTATCAGCATCCGTTAGCTAGTTGTGATGTAGTAATTTGGCAGTGATGTAGTCATGCCTCAGTCATGTTACTACACCATTTTTTAAGAATGAAAACTGACATTAGCTAGGTTTCCATTCACTTGTTGAATAAAAAAGTGTAATGATGTCACATCCTGAAAAAGTTCCATGTGTTTTTTTCTCATTCTAAACTCTATCGATGATGGTTTTGCCATAAAAAGTGTTGCCAGAAACATGGGTTTTTGTACCTCTGCTTCAGTCAAAGAAATTGTCATCATGTATTCTTTACATCCCTCAAACTCAACTCTGGACCTCAAACCAGTTACACTGTGTTTTTTCATTGTTCCCCTCTAATCGGGGACTGATTTAGACATGGGACACCAGGCGGGTGCAATTAATTATCAAGTAGAAAAGAACCAGCAGGCTCCGGACCTCGTAGGGTAAGAGTTGAATACTTCAGCTCTACATGTATTCTACCCAAGTGATAACACTTGTCTATTTGAACTGTGAGAAGAATCTCTTGATGCGTTAAGCACTGGATGCATTAAATACTTCTGAACTTGGCTGCAGACAGTAGTATCTAGCTACTGAGTGCATCATGTAATGCTCCATGATGATCCCTAACAGTATAATCAGAAACCCTCAGTCCAAACCTTGCATGGAAAGTGCAGCAAATGGTCCACAATGTAAATATTATTGGGATGGCATACAATCCATCAATTTGGTGCTCTGTTTGGAAAATAGGCTTATATGCATGTGCTGTTTATCATGAAATAACTTAATTTCTATTTTCTTAAATGTTTTTACTTTGTGTCCACTCCACAAGTCTTATTTTCTCTGATTTGTCTCTTCTCTCTTTTTATTACAGCAACAGACCTTCTGTTAGCTTGGAACCCAGTGTGTTTGGGCCTGGTTGAGGGTCTCATCGGGAAAATACAACTTCATACAGGTAAGTGAAATGGTGTAGGCCTTGTGCTACAAGTACTGACTTGTTGGCTGACTGGAGAGGTACCATCGATCTTCAAAACAGCTGCAGTCTTCCTTACTGAGAAACACAACCGTGACATTCTATCCAACTACAGACTCATCTCCAACCTCTCCTATCAAAAGTACGGGGGAAAGTGTTTGCAACGGGAAAGTGTTTGCAACCAGCTTCAATCGCATCTATCATCTAATCAGTTGTAAAATGTTTTCCAGTCTGGGTTCTGGCCTTTGCACAGCACCAAATAGGGATGGGAATGAGTACTCAAACAGACGTCAAAGCTCGATCTTTAACCAGAGATTAAAAAAATAAAAATCTGTATCCGCCGGAATGTGCTTTGTGACAACATTAATTTGCTTTGACTCTAGTATTCCATTTGTACATATAATTTGCGGGTCACCACAAAAAATAAGCCAAGCATCACATCGTTTTTCTCCCTAAATTCCCTTTCCCCTCCTTGTCTCATTCACTCAGTTGCGTTGCGACCGCTCCCTCCACACACGCAGTGCGCACACAAGGCAAACAAAGTCATATTAAAAGGTATCTAAATGATTGGATACACAAGCTAAATGACGACAGTTTATCACAAATCCAAAATGGACTGGTTGATTGAAGTAGGAAAATAAGTGTTCTAACAACGATCTGCAGTTTCAGAATAATTGCGTCCCATCTATTTTCTGCCTAAGCTACTTTGCAAACTGCTAGTGCCATTTAGAATTGGTTACCCTAGGCCACGGGTCATGTTAACGCTGGATTCTGCATTTTTCACACCGAAAAGAAAATAACTATCTTGGTGCGTTTTGTGAACGCAGATCTAAAATGCTTCTTATTGTAAATTCTGCTCAGCTTCAGTCAGTGTTTGCTCCAAATCATGAATGTAAAAGATTTGTTTGTTGCACTTTTCCACTCAGATGAAATATATTTGCTCAGGTCATTGAATCACCAGACAGCGCTCTGACTGATACGTAGGCTACTTTTCCCCCGGTACTTTCCTCCGGTAGCAAGTTAAAAGGCAAGATTAACTTAAAACAAAACATTAAGGAATGTAGCTAACTACATTCTTTCTATGATCTACGTATGAAACAATATGATGGCAATTCTTAATTTTTGCAAAAAAATACCTTGCTTTTTCATTGTAAGCTAATGTAGTTGTGTGGCTGCTAGCCAAATAGCTTTGCAAGTCTGTTCAACTATTTTCTGCCGGATGTATTGCACTTATGTACACTACAAGGTCAAAAGTATGTGGACACCTGCTCGTTGAACATCCCATTACAAAATCATGGGCATTAATATGGAGTTGGTCCCACCTTTGCTGCTATAACAGCCTCCACTATTCTGGGAAGGCTTTTCACTAGATGTTGGAACATTGCTGCGGGAACTTTCTTCCATTCAGCCACAAGAGCATTAGTGAGGTCAGGCACGTGCTCGCAGTCATTGTTCCAATTCATCCCAAAGGTGTTCAATGGGGTTGAGGTCAGGCCTCTGAAGGCCAGTCAAGTTCTTCCACACCGATCTCGACAAACCATTTCTGTATGGGCCTCGTTCTGTGCACGGGGGTATTGTCATGCTGAAACAGGAAACGGCCTTCCCCAAACTGTTGCTACAAAGTTGGAAGCACAGAATCGTCTAGAACATCATTGTATGCTGTAGTGTTAAGATTGTCCTTCACTGTGTTAGGTTCTGAACAAACAGAGTAAAAACTCTAATGGATGACTAGAAAAATCTCAAACCAGGTTTATTCCCCCCATGGGTCATACAGCTGCAAAGACAAGGTATGATTACACAAGGATATATATTTATAACCTCCTGCTAGGCGGGGTCAACTCCGTACACTTCTAGACAGCCAATACATCTGTCGTTACGCAGGAACTTCATTGGTTTCTCTCACTGATGTAGTCATGGCCCTGCCTGATGCTAGACCCTTCATAGGCATGGAGGTGTATGCATTTGAGATAAGACTAGTAGGAGGGTCGTTGGGGTGGGTCCCTCTGGCTCACCTCCCAGAGGTTTCGAGCCAAAATCCTCCCTCCCTAGTTCCGCAGCTGGCCTGCCTTATCAGGAACTGAAACTAGACTGTTGCCCTTTGCCTCCCTCCTTTGGAACATTGATATTCAACAAAAACATGTTTGAACAGAATATGAACTTTCTGCACTTCACCTCGTCTCACTCAGTAACTTTATCCACCCTTCATTGACCCCAACATACTTTCCTTATACATGTAAAGTAATCACTAACTTCTAGTATGATAACATGAATAAGTATATTTCAAGCTAGAATCCAACTGAAACTAAGGGGCCCAGCCCGAACCTATGAAAAACCGCTCCAGACCATTATTCCTCCACCACCAAACTTTACAGTTGGCACAATGCATTCGGGCCAGTAGCGTTTCCACTGCTCCACAGTCCAATGTCGGTGCGCTTTAAACCACTCCAGCCGATGCTTAGCATTGTGCATGGTTATCTTAGGCTTGTGTGCAGCTGCTCGGCCATGGAAACCCATTTCATTAAACTCCTGACGAACAATTTTTGTGCTGATGTTGCTTCCAGAGGCAGTTTTGAACTTGGTAGTAAGTGTTGCAACCAACGACAGAAGACTTTTACGCACTTCAGCACTCAGCGCTCCTGTTCTATGAGCTTGTGTGGTCTACCACTTCGCGGCTGAGCTGTTGTTGCCAGTGTTTGGAGGATACATTGGCACGGGTGTTAGGCCTGAGACGAACCGTGCCAATATATCCTCCAAACACCGGCTTCAAGGGCATTATCACTTTTATATAGCGGGCTACCAACATTTTCAAATAATGATTTACCTATTTTCCACAATATTTACATCCTTCCACAATATATAGTCCCTACAAATCTAGGGTTGCTACCCAGGCTGGCTGGTCGTTCATTCTATCGGTTCGGTTGCCAGTCGTTCAGTCTTTTTGTTCTGTATCTATGGACGTGACCCAGTTGTTCATTCTAAATGTTCCATTGCCATACTGGCTGGCAACGTTCTTATCCTTTGCTTGCTAGCTAGCCAACTACGGCTAGCTTACAGTCACGTCAAAAAGTGCAGCCAGAATAACCGCAAAAAAGCTGCATTTGCGTTTAAGCTATTTTCTAGTTACATTTAATTTGGATACATCCATAACAATAAGCTAATGATGCACGATTTCGCCTGGTATAGAATATGTGCTCTTGTCAGGACACTGTTGTTCAGAGCAGCTAGCCAACAACACAACTAACACAATCACTTCAAGCTGAAGCTGGAAAGACGGTAGACTAGCTGCACTTCGTTTAATTTGACCTGTTTTCTATTGATAATTTTTATGGATATATACAAAACTATGCTGATTCATGATTTGGACTGGCTGAGAAAAGCTGCCGCCTGCCTGTCTGTCTCGTACCAACTCCTGACATGTTCATTACTATGGGACAGCTGGAGATCGAACTTGAATGTTGAAACAATGTTGCAAATGTTAGAGACAGACAGCAAGGTTTATACAAATCTCCACTGTTAAACTAAATGTTAGTCTGATGATGGGCTGATGAGACAGTGGATTGCACAGTCAGATGGAACAGAGTAAATAGGCATTTTTAACGTCATAGATTCCAGCCGGTGATAACTTGTGGAATTAACACCGGCTGGAATGCGCTTTTAACCAATCAGCATTCAGGATTAGACCCAGCCGTTGTATAATTCACAATAACAGCACTTGCAGCTCTAGCAGAGCAGAGATTTTACGAAGTGACGTGTTGCAAAGGTGGCATCCTTTGACGGTGCCACGTCAAAAGTCACTGAGCTCTTCAGTAAGGCCATTCTACTGCCAATGTTTGTCTATGGAGATTGCATGGCTGTGTGCTCGATTTATACACCTGTCAGCAATGGATGTGCCTGAAATAGCCGAATCCACAAATTTGAAGGGGTGTCCACATTGTGTGTGTGTGTATATATAGTATATATTGGCCAAATACCACAAACCTCCTAGATGCCTTATTGCTATTATAGACTGGTTACCAACGTAAAAATACATGTTTATTCATGCCTGTGGTATACGGTCTGACATACCACGGCTTTCAGCCAATCCGCATTAAGGGCTCGAACCACACAGTTTTATAAATATATTTATACTCTGGACTCCTACATTTCTAATATTTCTTAATTCCATTATTTTACTTTTTAGATGTGTCTATTGTTAGATATTCCTGAACTGTTGGAGCTAGGAACATGCGCATTTCCCTACACCCACAACAACATCGCTAAATATGTGTATGCGACCAATAAAATGTTATTTCATTTTGATTTGACCTACATGACATCAGAGGGCCAACCAACTTTTTGGTAAAGAATGCCGTGATGAGTATAAAAACTGTCGCCCGTAATAAAGCACAGTGCATTGATGATAAACTGCATCGAACGTCTTTAATGAAGTGGCAGCTGCATTCATATCGCCATAGTCTTGGACCGATAGGAACCTCGACTGAATACTCTGCTTTCTGCTATATAGTGAGAGGCAGGACCTATTTGTATAGAAGAAGTCAGTTTTTTTATTCTCAGCTTCTTAACTAACCCATCAATATGCTTTTTAAAAGATGCCCAGATATTTGTAAGCAGGGACACTATCAATATTGACACCATCCAAAGTACGTATGTTTAAATCATCAGAGTTATGTTTATGCGAGACCAACATACAAGGTTTTACCTGCATTCAATACCAATTTGAGGTCAATAAAGTTTTTCTGTAATACAATGAAGGCAGATTGTAGTTAAGATAGAGCCTGGTCAACCGTGGGTGCAATAGAATACACTACAGTATCATCGGCATACAAGTGCAGGACATTTTTTTTCACAGTCAGTATTGTTAATGTAAAAAGTACAGGACCTAGAATTGACCCCTGCAGAACCTGATTTGACACCATCTGTAGATACACATTGAATTATGTCAAGTAATGTTTAAACCAGTTACATGCAGCCTTTAAGGACAGCCTCTGAATTAGCAGTGAGTGATCAACAGTATTAAAGGTCTTTTGAAATATGGTGTTATGTATTTCCAAAACTTTGGTTTACTTTAATGTAGCTGTAAGCTAGTTGTTGATAGCAACTGGCTAACTCATGTAGCACTAATGTAACGTTAACAGGCTAGTTGGCTAGCAACCTTGCAAGTTGATTTATAACAATCAATTCATAAAGTATTTACTTGTAAGTTGGCTGAAAATGCTATTGAGACCAGTAGTCATGAGTGCAAATCATTTGGTTTAATTTGAAGTTATACATTTGAAGTTATTTCTGTTGTAACTTACATGATAGGGAATAGGCTGGCCTCCATATTACATCACCCCATGGAAAAACATTTTCCAATTGACTTCAGTTTTATGTAATAACTCAAAAGATAGATAAGTGAGGTGTATCTTTGCATTGGGACTTTTGATGCGTATACTAAAGCAATTCCATATGTTACATGTGGTTCAGTTTATGCCACCTATCCTTTATAAATACAATACAGGTGAACACAATTAACCAATGAAATGTATTGGGGGAGGTGATGAGCAATTAGTCACACTTGTGAGGTGTGGCCAGAGGTATGGTTGTTTCCAGGAGCATGGGGTAATGGAGTCTGATACGTTGGGCTGCACCACCTGTGCCTTTTGTTTCTGTTGTGTTATTTGGTATGTTTTATATTCGCATGGTTTATTTATGTTCTTGGGTCAAAACCATGACAGTACTGAAAATATGAACTGATGAAAACATGCCTTAATTGATTAAATGTTTTGAAACGGGTCCTTTGTGAAGGTCTCTAAAGCTATGTTCACACTGCAGGCCTTAACACTCAAATCAGTTTTGGAATACTGACTGTCCAAACAGTAAGTTACAAGTGACCAAATTGGATTTGTGTGTGTGTGTGTGTGTGTGTGTGTGTGTGTATTCAGAAAGCAGTAATTTGCTGATATGGCTACGCTAGTTGTCATAGTAACGGTGGGTGTGTGCGCAGTGGTGTAGACTGATTTGTGGTGCTCATGCTTCCTATCACTCAAAGTTATTTAGCAAGCTAAGGTGACAATGCCTGCTATGGAAATTTCCCTGTTGCTTTGAATGTTCAAAATCATAGTGTAAACCCTCAAAGGATAACATGATCCAACTTTCAAAACAAGTCCTTTTTGGCTAGCTACAGCAGTCAACTAGTTAGCTAGGTTGCTATTTAGATTTCTAGCACGTTCACTAATTTGTTTGTAAACAATTAACAAGCTAGTTACCTACCACGTCTTGTCCAACTATCTTTACACATCTATATGCACATAGTCTGGGTAGCCATTTGATTAGATGTTCAGGAGTCTTATGGCTTGGGGTAGAAGCTGTTTAGAAGCCTCTTGGACCTAGACTTGGTGCTCCGGTACAGCTTGTAGCAGAGAGAACAGTCTATGACTAGGGTGGCTGGAGTCTTTGACAATTTTTAGGGCCTTCCTCTGACACCGCATGGTATAGAGGTCCTGGATGGCAGGAAGCTTGGCCCCAGTGATGTACTGGGCTGTACGCACTACCCTTGGTAGTGCCTTGCGGTCGGAGGCTGAGCAGTTGCCATACTAGGCAGTGATGCAACCCGTCAGGATGCTCTCGACGGTGCAGCTGTAAAACGTTTTGAGGGTCTGAGGACCCATGCCAAATCTTTTCAGTCTCCTGAGGGGTAATAGGTTTTGTCGTGCCCTCTTCACGACTGTCTTGGTGTGCTTGGACCATGTTAGTTTGTTGGTGATGTGGATGCCAAGGAACTTGAAGTTCTCAACCTGCTCCACTGCAGCCCCGTTGATGAGAATGGGGGCGTGCGCGGTCCTCCTTTTCCTGAAGTCCACAATCATCTCCTTTGTCTTGATCATGTTGACGGAGAGGTTGTTGTCCTTGCACCACACGGTCAGGTCTCTGACCTCCTCCCTATAGGCTGTCTTATCGTTGTCGCTGATTAGGCCTACCACTGTTGTCGTATGCAAACTTAATGATGGTGTTGAAGTCGTGCCTGGCTGTGCAGTCATGAGTGAACAGGGAGTACAGGATGGGACTGAGCACGCACCTCTGAGGGGCCCCCGTGTTGAGGATCAGCGTGCCGGATGTGTTGTTAGCTACCCTTACCACCTGGGGGCGGCCCGTCAGGAAGTCCTGGATCCAGTTGTAGAGGGAGGTGTTTAGTCCCAGGGTTCTTAGCTTAGTGATGAACTTTGAGGTCACTATGGTGTTGAAAGCAGAGCTGTAGTCAATGAATAATACATTGGTTTTACAAGAGAATTTGAATGCGTGAAATTTCAGTTCGCTTAGCCAGATGCTGTGTTTCACCACAGACAGACAGTGAGAGAGAGAAAAGGTGATTAAGTCACTAGGCTTGGGCAGTTTATGTACCATATATGGCCGTTTGGAAATGGCCATGGGATGGTTTTTCCAATACCATGTTAATATTTGTAGCTACATTAAGTAAATACCTTAAGTCAACTTGTGCAATATGTTAGGAGATGAAGCAGATCGCGTTCTTCATTTCACCTGTTCCATTATTTTACATTGTGAAGCTCACCGTAGTTCCCCAGAACAGTTGAGCCAGTCACATGTTTGTTTGTTTGTAAATCGCACAATGGGAGAAAGCGAGAGCAGGTTGAGTTCAGCTGTGTATTGACTGGGGTCACGTTTTATATTGAAGGTCAAGTGTTTTTCTTCAATAGAGTGATCAGGGACGGGCACGTGCAACTATAGTTTTCCTTCACAGAAAATACATTTAGTGCAACACGTTAGGCAGAAAATAGCATTAGATGACAACAGAAGTGCAAGCTATTTGATTGGCAGCCACACAAGTAAATGTGTGTTTTTTTGCAAAATAGATCAGCCTGGTCTCAGAGCATTTTGTATTATTCTGTACGTAAATCCGAGACACTCCATTCAGTATGATATGTTATAAGAAATTTGTGGAGTGGTTGAAAAACTAGCTTTAATGACCCCAACCTATGTGTATGTAAACTTCCGACTTCAACTGTATGTATTTATTTGTAGATGGCCATCACCCATTTCGTATGATATGAATTACAATTCGTATTGTATGTTATGAATTTGCAAAAAATACAATATGTTACGAATTTGCAAAACGTATAATATGTTAACTTCTAGCTAGGTGACTAACTTTAGCTAGCTCGTTAAATGTTAGCTAGGCAAGGAGTTATGTTAAGGGAATGGTTAGCTAACACACTAAGTAGTTGCAAAGTAGCTAAAAAGTAGTAAGTAGTTCAAAAGTTGCTAAAGTTGTCCGTGATGAGATTCAAACTCGCAACCTTTGGGCTGCTAGACGTTCACGTTACACGCCCATCTATCCATCCCGACTTTCGTTTTTGCCTTAACTAACCATCTGTCTTATGTAACCATACGAGTGTCTCGGATTTACATACAGAATAATATGAAATGCTCTGAGACCAGGTTGAAACGATGCATGGCCGTCATATTTCTAATGTTTATCATAGAAAGAATGTAGCTCCATTTCCTAATTTTGTTTAAGGTTAATCTTTCATTTTACCGGAGAGAAGTAGGCTGGCTACACTGAGAAAAGCACAGGAGAAAAGTAGCTACACATTAGTCAGAGCACTGTCTGCTGATAGAATATTTGTGTGTTTTTATCTTTTTTTTGCTTGAAAAACACTGAATTCTGTGTTAATGCGACCCCTAAGTTTAACTTGCTAGTTAACTAAGTGGCTCAGTTAATGACGGGGCATCATATTGTGTTAGCTTTCTGCCATGTTTGAAAAGTCAAAGCCCTTTGGATGAGTTATCTGTACAGTTGCCACTGCTATCTTCATTTTCTTGTTTTTTTCTCCTCTCCATACTCTGCCTGTTTGCTACTCCCCCATGTTCTCTGAGCAGGCCCGTTGCCCTAGCGACTTCACACAGACACAGCCTGTACGTACATATGCTGCTACAGAGCCAGTACTGTTTTTTCTTCAGATAAGCATGCCTCAAAACGTAATTTTTTTGCACAATGTCTCTCGTTCACATTCGCTTGTAAATGTCCAAACTCACCAAAATTGACAATAGGTAGCTCCTACCTATATATGTATAACTTTATGATTTGGATTGCCTGTCATTGCAATTTGTTTATTTTAGTTTACGCTCGTTAGCATATTTAGCTAGCAGCCTCCATGGAAATTCGATTACTTGTGCTAATTTTGTTAGCATTCTGGTAATAAACACCCAGTGGGCTTTTTGGGGGGGGGTTTGGCGCACCCTTGTGTACTAAACCGGTAATACCGTAAATCCCTGTGAGAGAAGGATGATATGACAATATGAAAGTCTGGATACCGCCCAACCCTAGAAGTCGCACCTTATGGAATGTGTGGAATTATGTGCCTGTGATGATGCACCCCTTACCCCTTCTTGTTGACAGATCTTCCTCTGGGTCTCATACTGATCCGCCAAAAAGCGCTGGTTGGCCAGATGCCAGGTGACCACAAAGTCTACAAGATCACCAAGATAGCTGTCATTCCTCTATCTGAGGAAGAGCCACTGGATCTGGAGCTGGAGGTGAGAGATTGTCTGTCTGTGAGGCACTTTTTATCTTTGAGGTTAATGGAGCTCTGAGCACTCAAGTAGTACTGGGCCTTTAAGTGTGAAAATGCAGCTGTAATCACATTAAAGTAGCCACTGATGTGCTATTGTCTCCTTTTTTAAAGCTGCAATATGTAGCTTTTTTGGCGACCCGACCAAATTCATATCGAAATGTCTTATAGATCTGTCATTCTCATTGAAAGAAACGGTAGATATGTTCTATGTGCACTATTTCTATGCTTCCTGTTCTTAAGTTTCGTCTTTACATCTTTTACCTTTGGTTATGTACACCAGCTTCAAACAGCTGAATATACAATAGATGGTACAATGCTTCTCTACACTATACTTGGTTGTTTTGTCACAAACTAAAATTAGGCAAACTATTAAAATTTTAGCAACCAGGAAATGGTGTAGAGATTTCTGCATAGTGCATCTTTCTTTAATCTAGAATGCAGTCATGATGAGATGAAAACCATAGCTTGCCGCTATCATCTAGGCTAGCCTTAGTGTTTTTCAATTTTATGATTTCATTTCAATGTTTCTAGTAAGTATCTCAATTGCCCTGTTTTGATTGACACCTTGATGAGTCCCCACCAATGAATCACATTGTAAGATGAACATCCAAGGTACACTACATTAGTGTTATTTTTCTGCATTGCCAATGTTAATCAGAATTGTTTAATTAGAAACCGAAATAATGTGATTTTGCCAAATGATCTCAGAGGAATCGGGATTTTGCTTAGATGCCAGTCTTACAGGTGAGCCATGATGATGATACAGATGATACTGATCATGAGAAAGTAAGTGAAACATTTCCAGTAAACGGGATGTGTTGGATAATCATGTCTCTGGTATGTTTCTAGAACCTAGCCCTACATACTTTCCATACCACAGAATTATTATTCCATCCCGTCTAGGTTAGGAATTCAGTATCCCTGTGAAGTTGTTTTAGAGTTTTCTGAACCACTTGTTTTGGATGTTTTTGACTGTTGGTAGCGAGTAGCTTTGAATTGATGTAATTAGCTAGCAATCACATTGAGACTGAACCAATTAACCCAAAGACACCATAGTGATTAGCTGTCAATCATAGACATGTCCACCAGTATGATCCCAATTGTCTATCATTCCCTGTAAATATATTTGGAAAACATTAATCATTAACTAAATTAGGAGGAAGTCTTATAGAGTTGGGGTCAATTCAGAATGCTTTGGTATACTCAATTAGCCTAAGTTGATCTGAATGAAGGGTCATTTTTTATTTTTTTATTTAACCTTTATTTAACTAGGCAAGTCAGTTAATTAAGAACAATTTTATTCAAATTCTGCCTTTAGATGGGTTATAAAAGTGAGTGTATTTCTCAGAGTTCATTTTTCAATTCCTGTTACACATCACTACAGGGGATGATGACGCTGGTATGTTAACAATGTACAATTTTGATAGAATGTGGAATAGAAAGTCTGTCCTTTTTCTTTTAGCTTTGTAAGAAGCATCACTTTGGGATCGACAAACCAGAGAAGCTTGCACCGTCTCCAGATGAGTCGAAGTACCTGATGAAAACTCTGAGTCAGATCAAGTCCAATGTTGGGGCTCCCACTAAGAAAAAGGTTATAGAATTTGTAGTTCTGTGCTCAGATATCCCATGTATTATCATCTTACATGACTCTTGTACATTTTTTAAATTGGTACATTTGCTTTTATTAATTGTTTTTTTTCATTTAGAGTTTATTTGTTAGTTATTTTTCTATATTATTTTGACAATTTAATACCATCCCTGTCCATGTCCACCACCTAGTATTCCCCTGCCTTTCAGGTCAAGGAAAACAAAGAGAAGGAACGTCTCGAGAGGCGGCTGCTCGACGAGCTGTACAAGATATTCATGGACTCCGATTCCTTCTACTACAGCATGACTTATGACCTCACCAACACTGTGCAGCGGCAGGGAGACACAGAAAAGTCCAACTTACCCCAATGGAAACAGGTAAGTGGTTATTACTACACTCAAAGCACAAAGGTCGCATTTACTAAATCAGATCACTGGTCACGTTTGGCCTGGGGGTTGCCGGTTTGAGATGCCTGGTTTAAGTACAGTAGTATTTTACCACACATTTCCTGTCTTTTAGGATAAGTTTAACCAAGCTTAAATAATTAAAATAAATAATTGTGTTTGACTGATAATAGTTATTTTCCTCTTCAAGGTGGATGACAGATTCTTCTGGAACAAACACATGGTCCAGGAGCTAATTGATCTGCAGGTAACTGATGTATTTCAAGACTTGTTTGACAGGAATGGATAGACTAGATATTAATTTGTGAATTGTCAGATACAGTGCATTCGGAAAGTATTCATACCCCTTCCCTTTTTCCACATTTTGTGACATTACAGCCTTATTTAAAAAAATATATATATATTTAAAAAAAATCCTCAACGCAGGACTAGCTTCGGGATAATAACCCATAATAACAAGGCAAAAACAGGTTTTTAGAAATGTTGGCAAATTGATATATTTTTTAAACAGAAATACCTTATTTACATAAGTATTCAGACCCTTTGCTATGAGACTTGAAATTGAGCTTAGGTGCATCCTGTTCCCATTAATCATCCTTGAGATGTTTCTACAACTTGATTGGAGTCCACCTGTGGTACATTTCATTGATTGGACATGATTTGGAATGGCACACACCTGTCCACATAAGGTCCCACAGTTGACAGTGCATGTCAGAGCAAAAACCAAACCATGAGGTCGAAGGAATTGTCCATAGAGCTCCGAGACAGGATAGTTTCGAGGCACAGATCTGGGTAAGCGTACCAAAAAATGTCTGCAGCATTGAAGGCCCCCAAGAACACAGTGGCCTCCACCATTCCTAAATGGAAGAAGTTTGACTCTTCTTAGAGCTGTCAGCCCGGCCAAACCGCAATCGGGGGAGAAGGGCCTTGGTAAGGGAGATGACCAAGAACCCGATGGTCACCGTGACAGAGCTCCAGAGATACCCTGTGGAGATGGGATACCCTTCTAGAAGGACAACCATCTCTGCAGCACTCCACAAATCAGGCCTTTATTGTAGAGTGGCCCAACGGAAACAACTCCTCAGTAAAAGGCACATGACAACCCGATTGGAGTTTGCCAAAAGGCAACTTAAGGACACTCAGACCATAAGAAACAAGATGTTCTGGTCTGATGAAACCAAGATTGAACTCTTTGGCCTGAATGCCAAGAGGCACGTCTGGAGGAAACTAGGCACCGCTCATTACCTGGCCAATACCATGGTGTGGTGGCAGCATCATGCTGTGGGCATGTTTTTCAGCGGCAGGGACTTTGATACTAGTCAGGATCAAGGGAAAGATGAACGGAGCAAAGTACAGAGAGATCCTTGATGAAAAACTGTTCCAGAGTGCTCAGGACCTCAGACGAAGGTTCACCTTCCAACAGGACAACGACCCTAAGCACACAGCCAAGGCAATGCAGGAGTGGCTTCGGGACAAGTCTCTGAATGTCCTTGACTGGCCCGGCCAGAGCCTGGACTTGAACCCGATCGAACATCTCTAGCGAGACCTGAAAATAGCTATGCAGCGACGCTCCCCATCCAATCTGACAGAGCTTGAGAGGATCTGCAGAGAAGAATGGGAGAAACTCCCGAAATACAGGTGTGCCAAGCTTGTAGCGTCATACCCAAGAAGACTTGAGTCTGTAATCGCTGCTCAAGGTGCTTTAACAAAGTACTGAGTAAACGGTCTGAATACTTATGTAAATGTAATATTTCCGTTTATTTTTTATTTTTTATAAATCACCAAAACATTTTAAACCAATTTTTTTGCTTTGTTGTTTATGAGTTATTGTGTGTAGATTGATGAGGGGAATAAAAATAAATAAAACATTTTTAGAGTAAGGCTGTAACGTAACAAAATATATATATATATTTATATATATTTATATATATATATATATATATATATATATATATATATAATAAATATTTTCCGAATGCACTGTATAAGAGTACAGACGGTCATGGTGCACTGGTGTGAAACTGAACGCTTCTGCAGAACCCTATCTGAACAATAGGGAAATGTTCTAGCAAGGAAACACTTAGTGGCAGGTATTATTGGAGTGATTTGAACGGATAGCAATCATACTCCTTTTAATCTATGTTAAATATACAGTACCAGCCAAAGCACCTACTTAAGGTTTTTCTTTATTTTTACTATTTTCTACATTGTAGAATAATAATGAAGACATCAAAACTATGAAATAACACATGGAATCATGTAGTAACCCAAAAAGTGTTAAACAAATCAAAATATATTTTAGATTCTTCAAAGTAGCCACCCTTTGCCTTGATTACAGCTTTGCACTCTTGGCATTCTCTCAACCAGCTTCATGAGGAATGATTTTCCAACAGTCTTGAATGAGTTTCCACATATGCTGAGCATTTGGCTGCTTTTCCTTCACTCTGCGGTCCAACTCAACCCAAACCATCAGTTGGGTTGACGTCGGGTGATTGTGGAGGCCAGGTCATCTGATGCAGCACTCATCACTATCCTTGGTCAAATAGCACTTACACAGCCTGGAGGTGTGTTTTGGGTCATTGTCCTGTTGAAAAACAAATGATAGTTTAGTCCCACTAAGCGCAAACGAGATGGGATGGTGTATAGCTGCAGAATGCTGTGGTATCCGTGCTGGTTAAGTGTGCCTTGAATTAAAAAGAAATCCCAGACCGTGTTACCAGCAAAGCACGCCCACACCATCACTCATGCGTCACGGTGTGAACCACACATGCGGAGATCCTCTGTTCACCTACTCTGCATCTCACAAAGACACAATGGTTAAAACTAAAAGTCTCAAATTTGGAATCATCAGACCAAAGGACAGAATTATTGGCCCAAGCAAGTTTCTCTTTGCTTATTGGAGCTGATCTTGCCATTATATGGACTTCGTCTTTTACCAAATAGGGCTATCTTCTGTAAACCACCCCTACCATGTCACAACACAACTGATTGGCTCAAACACATTAAGGAAAGAAATTCCACAAATTAACTTTTAACAAGGCACACCTGTTCATTGAAATGCATTCCATACCTCATGAAGCTGGTTGAGATAATGCCAAGAGTGTTAAAAGCTGTCATCAAGGCAAAGGGTGGCTACATTGAAGATTCTCAAATATAAAATATATTTAGATTTGTATATCACTTTTTTTTTTGGCTACTACATGATTCCATATGTGTTATTTCATAGTTTTGATATCTTCACTATTATTCTACAATGTAGAAAATAGTAAAAATAAAGAAAAACCCTTGAATGAGTAGGTGTGTCAACTTTTGACTGGTACTGTATACTGAACTACTGCATTACATCTTTATATATCTCAAGTTAGCATCACTGTATAGAGTTGTAACTTTTCTTGTTGTGTTGCAGGTTCCAGAGGTGGACTTCTGGGTGACACCCATCATTCAGGGCTTTGTGCAGGTGCAGGAGCTGGTAGTGAATTACAACGAGAGCCCAGAGGAGGAGAAGAGCAGCCCCGATACGCCGCTCCAGGAGCTCACCTGCGTGGACGACATCCACCCGCGCTTCACCGTGGCCCTCATCTCCCGCCGCAGTCGCCACCGTGCAGGTACAGTGCAGAGGTCAAAGGTCATGGACACCCAGGCCAAATTGCTAGGGTCTATTTGCAACACTTTGATTAAGTCATAGTTAAATTCTGATGATTATTGGAGGGTGAATTTAATTATCATAGTTTTCTTCTCCCCAAAGGGATGCGGTACAAACGCAGAGGGGTAGACACAGATGGACACGTGGCTAACTTTGTGGAGACAGAGCAGCTGATACACGTGCACAACCACTCACTGTCTTTTGTGCAGAGCCGCGGTTCGGTGCCTGTCTTCTGGAGCCAAGCAGGCTACCGCTACAACCCCAGGCCTCGACTGGAGAAAGGTCAGTGGGATATTTACAATCCAAAATACTGCCTTGTGAATAATGTGTGCATTCGTTTAAGCATGTCCAGTGGGCCGAATGTATTTTTATGACTAATGCAATGGGCTTAAATATGCATACACTACCCACCCAGGGCACTGGGCAAGCTAAAATGAATATGACCTCATCATATACTTTTTCCCGTTATGTTATAATCATAACGGGCACATCGCGCTCCACTCCCTAGCATACTACTCGCCAATGTTCAGTCTCTTAACAATAAGGTTGATGAAATCCGAGCAAGGGTAACATTCCAGAGAGACATCAGAGATTGTAACGTTCTTTGCTTCACGGAAACATTGCTCACTCGAGAGACGCTAACGGAGTCGGTGCAGCCAGCTGGTTTCTTCACGCATTGCGCTGACAGAAACAAACATCTTTCTGGTAAGAAGAGGGGCGGGGGTGTATGCCTTATGATTAACGAGATGTGGTGTGATCATAACAACATTCAGGAACTCAAGTCATTCTGTTCACCTGATCTAGAATTCACTCTACAATCAAATGTCCCGCATTATCTACCAAGGAATTCTCTTCGATATAATCACAGCCGTATATATTCCCCCCAAGCAGACACATCGATGCCCTGAACGAACTTATCTGACTTTGTAAACTGGAAACCACACACCCTGAGGCTGCATTCATCGTAGCTGGGGATTTTAACAGGCTAATCTGAAAACAAAACTCCCTAAATTCTATCAGCATATTGATTGTGCTACCAGGGCTGGTAAACCTGGATCATTGTTATACTAACTTCCGCGACGCATATAAGGCCTCCCCCGCCCTCCTTTCGGAAAAGCGACACGACTCCATTTTGTTGCTTCCAGCCTACAAACAGAACTAAACAGCAAGCTCCCTCGCTCAGGTCTGTTCAACGCTGGTCCGACCAATCTGATTCCACGCTTCAAGACTGCTTCGATCACGGATTGGGATATGTTCCGCATGCGTCCAACAACACATTGACGAATAAGCTGATTCGGTGAGCGATTCATTAGAAAGTGCATTGACGATGTCGTACCCACAGCAACGATTAAAACATTCCCAAACCAGAAACCGTGGATTGATGGCAGCATTCGCGTGAAACTGAAAGCGAACCACTGCTTTTAACCAGGCAAGTGACCGGAAACATGACCGAATACAAACAGTGTAGCTATTCTCTCCGCAAGGCAATCAACAGCTAAGTCCCAGTATAAGAGACAAAGGGAGTCGCAATTCAACAGCTCAGACAAAGAGGTATGGAGGGTCTACAGTCAATCACGGATTACAAAAGAAACCAGCCCGTCGCGGACAGGAATCTTGCTCCCAGACAGACTAAATAACTTTTTTGTTCGCTTTGAGGACAATACAGTGCCACTGACACGGCCTGTACCAAAACCTCGGGCTTCTCCTTCACGCGCGGGTGAGTAAAACATTTAAACGTGTTAACCTCGCCAGGCTGCAGGCCCAGACGCATTCCCAGCCGCGTCTCAGAGCATTGCGCAGACCAGCTGGCTGGTGTGTTAAGGACATATTCAATCAAATCCTTATCCCAGTCTGCTGTTCCCACATGCTTCAAGAGGGCCCCATTGTTCCTGTTCCAGAAAGCTAAGGTAACTAGAGCTAACGACTACGGCCCGTAGCACTCACTTCCGTTCATCATGAAGTGCTTTGAGAGACTGTCAAGGACCATATCACCTCCACACCTACCTGACACCCTAGACCCACTCCAATTTAGATTACCGACCCAATAGGTCCACAGATAGACGCAACCACACTGCACACTGCCCTAACCCACTCCGGACAAAGAGAATACCTTAGTGACCCAAATGTCAGCTCAATCCGAACATACAGCCTCCGCATTTCACCAACCATCAGTACCCTCCAAACCTCGTCAATCACAGCCTCGAGGAACCGGCCGGGTATCATCAGACCCCGCACCTGTATGCAACGCAGTCCTGGACTCCCTGAGGGCCAGCCCCAGGCTAGTGAGCGAGGTACCAGGATAACAACATAACTCCACTCCGCGCTTGATCTCAAACACTGGGCCCACCCAAGAGTGCGTTCTGAGGCGCCTCTTCGCGTGGGAGATCGCGGTTCACCACGAGCCGTGGAGGGGTTGGCACGCGGAGCACGGCACTCCAAACTCAAATCATGCAAGTTCGAGGACGACGAACCGGAGGTGGGGGTGGAGGCTTGGAATTCACCGGGAGACAAACGAGCGGAGAGCAGGCGGGCTGTGACCAAGGAGGAGTGAGCGCCAGGTTCGGGGTGTGAGAGGGGGGTGTCGAGGGAAAATAACCTCCACAACTCCGAACGGTAGGGGGAGTTCAACCAAACAGGAAGAGGGGATGATTGTAGGACTTCGAGGAAAACAGAGCGCGAAGGGGGGACACCGCCCTCAATCCACGGGAGGTCGAGGACGAGTAGGAGGGAGGTGTGGGAGAAGGGTAGAGTTTTAAGTGACGCCGGGCGGGGGGTTACGACATCGAACGGGGACAAATGGAGTTGATCCACCACCACAGGACAGCTTGTGAGTAGAAGAGCGCGTGAGGCGCGCCTCTTGACAGACCTGGCGAGGTGGAGGCTTGGCGCATGAGAAATATGGGGCTGTTGTGGGCAGGCCAGAGAGCACGCCCCAAACCTTCTAGCAGGATGTGACACGAGAGCGGGAGGAGGGGGAGGGAGGAAGCGCATCCTGTGCGTGACTGTATCACCGGCCTCGTACGCAAACTGCCTCCGCGCCACAACCGGGGTAGCTCGTCGGCACGGGGAGGTAGGTGACGGTAGTGCTGCACAACGCAATCACCCGGGAAAGCATAACGTGCCTGCCAGGACGACGCGTATCGAGACCGACGGGCCAGTTGGCACGGGGGGAGAAAGGGGGCCTTATAAGGGCGGGGATCAAGGGAGGCAACAAGCGACGCGCGAGGCGCACCTGGCGTGTTCACGGCCGCTATCGAGTCCAGAGGCGAAGAGTCGAGTACAGTGGTTGCGATCGAAAGAGGAGGCCGAGGGAGGCGAGGGAGACTGAGAAGAACAGCTGGTCTAATCTCATGGGCCGATCGACGCTAGGTTAAACAGCCACCGGACTAGGACCAATGGTTAGGTGGCCGGAGGGGGGTGGGGGAGCTGGCCAACATACTGACTCAACTCGAGCCACGTACATAATGGGAAGGTCGTATGGGGGAAAGGGGATGTGAGGGTGAAAAAATGGGTGACCACTATGCTGACAGTTGATGGACTAAGTGCTGTATGTGTGGATGGAAGGGGATAGTGTGTATATGGTATGGTGGATAGCGGAGGTACGCTACGTATTGTCGACTCGAGTGCTATGAGTGGGTTATGTGGGATGTGTGAGTGTGGTACGGTACTCGTTTAGTGGGTTGGGTAAATTATTTCACACGGGTCCAGGTCGTTGCGAGGTTCTTATGGTTAGGTAGTACATGTGTGGATCAAGGGCTGTGCCTACTTGGAAACTCAGTGGTCTCGACCGGCCCGCTTGCGGTTTGTGATGTGTGAAGGCGTCGTGGGTTACGTAGGGGTGCATCTCATATGGGGTAGGGGTAGGTACGTGTACTCGGCGATGGGGGGAGTACTAGTCTACGTGAATCTGGGTCCTGTAAGTGGTGGTGTCCCGGTTCGGTGTGACCAATCACTGATTAAGTGTGTGTGTAGTTAGAATGTGTACATATTGTGTGTGTGTGTGTCCCTGTGGATGTGGCGTTTGTGTGGTGGAGTAAGACGGGTAGTAGTGGGGTGGAATTGTGGTGGGGTGGAGGATATAGGTGTAGCGGGTGTGTGTGCTTGGTGGTTGGATGTGTACTGGTCGATTGTCGGAACTAGAAGCACAAGCATTTCGCTACACTCGCATTAACATCTGCTAACCATGTGTATGTGACAAATACAATTTGATTTGATTTGATCTTTTCAGGAGAAAAGGAGACCATTCCTTACTTTGCTGCTCACTTTGACGAACAGCTCAACCTTTACAAGAAGCAGGTGAGAATCGTATGCCAGACAGCATTGGCATTACTTTGATATCACTACCAAAGATTGAGTTTTCGTTTAACTTAGACTTATCTAAGTAAAGACTTATCATTATAGTTAAGTTGATGCAATTTGCAACTATGTTTTGACAGGTCATCATAAACTTAGTGGACCAAAGTGGGCGTGAGAAGATTATTGGCGACGCATATCTCAAACAAGTCCTTCTGTACAACAATCCAAACCTTACATATGTCTCTTTTGACTTCCATGAGCACTGGTAAGAAAATTGATACACAGAAACAGTCAGCTCTTGACTGCACAGATCATTTAATACTGAACAAAAATATAAACACAACATGTAAAGTGTTGATCCCATGTTTCATGAGCTGAAATAAAAGATCCCAGACATTTTCCCATATGCACAAAAAGCTTATTTCTCTCAAATTTTGTGCACGAATTTGTTTACATCCGTGTTAGTGAGCTTTTCTTCTTTGCCAAGATAATCCATCCACCTGACAGGTGTGGCATATCAAGAAGATGATTAAACAGCCTGATCATTACACAGGTGCACCACAGGTGCTGGGGACAATAAAAGGCCACACTAAAATGTGCAGTTTTGTCACACAACACAATGGCACAGATGTCTCAAGTTTTGAGGGAGCGTGCAATATGCATGCGGACGGCAGGCATGTCCACCAGAGCTCTTGCCAGAATGGAATGTTCATTTCTCTACGATAAGCCACCTCCAATGCCATTTTAGAGGATTTGGCAGTACGTCCAACCAGTCTCACAACCACGTGTAACCTCGCCAGCCCAGGACCTCCACTTCTGGCTTCTTCACCCGCGGGATCATCTGAGACCAGCCACCCGGACAGCTGATGAAACTGAGGAGTATTTCTGTCTGTAATAAAGACCTTTTATGGGGAAAAACTCATTCTGGCTGGCTGGGCCTGGCCCCCAATGGGTGGGCCTGTGTCCTCCCAGGTCCACCCATTGCTGTGCCCCTGTCCATTCATGTAAAATTCATAGGGCCTTATTAATTTATTTCAATTGTCTGATTTCCTTGTTTGAACTGTAACTCACAAAAATCTTTGAAATTGTTGCATTTTATGTTTTTGTTCAGTATAATAAGTAACTCTAATAAGAAAAGAATAACCTAAAGTACAATTATTGTATTTATTTATTCTAGTATGAACTTCCCCTGTATTTTAATTGGTCTTTTGTCTTCTCAGTCGAGGTATGAAGTTTGAGAATGTGCAAACGCTGACAGATGCCATCTCTGATATTATCGCAGACATGAGATGGGGCTGGTAAGTGTGTGTGTGGTGCGTGTGGGAGTGTGTCATCGCCAACCTCAACAGACTTTTTTTTAGAGCCAGTAAAAATCTTGAATGAATCAGTAATTGATCGCACATGTTGATCAGAAGCTCCATATCTACATGCAATGCATCACATAGTGAATGTTCCTCTGTCAGGGTGGACCAGGCAGGAGTCATCTGCCATCAGGAGGGCATTTTCCGGGTCAACTGCATGGACTGTCTGGACAGGACCAATGTAGTCCAGGCTGCCATAGCTCGTGCAGTAATGGAGGCACAGGTGAGATTCCCCCACTTCGAACATGTCTGATGATGTAATGGTAGACATAGTAATGTGGTAATGGTTGGCATATTACATATGAAAAGGTAAAGAACAAAACATCAAATTTAAACTTTTTCAGTGGAATTCCACTGTAATTGTAGTTTTCTGGCAAACGTTCGATGGTGACTGATGCCTAACTTTGTCTCTGCCTCCCTCAGCTGAAGAAACTGGGTGTGATGCCCCCTGAGCAGCCTCTGCCGCTCAAGTGCTACAGGATCTACCAGGTCATGTGGGCCAACAACGGCGACACCATCAGCAGACAGTACGCCGGCACAGCCGCCCTCAAGGTAAAATCATTAGCATGTGTAAAGTTTTAAGCTAATATTAGGTTTGCTATATTTGATTTGCATCTGCCAACAGTATACTGTCCTGTTACCCCACAGTTAGTAGGCCTCCACTGCAAATTGATCAAGTAATGAAACTAGAAATTAGGGAGGCAGGTAGCCTAGTGGTTAAGAGCATTGGGCCAGTAGCCAACAGTTGAAGTCAGAAGTTTACATATACCTTAGCCAAATACATTTAAACTCAATTTTTCACAATTCCTGGCATCTAATCCCAGTAAAAATTCCCTGTCTTAGGTCAGTTAGGATCACAACTTTATTTTAAGAATGTGAAATGTAAGAATAATAGTAGAATGATTTATTTCAGCTTTTATTTCTTTCATCATATTCCCAGTGGGTCAGAAGTTTACATACACTCAATTAGTATTTGGTAGCATTGGCTTTAAATTGTTAAACTTGGGTCAAACATTTTGGGTAGCCTTCCACAAGCTTCCCACAATAAGTTGGGTGAATTTTGGCCCATTCCTCCTGACAGAGCTGGAGTAACTGAGTCAGGTTTGTAAGGCCTCCTTGCTCGCACACGCTTTTTCAGTTCTGCCCACAAATGTTCTATAGGCTTGAGGTCAGGGCTTAGTGATGGCCACTCCAATATCTTGACATTGTTGCCCTCAAGCCATTTTGTCACAACTTTGGAAGTATGCTTGGGGTCATTGTCCATTTGGAAGACCCATTTGCGACCAAGCTTTAACTTCCTGACGGATGTCTTGAGACTTTGCTTCAATATATCCACATAATTTTCCTGCCTCGTGATGCCATCTATTTCTCAGAACAAGAATAGACTGACAAGTTTCAGAAGAAAGTTCTTTGTTTCTGGCCATTTTGAGCCTGTAATCGAACCCATAAATACTGATGCTCCAGATACTCAACTATTCTAAAGAAGGCCAGTTTTATTGCTTCTCTAATCAGGTCAACAGTTTTCAGCTGTGCTAACATAATTGCAAAAGGGGTTTCTAATGATCAATTAGCCTTTTAAAATGATACACTTGGATTAGCTAACACAATGTGCCATTGGAACACAGGAGTGATGGTTGCTGATAATGGGCCTCTGTACGCCTAGGTAGATAGTCCATAAAAAATCAGCCGTTTCCAGCTATAATAGTCATTTACAACATTAACAATGTCTACACTGTGTTTCGGATCAATTTGATGTTATTTTAATGGACAAAAAATTTGCTTTTCTTTCAAAAACAAGGACATTTCTAAGTGACCCCAAAGTTTTGAACGGTAGTGTATATATTAGGAAGTTGTTCCTAATGTTTTGTACACTCGGTGTATGTCAACTTGGAAATATCCAGGAAGAAAAGTACACCAGGAGGATGGAGAAAATAAAGAAGAGTTCTACAACTTTTCCCCCCACTTTCTTTTAGATTAGTGCAGGCTGTATCACAACCTGCCGTGATTGAAAGTCCCATAGGGCGACGCACAATTGGTCCATGTTTGGCTGGTGTAGGCCGTTATTGTAAATAAGAATTTGTTCTTAACTGACTTGCCTAGTTAAATAAAGGTTAGATCAAAATTTGAAAAAGCCTCAACCATGGCATTACATTTGACATTTTTTGTAATCTAGCAGACTCTTATCCTGAGCGACTTAATTAGTGCAGTCATCTAGGAGCTAGGTAAGACAACCACATATCACAGTCATATCACAGTCAATTGGTTATAATTTTGTTATATATTAATTGTATCTGGAATTAGTGTTGTACATATGACAAAAAATACCAGGAAATCAGCTCCAAGTGATTGTAATTTAGGAAATCTGTCCCAATTATTCCCACGCATAAGAGTGGAAAGTTTTTGGAAAGTTTACCAATCAAATTAGCTGTTTCCATCAGGCCTGATGTTACATTTTATTCGGCATGTACTTTATTTACATCAAAATGTTGGATGGAAACCTGGTTAGAGTAAATAAAACTTTTCCTCAATAAAGCCAATAACAGCAAAGTGTTTACACTACAGAGCCCTAAGCCAAGAAGAGTATAAAACCCTTTTCCTGCCTACTACTTTTGTGGAACGGATCAGACATTGACTGTGCAATATCTTGCTTGTTTTTGACATCCTCTGTCTGTAATCCTATATACAGGGAGACTTCACCAGAACGGGGGAGAGAAAACTGGCCGGGGTGATGAAAGATGGCGTGAACTCAGCCAACCGCTACTATCTGAACCGCTTCAGGGACGCATACAGACAAGCAGTCATTGGTAAGAAGTGACCTGTAATACTTTACTTAAAGCCTGCAGGTATGATGCAGTTATAATTAATTCTAAGATGTGTAATGAGCATGCATGATCCCCTTATGTGTTATTAATCATATCATAATGATCCTGACTAAATATCAATAGCCATTGTGAGTCAGGAAAAAAATATATATACACTATCGTTCAAAAGTTTGGGGTCACTTAGACATTTTTTGTTCATTAAAATAATGTCAAATTGATCAGAAATACAGTGTAGACATTGTTCATGTTGTAAATGACTATTGTAGCTGGAAACAGGTGATTTTTTAAATGGAATATCTACATAGGCATACAGAGGCCCATTACCAGCAACCATTGCTCCTGTGTTCCAATGGCACGTTGTGTTAGCTAAGAGGGGGTACAAAAATTATCAGATTAATATTGCCATTGAGAAAATTCAAAATAAAATGAGACATGACCTTTTTCAAGGGCAGTCTCGCAAAAAGACGCATTCTAACTACCCGCTATTCAAAGCGCTCTGAACAAATTAAGGGAATCGTTCACAAACATTGGCACATTCTAAAATCCGATGATAGTCTCGGTAATGTGTTTTCGGACCTTCCCTTGGTCGTATTCTCGCGGGGCAGAAATCTCAGAGACCAATTGGTACACTCTGATTTACCACCCCAAGATATTCCTGAACAACGTCTATTTGCGCCCCTACTAGATGGAAATGACAAGTGTAATGGCTGTGCTCAATGCAATGGCACTTATAAATGCAGATCCTTCAAACACCCACAAACAGGGAAATCGATCCCAATCAAAGATGTTATCACGCGCTCCACTAAGGCAGTTATTTATCTTATAACTTGTCCTTGTGGTAAAAATTATGTGGGTAAAACAAAGCGCGAATTAAAAGTACTTATCTCAGAGCATCGTAGCACCATTACGTGCAAAAACTTGAATTACCCAGTTGCGGCCCACTTTTTGGAGGCAGGCCACTCGATTTCGTCTCTTCGTTATATTGGCATCGAACATGTCATCCTCCCTTGATCATTTATTGTTAAAACGAGAGGCTGCCTGGATCTTTAACTTAAAGACCCTTGCTCCCTTCGGTCTCAACGTAGACTTTGATCTGAAGCCATTCTTGTGATTGTGACTTTGCAATTGTAATTGTTTGTAAGCTTGTGTAGTCTAAAATGAATCTATGATCGTCTGCTATCCATTTGTTTTTTGTATGCTGTTCTTTGTATGTCATTTTAATATTTGAGAATTAACCAATGATATTAGGCCACTCTTGGCCATGATTACAGACACCTGTGCGTCTTTTGACACTATATAAACGAGTCATCCCGCAGTGTTTGTGATTATACCCTGATGAAGACAGCTTGGCTGTCGAAACGTTGGTAATTACATTTTTGCATCTGAGCTCCTTGAGTGTGCGGCTCTCCTTTTATTTTCAAGTTTTCTACGCCAGTTTTATTGCTTCTTTAATCAGGACAACAGTTTTCAGCTGTGCTAACATAATTGCAAAAGGGTTTTCTAATGACCAACTTGGATTAGCTAACACAATGTGCCATTGGAACACAGGAGTGATGGTTGCTGATAATGGGCCTCTGTAGATTTCCGTAAAAAAAAAAAAATCAGCCGTTTCCATCTAGAATAGTCATTTACAACATTAACAATGTCTACACTGTATTTCTGATCAATTTGATGTTATTTTAATGAACAAAAAATGTCTAAGTGACCCCAAACTTTTGAATGGTAGTGTGTGTGTTTATGCTTATAACAAGTTAAATAGCATTACACCTGCAGGCTTTAAGTAAAGTGTTATAAAAATGAATTCCACCCTCATTTGTTTAGTCTTAAAACCGTGACTCAATCGTTCTTCCCTCCCACCTCTCTCTAGACCTGATGATGGGCCATCCTGTGACAGAGGACCTGTACTCCATTTTCAGTAAGGAGAAGGAGCATGAGGAGAAAGAGCAGGAGAGCCAGAGAGTAACCCAGGAGCAGGTCAGCCTCCTGCTACAGACTTACATGCAGCTACTGCTGCCCGACGACGAGAAGTTCCATGGTGGCTGGGCCCTCATCGACTGTGACATGAGGTTGGTGCTGGAACCATTCACAAATCACAACTCTAAACTTAAAGGGGTAGTGCAGTCAAAAACATGATTTTGCTGTGTTTGGTATATATTTCCACACAATGATAATGCACTTATAATGTAAGAGCTATTTGAAAAGACCGCCTGTAATTTCAGTTTGTTTGGTTGGGTGGGGTTTTTAAGTTAATAGACATATAACAAAGAGAGTTTGCACTCCTCTCTGTCAATAACAGCTCATGTTCAGGTTACACATACCTCCAATTAGCTCCCACTCCAGTCCTAGCAAAATTCTTGCTTGACAAATTGCATTTTGCTATTTTTGTTTCATTGACTGAATCCTTTCATGAGTTGGCTCTCATAGTGTTTGTTCTCCCAACACTGTTAGCGTGCATCAATTAAATGCAGCTTTATTTATTTCCTCAGGGGAAATTAAGACGCACTTCAAAATCAACACCTTGAAAGTGTTTGTTCCTCAACAAATTGTTCATGTAGAAAGCTCATTGTCACGTATTTTTCTACTCATCAGCCTTATTGATGCAACCAGCAAAGACGTGGATGTTCTCCTGCTGTTATCCAACAGTGCATATTACATTGCATAGTAAGTGCCTACATTTATTACAGAAGAGTCAATTACATGTTTTAGCTGTTCATTATATCATCGTTTTTTTGCTTTTGTTTTTGCAGCTATGATGAGGAAGCTGACAAAGTCAATCAGTACCAGCGCCTCAACTTGGAGGGTTTGGAAAAGATTGAAATAGGTAAGTGTTTCCCCTTAAGAGAAATATAGCTCCACAAAGTGTAGACAGGGTCTAAATCAGTCCTTCACAGCTTCAAGATGTATTTTACACTGTAAAGCTACTAAGCACACACTTTGGCCACGGTTTTCATTCATTGTACACAAATTCTGAATGATGCAAATAATGCCTTTGATTTACCACAAACATTTAAGTAATGCATCAATAAAGCTCACATGTCCTGTGTGTTCTTTTTTAGGCCCAGAACCTACTCTGTTCGGGAAGCCCAAATTCTGCTGTATGCGTCTACACTACAAGAATGAGGAGACAAGTGGGTATTTTCACACACTGAGGGCTGTCACAAGGAATCCTGAGGATGACGGTAAAGGTATGGGAAGATTATTTATTTCATCAAATCTGGTAGACTGGAAGCACACTGCCCGTATAGCCACAAAATTACTTGAATTCCTTGTCCTGACCTCCCATTGTGGGAATGATTAATTATATTTCAGACACGTTACAGTGCATAGCTGAGATGCTTTGCATAACAAAGCAATCCATGGGACTTGACATGCAGGTGATTGAAAAGAAACTGGAGAGGTGAGTTGGAATTCATTATCACTCTTTCTATATTCTTTTCTCATAGTTACTGTATTTTACACTTATACTAGCCTATACTAGCCCTTTTACAGTTCTAGAACAAAATCTCATTGACATGGATATGTACTATGAATAGAAGCCCTGGATAAAATACTAGACTGTATATTGTCAATCCATTTGTTTCAGAAGGCACAGTAAACCTCACGAGGACATCACGGGCAGACACCCTGACCAGGTCCTTGGCAGCTCTGGTCTGGCTCAGGGAAAGAGCTTCCTCCTCAACAAGTTCTCCTCTCTCAACCAGAGGGTGAAAAAGTCCAATGTCAACATGGGCTCCTTCAAGGGGAGGCTGGGCAACACCTTCTCCACTAAGCCCGACGTGAACTTCCTGAAGCCCACCATTGGGATCACCCTCTGGAAGTCTGACAGCAGCTTGGAGACCTCCGAGGGGGCAAACACCGGCCCGGCTCTGAAGGACCTCTGTGACAACCACTCGGAGATGTCATCCGACTCAGATTCGTACAACTCGGATGAACACCTGCGCTCCGGCTCCTTGGAGAATGTGGACTACGTGCTGCCCAGCTGCGGCATCGTGGCATCAGCTCCGCGGCTAGGCAGCGTGGAGCTTAACATCAGAGTCACTGGCTGTGACAGTAAGCAGGGGGCTCCGGCTCTAGCCGGTCCTGAAGACCAGTCTCCCGATGCTACCTCAGAGGGTGAGGAGGCCATCCTGATAGACTTTGGAACGCCTATTGATGCCTATTGCCACCAATTCATCCAAGATGCGCAGACCAAACCTGTGGAGGTATTCGGGGAGCAGATGACTGGTGGCATCCCCACACAGAACCCACATGTCCCTTCACATGCTAAAGGTCCCCTGGCCCCAGACGAGCAGCCAGGTTCAGATCAGAAGGTGCAGGCGAAGGAGCTCCAGCTCCCTCCCAGGCCATCCCAGCTAGATGTTACCTCCAGACCCAATCTCCTGACTGCCCAGAAGCTCAGCTCGGCAGCTTCTGGCAGCTCCCAGAGGAGCCTGGGCTCTCACATGGATGGCAGCCTGGGCCCCTTGCCCGCCGACGGTAACGGCAGTCGAGTAGTCTCCCCCTTTGCCAAGATCAAGAGCTCCATGGTGCAGGTGGCCAGCCTGACCCAGGCCGGACTTACCCAAGGCATCAACTTTGCCGTGGCAAAGGTGCAGAAAAGCCCAGAGCCAGAAATGGCCGGTCTCAATGAGACACAAGAGAACGAGCTGAAGGCAATGTTTACACAGTGCCAGACGAGGATCATACAGATCTAGCACTTCTAAAGTTGTAGCCTCTAAGCAGGTTTTTGTACAGTTAGTAGTATAGTATGTGACTTCCAGTACAGTAGCTAGCAGTAGCATAAGCTTGCACAAGAAGGGACCCACACTGACTTGACTAAGAACCCTGCTCTTCAATTCCCCTTGTAGTTGACCTGACCATGTTTACAGCCAGTGTTGTGTAGTATATAATACCCCAGCTCAATACACGGCGTACTTAATCCTAATGCAATTCCTTTCCGAAGCACGACCGCAAAGCATTATATTCTGCCCATATGAACTAATTTATTTTGGTCCATAGCCTAAAGAAAATGATTTAATGAAAAGCAGCAAACAGACATTGTTTCACATTCTTTAATAAGACTCAAACAGAAAAAGGCAATAGCTACACCTCGCTTCAGTTTCCCACCCAAATACAGGGAAACTCTACATATTTCAATGTGTTGAGTGCGCAAGTGGGTCTGTGCTCTGTACGCAGCGTAGTACCTTCGTTGACGTGTTTTGCTCGACAAAGACGGAAGCATTCCTTTCAATTGATTTTCCAGCTACATTTGCATGTCAGGCTATTGTTAATAACTTAATTAGATAAGGTAGGCAATATCCAGTGCATGTTGAGAGATGAGCTCTGAATTGATTACTTTTGTAATTCCATAGGTGCAGTGCACCTATTGGCATTTGTGATATAGGCCTAGTTCATAGCTCTGTTTCAAAAACATTGGTAGAAGTGTCCGACCAAATGTCCCTATTGATTTTCAAAGGGCAGCTCAATGTTAGATATTAGACCTACCCTAGGCTAGTAAGAAAACAAACATACAACTCCTAGATAAATGGGGATCAGTAGCTCGGTTTCCATCCAATTGGTGACAGATTTTCATGCGAATACTCAAAAATCTGCATAAAAACAATATTCTAATTTTCCCACCAAATTTACTTGTTGTGGATAAAAAGCTGTGCATGATAACGTAGTGCACATAATAATTACTTTTGCGGTTAAATTCCTATGTTCCGGAAGAAAAAAAAATACAAGTAAATAGGTTTCCATCGCATTAAACTCTGTTTTGTCACAAAACAAATTGTTATACAGTGGGGTCAGAAATGATTGACAACTTTAATGAAGATGAGCAATTACTGTATGAAATAATTCAAATACTGAGCTATACTGTATGCTCAAATTCTTTTGGGAAATTATATTAATACAATTGCTCAGAAAATAGATTGTTTAACAAGTAATATAAAAAAATCTAAAGAAGGTGGGTTTCAAAATTGGCTTCACTAAAGATTCTTATAAATAAAGTAGTCAAGTTTAGTATTTGTTCCCATATTATTAATGGTAAATAATGTATAGTGTTATTTTGGAGTCACTTTTGTAATTAAGAACTGAATATGTTTCTAAACACCACTTCTTGATACCATGATTACAGATAATCCTGAAATGAATCTGGAGTGAGTGAGAAAGTTTGACCTTCTAAGATCATACCCCCAACAAGGTTTAGTCACAAGCTTGATGTTGTCATTGCGTGCTAGGAATATGGGACCAAATACAACACTTTTGACTACTCTATCTTTACAGATGACAATTTTGACCCCTAATTTTGAGCTTTTCTTTTAATGACTTGTTAAACAAAATCGCGTTCTCTGAGAAATTGTATTCATATAAAATAATGATTCCCCCCCCCATAAAAATATAAAATAAAAATTGCTTTCAATAATAGCTCAGTATTTGAATTATACAGTCATTATTGCTCATCTTTATTAAGGGTGTCAATTTCGGACCCCACTGTAACCTATGTGCCCACACTGGTCTTTGCACGTGCTCTCTAGCCAAAAGCTTGCAGATAGAGTGCGGGTAGGCTGCCTACATGATGCATTTCCTATTATGGACAAAAGAGCAAGATTATTTTTACTTGTCAAACGGCAGCCAAGCATCGATCATCATGTCACCAGAATAAGACTCTCGATATTTATTGGAAAACAGCATCAAACTCATCACCGTGCACTTTCTCCACCCTCATAACTTATTCCATCTGTAGCATAATACACTCCATGCTTTTCCGAGTCGTTGTGGGTGGACCACACATGTCATTGTGTGACTCCAAGTTCGATATGATGGTTATTCTATCAATATTTGCGTATAATTAGTTTTACTGACGCAAAAAGATCCCACCTTGTCTAGCGGATTCTGTCGTGAATAATTTTATTTTTCTATCCCACATGTACTTTACTCGCATAAAAAAGTTAGATGGAAACCTGGTTACTGTTGTCGAGTTTATTCCCCATCAATATAGGACATTTACCAACGTACAAGAACTCCGGTAAGAGTATACTGTTTGATATGTAAGTATTGTACTGTGTGTATATCTGTTCCCTAAGTTATAACCATTTCATTGACCAACATATATTTATGGACATATAACTATATCTCCGTACACTTTGGCTTTTGATCATGTTGATGCTAGAGTTAGATGCACTGCTGCTGAACATTTCCGAAGGGGTTTGAGCATACCCAATAGTCACTATTAACTGACAGCTTACCAAAATCATTTGTGAGATTCCGTAAGCATTGGTGGATTGATAGGATTTCATTGAATTTTCATACAAATGGTTGTACCTAATGTCTGCATTAGGTCTATGTAGCCCTAAGTCCGTCACGTTTGACAAATACTGTACAGTAGCATATAGAATATATGCAATGTGGTCCGTCCATAGCTTATTAAAAACACACTTCAATGCTTTATGCACTCCTGAATCTAAAGTGTAAGCCTTAAAAGGACATGAAAGTGGGAGATTGTATCAGGTATTTATGGCAAATCTAACTTTAGAGTTAAGTAATTTGTTTGATCTTGGTACTGTATATTAGATCATGTTCAGGGTAATGTCAGCTTTATCTTGGGATATTCCATCCTCTGGCCTATGTTTTTAAATGATGTTCAATGCTCTGGACATGAGCTCCATTGGTGTGCTTTCAACTTTGTGGCAACAGTTTGGGGAAGGTCCATACAGAAATGGTTTGTCGAGATTGGTGTGGAAGAACTTGACTGGCCTGCAGAGCCCTGACCTCAACTCCATCAAACACCTTTGGGATGATTTGGAACGCCGACTGTGAGCCAGGCTTAATCGCCCAACATCAATCCCGACCTCACTAATGCTCTTGTGGCTGAATGGAAACAAGTCCCCGCAGCAATGTTCCAACATCTAATGGAAAGCCTTCCCAGAAGAGTGGAGGCTGTTATAGCAACTCCATATTAATGCCCAAGATTTTGGAATGAGATGTTCAATGAGCAGGTATCCACATTGGCCACGTCGTGTATAAACGCAACATGCAATAATTTCAATTAGTTAGTTGTTATAAGGAAATCAGTCCAATTGAAATAAATTCATTAGGCCCTAATCTATGGATTTCACATGACTGGGAATACAGATATGGATCAGAAAACCAAGAAACTGTTCTCTGTCCTCGGAATTGTGGGTGCCGAATGATTTCCTAGTAGCCTGCTGATATTGTCTGGCACTGCCAAAGCTTTAATATGACAGCTGTAATGCAATAGGAATATAAGGCTTTAAGCAGGGCTAAGGGTTGTATTTGATATTGTATTTAGGAATGCATGCGCTGCACTGGAGCAGTTAAATCGGAGCAGAAACCGTTCTTACCTGAATTAGGTACCGATTTGTAAAAACATGATTCTTTTAGTGTTAACACTCCTTCCATATGGAGTTTTAATGTTAGGAGCGGGTATAGTCCTTACATTTGCCAGATGGGAGTTTTTATTTATTTATTTTTTACACCAAGTGCTTTTGAAACCACCTTTCATTTGTCATCAATGGTTGACGTCACTTGCCAGATATGTACCAGTAAGGATCCTGCCCATAGACGAAGTACAGTTCTGTTTCGATATCTCACAATGGGCGTTGTCTTAGGCAGATTCTCTAATGGAAAAACCAATCACAGCAGAGCTATTGAGCCTGCTGCCGCTGCTACGCAAAAAAACCCAGCTACGCAGCAGGCTGTGAACCCACATTTCGGCTTTCCCAGAGGCCGACAGTGGGGGAAGCGGTCCTCCGTAGCTGCGACTGCATCGAGGTCCCGCCCACTTGGAGGGAAGGAGGGGCGTCTGACGTAGGGGTACGTGCCCGGCGGTAGAGGGAGGCAGCCAACCAATCCCTATGGGGCAGAGGCACATCTGTACTCCTAAAAACCCTACCACTCGTGCAGCGGTGCACTTCTATGCATCTGCTCACAGGGACCACCACTGTTGAGCAAGAGTCATCTGACTTGTGAGCAACTCGCTGCAGGAAACTGGCGAGCATGTGCAGTCAATGCCCGCCCCATTCTCAGAAATCTGTTGAGGATCCGTGGATCCAGAAAGTACATGTTCTGTATGCTTACGGTCTCGCTCTGTTGAGGCGACGGGTTCATTTCAGTCAACCTGCAAGGCACTTTTGATTTTTTTTTAAGGAGGGCACTTCTTCATATGTTTATTGGGGATAGAGACCGTAAGACAAAGATTGGAGAGCTGTTTGTACCGGATTAAAACCCACGGCAGCGGCCCTAACTGCTAGGCTGTCACAGGATGCTTATTTTCACATAAGTATTCTGCCGACACACAGGAGGTTTCTCAGTTTCGCCTTTCAAGGCAAAGCTTCTGAATACCTCGCTGTTCTCTTCGGGCTAGCGTTGGCTCCCCGAACGTTCAAGTGTGTAGAGGCGGCTCTAGCACCCCCAGAGGGGTTAAAAGTATCCTCTTACATAGACAATTACCTGCTTTGCTCCCCTACACAGAAGCAAGCGGTACTAGACACGGCTTCTCTTGTATACCACTTCACCGAGCTAGGGTTCAAGATCAACCAGAAAAAGAGCTGTTTGGTGCCCGCTCAGAGAATAGAATACCTAGGCGTCAAGCTGGATTCCCTCTTATCGGGCTACACTATTGGACGGCCACGCTCAAAACATGTCTCCGAGTGCTTGGGTTGATGGCGTCCACCTCAGTAGTACCACTAGGACTACTGAGAATGACACTTCCAGCGTTGGGTAAAAACTGTCCACGTCGACATCTCAATCGAAAGATGAAGGTTTCCACGGACTCTCAGCTCTCAGTCACTGAAAGATCCCCTCGATCTTCGTTTCAGGCACTCCGTTTAGGGGTAGTGTCAACGAGGAAGGAGGTGACGACAGATGCATCAGTCAAAGGATGGGGCGCAGTTCGAGGGAAGAGCAATAAACAGACTGCGGTATCCACAGCTCCGCCAAGCTCGTATAAATTACCTGAAACTGAGTGTTTCATTTGAAATGGTCACATCCTGGTCAGAACAGACAATATTACTGGTGGCATACATCATCCACCAGGATGGCACTTGCTCTCTGCGCTTACACAGACTGCCAAGAGAATTCTGTGGAGCAGTGCACATCTCTCATTACGCGTGACTGATGTACTGAATGTGGGAGCGGACTTGTTGTCCAGGGGGAATCCCAGATCTGGGAGATTTACCGTAGATCGCTTCGCAGAAAGACACACACCCTCCGTTGTCCCTTGGCCAAGAGTGTTGCTCTATGCTTGATCCTCCCCTCTTTGAACAGAGTGAGGGAACAACGCTTATCCCTCATCATGATAGCCCCTCGACGGCCATGAAAGCTCTGGGTAGCAGAGCTCGCTTTACGACGAGCCCTGGCAGCTACCATTACGCAAGGGATCTACTGACCCAAGCGAACAGTGAGATTTTCCACCCTTACCTGGAAACCATGACCCTCACTGTATGGGAACAAGTGGTGCGTATTTGAGAAGTGGTGTGACCAGACAGAAACAGAATTCCTTACCAATGCTCTGTATCCAAGGTTTTATGCTTCTAGCAGGATTTTAGACAGAGGGAAGGCATTCTCCACTGTTGAGGTTTATTTAGCCGTTATCTCTGCCTGTCATATAGGCTTCGACAGTCACACAGTAGGGAAACGCCCTCTTATGTTTCATGAAGAGAGTGCGTCGTTTACGCCTTCTCCAAGCCTTTAACTCAGTCTTGGTACTTTTCTATTGTGCTTGAGGCAATTTCCCAGCAGCTGCTGGAAAGTGTGCAGATGAAATATCTCTGCCCTAGCATAGGGCAAAACGAGTGAGTGAGCTGCATGCACTGTCAGTTCAACATTCATGCCTACAGTTTGCCCCGGTGTTATCCAAGGTAAACACTGTAACCCAACCCTGCTTTCATGCCTAAGGTCAGCGGCAATTACAATTGTCTAGTCTTGGAGTTTATGGTTTTCCACCCGCCGCCCTTCACTTCTATGGAAGAAGAGCGTCTCCACCGTTTGTGTCCTGTACGAGCTTTGCACATCTATTCTGAACAAAAATATAAAAACGCAACATGCAAACATTTTTGAGTTAAAGTTCATAAGGAAATCAGTCAATTTAAATAAATTAACTAGGCCCTAATCTATGGATTTTACATGACGGGCAGGGGCGCAGCCATTGGTGGGCCTGGGAGGGCATAGACCTCATGCTGTTTAATCAGCTTCTTGATATGCCACACCTGTCAGGTGGATGGATTATCTTGGCTAAGGAGAAATGCTCACTAACCGGGATGTAAACAAATGTGTGTACAACTTTAAATGAATAAGCTGTTAGTGCGTATTGAATATTTCTGGGATCTTTTATTTCAGCTCATGAAACCAACACTTTATATGTTATATGTTGTATATTTTTGTTCAGAACGAGAGCATGGTAAGAGTGACCAACTCTCCATCTCCTAGGTGCCCCCCCTGCAAGAGGGCCCCGCTCTTGTCAACGGCTATCCCATTGGATAGTGGAGGCTATTATAGTAGTAATGGTTTGCAGCCCCATGAGGGCTTGAAGGTTCATTCCACTAGCTCTTGGGCACTGTTTAAGGGCATTTATTTGCAAGAGATTTGCAATACTGCACGTTGGGCCACCCCTCATACATTTGAGGTTTTAATAGCTGGATGTTTCTGCTCCTTCGTTGGTGCATACTGTCCTCCGTGTTGGTGCCTCAGTGGTGATATTGTTGGGACTAGTCTGGCTTCGGAGAGCAAATGGGCGCTATGAGGGTATTCTATATCCCCATTGTGAGAAAGTGAAGTGATATATTTGAAATAGAACTTGGGGTTACTTGCATAACCCGGGTTCTATGATAATGAGTGAGATATCTCACTGCATTTCCCTGCTCACAAGGAAGAGCGGCATGCGTGAGAATGACCAGAGGCGGAGCGAGTGGCATCTTATGAAGAGAGAGGCTCTCCTCATTCGCCACTCGACCCGTCTGTCTCCAGCAGAGGCTGTGATTGGTTCTTCCGTTAGAGCAGGATTTTACAAACTTGATCCTGGGGCCTTCTCAGGGTGCACGTTTTGGTTTTGTCCTAGCACTACACAACTGATTCAAATAGTCAAAGCTTGATGATGGGTTGGTCATTTGAATCAGCTGTGTAGTGCTAAGGCAAAAACCAAAACGTGCACCCAGGTGGGGCCCCAGGAACAAGCTTGGGGAAACGCTGCATTAGAGAATCTGCCTGTGCGAATACCAATTGTGAGACATCTCACTCATTATCATAGAACCGGGATTACGAAGTTACATTTACGTCATTGTGAGTGACTAGACTAAACACGATTGCACTGCATTTAAACACATTTTCCAGCGATAATCCCATGTCTGAATGTCTGTGGTTGTACTTCACCTCTCTTAAACAACTGACTTGTATTTTTTTTATGTTGTACTCAAATTTGATTGAATATTAAAATATATTTCTTATTTCTACCTTATAAATTATTTTTCCTGGGTCTATGAAAAATACTATCTACACACAAAGAATTTCAGTAAATTAAAGATGACAATTATTTTACATGTCCAACTGTTCAATGAGTTGAAGCATGAACATTTTCACCCAGCTCTTTTAAATTATATTGGTTATATATTTGGGACCAAATCCATAGTGGCCCTTATCTCACCCCGCCTCTAGTCATTCTCATGCATGCCTCTCTTCTTTGGAAATATACCCTGAACAAAAATATAAACGCTGGATGTAATAAATTAAGTAATTTAGTCCAGTTACCTTTGCTATCGCCCCGTAGCACTCACTTGTGTCATCATGAATGCTTTGAGAGGCAAGTTAAGGATCATATCACCTCTAGCTTACCCGACACCCTAGACCCACTTCAATTTGCTTACCCCCCCTAATAGAACCACAGACGATGCAATTGCCATCACTGTCCTACCCCATCTGGACAAGAGGCATATCTATGTAAGAATGCTGTTCATTGACTATAGCTCAGCATTCAACACCGTAGTACCCTCCAAGCTCATCATTAAGCTCGGAGCCCTTGGTCTGAACCCCTTCCTGTGCAACTGGGTCCTGGACTTCCTGACGGGCCGTCCCCAGGTAGTGAAGGTAGGAAACAACACCTCCACTTCACTGATCCTCAACACAGGGGCCCCACAAACGTGCATGCTCAGCCCCTTCCTGTTCACCCATGCCTCCAGCTCACAAATCAAGTTTGCAGACGACAACAGTAGTAGGCCTGATTACCATCAATGACGAGACAGTCTACAGGGAGGAGGTGAGGGCCCTGGGAGAGTGGTGCCAGGTAAATAACCTCTCACTCAACGTCAACAAAACAAAAGGAGCTTATCATGGACTTCAGGAAACAGCAGAGGGAGCACGCCCCTATCCACATCGACGGGAATGCAGAAAGCTTCAAGTTCCTCTGCATACACATCACTGACGATCTGAAATGGTCTACACAGACAGTGTGGTGAAGAGGTCAGGAGGCTGAAGAAATTTGGCTTGGCCCCTAAAACTGTTAGATGCTCAATTGAGAGCATCCTGTCGGGCTGTATCATCGCCTGGTACGGCAACAGCACCGCCCGCAGGGCTCTCCAGAGGGTGGTGCGGTCTGCCCAACGCATCACTGGGGGCAAACTACCTGCCCTCCAGGACACCTACAGCACCCGATATCACAGGAAGGCCAAAAAGATCAAGGACAACAACCCTCTCCACAGCCTGTTCACCCCGCTATCATCCAGAAGGCGAGGTCAGTACAGGTGCATCAAAGCTGAGACTGAAAAAACAGCTTCTATCTCATGGCCATCAGACTTAAATAGACATCACTAGCCATCTTCCACCCGGTTACTCAACCCTGCACCTTAGAGGCTGCTACCCTATATACATAGACCTGGAATCACTGGCCACTTTAATGGAACACTAGTTACTTTAATAATGTTTAAATACTGCTTTAGTCATCTCATAAGTATACACTACATTTTAGTCAATGCCACTCCGACATTGCTCAATCTAATATTTATATATTTCTTAATTCCATTCTTTTACTTTTAGATTTGTGTGTATTGGGAATTGTTAGATACTACTGCACTGTTGGAGCTAGGAACACAAGCATTTCACTACACACACATACTTATCAGATGGTATTGCGGATGTGGCCAATAAAATTTGATTTGACGCCTTCTGTCCTCACCGGCAGCAGGGATCTGCCCTCTGACGTGATGAGCACGTTAATATTGCAGGGGAATTTCATCTTGTTGAAGTCATAATCAACCTTCTGCCAGGAGATCAGGTTCCCCAGAGCCGTGATGTTCCGCACACCTACAACAGGACACATTTCTATGAACATATTACGACAACCCAAGGCTATTCAATGGATTAAATGACATTGCACTACTGCAATTGGTATACTAAATTAATGAATATACCATGGCTGTTGCACAAAAAGCTAGAGACACTTCTGTGGGTATCTTAAACTAGTTCCCAGTACATGCAGTACAGTACATCTTTCAGCATGCCCAGAAACAACCCTTCTCCCTACCCCCCACTTGGAGATATGAGCGAATAAGACAGGTATAAGCAATGTCTAGAATTCTACCCAGCCTATCAGAGAGCAAGGTGGTGCAATTACCCCAGCAATTACCCCAATGTGTGATCTACACAAGTGTCTTAGGCTAGAGGTTGTTTCTGGGCAGGGCCTCGTCCCTGGGCCCATAGGCGGAAATCCCAGGGGGGACGGGGGGGACACGACCCCCCCATCCTGGGGAAAATATGATTTGTCCCCCCCAATATATCACTGTAAACATACCTATGTAATTTCAATAATATTAATAATACGCAATGAAAGCACTTGTGCTGATTATAGACACTTAATAGCGCATTTTTAAATTTCACAAGATTGCGACCCCCCCGCCSTTTGCCTCACAATGGTTTGATCCACTGCCAGTTCTTTAGCTGGCAAGGTAATAGAGGGCTCGTATCTACTGTCCGAAAGGCACTCAATGTACGTAACTGACGTGAGGTTAATCCAGTCAATCGCGCCTTAGCAATGTATATATTTTTTTAATGTTGCAGGGTTCACACACTAGCTGAATTTGCAGAGCTAGCGCGCAAACTAAAGCAAACATTAACTATCAAGATAGCTAGTACCTATTCCATTTATGTGGCGTCGTCAAAGATGGAATATTTGCTATCGTCAGTTTATTCCAAGATTAGCATGCAGCTGTAGTGCTTCAAAGTCCCTGTGATAAGGTTAGCGATAAACTGAAGTCCAAACTGAACAGAACTACACTCTCTTATACCATTGTCTTAAATATATTTAATGGTCTCGTTGCAAAAGCTAAATTGTCGCTAGTGAATTTTTTTTTTCTTCCCACCTTTATTTAACCAGGTAGCAAAGATTATAGCAAACACCACAGAAARGGAATTGGTGCTCGCTAGCTTTGCAAATTCAGCTATTGTTGGAAGCCTGCCAATATGAAACAAACCATGTTAAAATTTCAAAACGTTGCAGCATGTGTTGTGTAAATGTGTGTGTGCAGCTAGACCGGTCAGCCAGCCAGCCAGGTAGAAAAATGTCAGAAAAAAGTAAAAAGACGGACATCAGAGTATTTTTCAGTACACCAAAACGCAAAGTAAGAACTCTAGTAGCCAAATATCTCAAAGACCAGTTGATAAAATGTTCATAAGAAAGAAGTGAAATGCTAATGGAAATATTTCACAATGATGTCATTAGGCAGAGCAGGCAACAGATGGCACACAGACAGCAGAGCTGGGGACAGATATGCAGGGACAGACTGGCAGAGACAGGGAGTCTCAGGTAAGTTTGTTGAGTCTTTGTTTGGCAACATTATGAAAGGTTCTCCATTTTTTTGATTTGTAAAATAGGGACATAATTGGAAAATGCCATGAATACCCCCACTCTCAATTTAAACTGGTGACTGAACCAAGATTTGTTTAAGGGCAATGGTATTGCTGTTGTGATTAATTGTGTAGTTTTGGGTACCGGTAGTTAGGAGTACAGCAAACACCTTATTTCTTTTCTAGGAGACAGACTGAGTCAGTGAGGGTGGTGAAAGGGAAAGAGCCAAGGAGAGAGACTTCAACAGTGTCACAGCCACGGCAGGACCAGGTGTCACCCTTGTTGCCAGCAGCACCAGTATAGGGGACAGTGGCACAGCATCGTCCAGTTACCTCAGTCCTGGGATATAAACATTGAGTTGTTATTTTACCTGAAATGCACAAGGTCCTCTACTCCGCCAATTAATCCACACATAAATACGGCCAACCGAATCATTTCTAGTCATCTCTCTTCCTTTCAGGCTTTTTCTTCTCGACTTTATATTGCGATTGCCAACTTTTATAAATTAGGTGCATTACCGACACTGACCTCGTTCGTCTTTCAGTCACCCACGTGGGTATAACCAATGAGGAGATGGCGCGTGGGTACCTGCTCCTATAAACCAATGAGAAGGTGGGAGAGGCAGGATTTGCAGCGCGGTCTGCGTCAGAAAAAGAACTGATTTCAATTTTAGCCCTTTGCTCGCGAGCATCTGTGTTGCCGTGTGGGTGCAATAATTGAACATAGATTTGAAAATGTATTTTGCAACGCTCGCGCACGCGAGCGGTGTAGTCAGCCTGTAAGACAGCTTTACAGGGAGACAGGACGGACAGCTGATCGTCCTTGCAGTGGCAGACCACGTGTAACAACACTAGCACAAGATCGGTACATCCGAACATCACACCTGCGGGACAGGTACAGGATGGCAACAACAACTGCCCGAGTTACACCAGGAACGCACAATCACTGATGAGTGCTCAGACTGTCCGCAATAGGCTGAGAGAGGCTGGACTGAGGGCTTGTAGGCCTGTTGTAAGGCAGGTCCTCACCAGACATCACGGCAACAACGTCACCTATGGGCACTAACCCACTGTCGCTGGACAAGACAGGACTGGCAAAAAGTGCTCTTCACTGACGAGTCGCGGTTTTGTCTCACCAGGGGTGATGGTCGGATTCGAGTTTATCGTCGAAGGAATGACCGTTACACCGAGGCCTGTACTCTGGAGCGGGATCGATTTGGAGGTGAAGGGTCCGTCATGGTCTGGGGCGGTGTGTCACAGCATCATCGGACTGAGCTTGTTGTCATTGCAGGCAATCTCAACGCTGTGCGTTACAGGGAAGACATTCTCCTCCCTCATGTGGTACCCTTCCTGCAGGCTCATCCTGACATGACCCCCCAGCATGACAATGCCACCAGCCATACTGCTCGTTCTGTGCGTGATTTCCTGCAAGACAGGAATGTCAGTGTTCTACAATGGCCAGCGAAGAGCCCGGATCTCAATCCCATTGAGCACGTCTGGGACCTGTTGAATCAGAGGGTGAGGGCTAGAGCCATTCCCCCCAGAAATGTCCGGGAACTCACAGCAAGAACGGGCAAATCTGGTGCAGTCCATGAGGAGGGGATGCGCTGCAGTACTTAATGCAGCTGGTGGCCACACCAGATACTGACTGTTACTTTTGATTTTGACTCCCCCTTTGTTCAGGGACACATTATTCCATTTCTGTTAGTCACACGTCTGTGGAACTTGTTCAGTTTATGTCTCGGTTGTTGAATATTATGTTCATACAAATATTTACACATAAGTTTGCTGAAAATAAACGCAGTTGACAGTGAGGACGTTTCTTTTTTTGCCGAGTTTACTTTCAACAATTACAGTAAATTGACTATGCACTTTCAACAAGTACATTGACTATGTACCATCTACAAAACAAGAACTAAAACTGATTATTTACACAGGTCTAGGTGAAATAGATTTATTTTAAATGTAATTTCTGTTTCCTCAGATGCCCACGCAGGCAAATGTCTACACAGATAACACAGATGGCAGGCTTCAGTGTAATATAGTGCATTCCGCAGCTACTGTACCATTGGAATGGAAGAGTGAGAGGTCTTACATTGGCCTTGGGTGAGGGGTCAACAGTCTCATACACTCCCATGTAGAACTCTGGATCAAAAATGTCTTGGACCAAACAACGGAATTTCACAAGGCTGTGGTGCTTCAAGTAGTGTAGGGGAACATCATTTAACAAAGGAACCTGAAATTAAAACACACAGAAAACATGTACAAAGGAAGGGTGTGCTGGACTCTTTTTATTTAGATGTAGACTCATATCTTAAAGTATGGCCTTTCTCTTGCATTTCAAAGATGGAACAACATTTTTTATAGAAAACGCATGTTCTTTTTTAGTTTGTATTATCTTTTACCAGATCTAATGTGTTATATTCTCCTACATTAATTTTACATTTCCACAAACATCCAAGTGTTTCCTTTCAAATGGTATCAAGAATATGCATATCCTTGCTTCAGGTCCAGATCTACAGGTAGTTAGATTTGGGTATGTCATTTTAGGCGAAAATTGAAAAAAAGGGTCCAATCCTTAGAATCTAGCTAACATTAGTTAGCTATTTAGGTGGCTAGCTAACTAGCTAAATTCCCGAACCAACATATTCTCGTTAGCACCACCTCCACAGCATTTGTTTGCTTAACAAACATCCCTTTGACAACGCTCAAGGGATTGTTTATCCAATCATGAGATGAAGGCATTGTTTACCAGTAAATATTTTGGAGGGCTGATGAAACAAAGTACAGAAAATATAAATAATTATTCTTCAATAACTTTATCACTCGACTCGCTCTCTCCTGGCACGGTTGGGATATTTTCGAGAATATATTTAATATTATTGCATTTTAAATAAGTATTCTGTTAATAATGTTGGCTGTCGACTAGAGAGTAAAGTCAATAAGAAACATTGTGTAATCTTTTAAAAAATTATAATATTACAGTACCTTAGCCACAGCACTAGATGGCAGCACTGAATCTTGCTCATATATTTATTCCCGTACCCGGTCCATCAAGACGGCAAAGAACTTGCGGAGATTCAGCACCTACTTAACGAGGAACGCTTGACCACGTAGTTGTACTGTTTATGGCTTGAGTTTATCACTTGTATAACAGATCAGTGAATGTGTGCAAACGCCAGCACTGAGAACTACGTCTGACATCCGGGTTGTGAAATGATGCTGCTCCGGCAGTAAAATAAGCTTTGCTACGTGTAATTTGGGGTGAAAATGGCTGATAGGAAAACTAATAATGTGCCGAATTCCAGCGCAAATTTACTGTTTTCTGCGGCACCGGAGTTCAACTTCAATTTACCTGTCATACCTGTCAGCCAGGCCAGTGGTCCAGCGGTGTTATCAGGAGGTAAGATAACGCCAAGCCAGGCACAGCAGGGCCCCTAGGAATTCAATGACTAACATGACAGCTAGCTAGCCAACTAACTACTAGTTAGTTAGCTGTCAACTAGCACTTGATCATGCGTGACTCTCAGTTACATTACTCATAAGAGTCATTGGACAAAGGCGTCTTTTGCAGGAATGGTTTGTTAAGATCCCCGACGCTCGGTCTGAACATGCATCGCTGGCGGTACAGTTTTGGAACCTTATCTTTCAAATAAGCGACAAATAATAAAAACAAAACAAAATGGTAAATTGATACACACCTTGATAGGGTTAGTGTTCCCACACGGCCATATCTCCATGTTTACAACGCTTGTTTACGGAAAAAGAGGAGACAACCTGTGCTAATTAGCTATTTAGCATGTTCTGAACACCTGTGTGTAACCTTAACCCTGGTGTAGCGTAAGTGTCGTTTCGTTGGATGGAGGCGCCCATAGCAGTATTGATCTGTGCAAAACTGGTACAGTAAGTGTATATTTTTTATTTTAAGGATTCTTTCTCGCTGATTATTGACGTTTCGAAACGTTCAAACACAGCGTGGCGATTGTAGTTCACATGAGGTGAGACGAAGGAATCTGTAACATTGGGGAAAGTAGTGGTTAATTGTAGGGGTGCCCATGGGGCTGGGGATCAGACATGTCCTGTGCGAGAGAGGCAGGTTGAGGTTTCCAGGGTTAGAGTAGTGCAGAAGTTGTCATATGCTGAAGCAGTGAAGAAAGTAGATGGGTCAAGGGGGAGGGATCCTGAGAGATGTGGTGTGAGTAGTAGATATGTACCAGTACAGAGGGATAGGCCAACAAGTGATGTGTTTCAGTAAGATTGGATTTTTTTGCATTTATAGCAATGATTATCAACTGTACTTGCAGAGATGGTACCTAAGTTGTAGAAAATCGAGGTTGTGGTGGCAGCTTCAGAAAGGTATATTTGGGTGTGTGAGACTTGACGTCTGATGTCAAGTCTCACACACCCAAATATACCTTTCTGAAGCTGCCACCACAACCTCGATTTTCTACAACTTAGGTACCATCTCTGCAAGTACAGTTGATAATCATTGCTATAAATGATGGTGTTCCATCCTTTCAGGTTGTAGACCTGAGGTAGGACTAAATAGATGTAAATAGTGGTTATTTTATTATAATAAATATAAATTAGTGTAGTGTTAGATGGTAGGGTATTTGCTTGGGGGAAAAAAGTACAAGGGAATTGTACTCCAGTCTAGTAGGTGGCGGTAATGCAACATTTATTGGATGCCAACTGCCGTTAAACCTCATCGAAGAAGTAGTAGTTCACATGAGGCAGTAGTCGGCTGCGACGCTGGCTGAGAACTGTTGGTAGAATGCCGCCTAGAGTTTGAGAGTTAGCTGTCCACAAGCCCATTACATATTTTAAACTTGTGAATAAATCTCTGCAATGTATTAGATATCAGGACATTTCTTTGGGAATTGTTTTAATAGCTTGGTAAATAAGTAGAATAACAGTTGCTACAGCTTAGCTGAGGATCGCTTAGCTCTCAAAGGAGAGATTGTTTTCATCTCTACATGTATTTGTGAAATGTATTGACATGTTGAATAATAATAATTTATTACATTTCTATGGCACTTTTTGTAGAATCTCAGTGCTTCAAGAGCAAAAAAAACTAAAAAGCAATATGTCATGATGGGTCAACCAGTAGTGGCCAAATCTTTGAAAGCGGCATCCTCCGAAGATGGAGAGGGTCAGCCAAAAAGTATTAACCTGTCAGTCAATCTGCAGATCCGTGGCTCAAAAACGCCAGATATATGCAATAAAAACAAAACGATATCAAAAACAACAAAAAATATACACATTTACAGGAGCTCTGTGCACCGAGCTGTTTGTTTGAACTACTAGCACACAGCTCAGACACTCATGCATACCCCACAATACATGCAACCATTGGTCTCTTCACAGTTCCCAAGTCCAGAAAAGACAATGGGAGGCGCGCAGTACTACATGAAATTCTATTCCACATCAAGTAACTAACTCATGCAAGTCGCAAAATCWGATTTAAAAAACATATAAAGGTACACCTTATGGAATATTAGTGACTGTGAAGACCCTTACAAAAATGTACCATGGTAGTACAAAGATTATTTTTTGGTGTCACTACCATGGCAGTACCATGGTATTTACCTGCTAAAAAATCATGCCATTTTTAAAATTGTAATAGCTACCATGGTACCCAAATTAACCATGGTAGTACAAAGAAAAAAATACCATGGTTTTGTATTAGCAGCATGTAGTAAAACATGTAAGCATGGTAGTTGTTTACATTGTATGATGAGGGCCTGTGTCCCACCGTTTTTCGGGTAAAGTGACCAAAAGCATACCCTCTTAAACCCCTTTAGTTCAAACTGAAAAACCACAACACACATGATGTAGTGCACCCTCTTAAACCTTGGGACCTGGATAGGGTAGAGCGAGAAGAATGGAGTCTGAAACATTGAAGATTTAAAATGAGTTAGTTTATCTGGTGCATCTTTCTTCAATACAGTTTTCAGTTGTCTCTCTCTCTCATTCAACTGACTTGGCTAATCTTATACAATTTCTAAATAGCCAACACACAAAAAAAACTATTTTAAACGATCCTCCACCAAATTTCACAGTGGGTGTGAGACACTGTGGCTTGTAGGCCTCTCCAGGTCTCGCACCCACTGTGAAATCTGGTAGAGGATCGGTGATGATCTGGGGGTGCTTCAGCAAGGCGGGAATCGGGCAGATTTGTCTTTGTGAAGGACGCATGAATCAAGCCACGTACAAGGTTGTCCTGGAAGAAATCTTGCTTCCTTCTGCTCTGACAATGTTCCCCAACTCTGAGGATTGTTTTTTCCAGCAGGACAATGCTCCATGCCACACAGCCAGGTCAATCAAGGTTGTGCGAATGGAGGACCACCAGATCAAGACCCTGTCATGGCCAGCCCAATCTCCAGATCTGAACCCCTTGAAAACCTCTGGAATGTGATTTGTGGCCTGCTGGAGGTCATTTTGCAGGGCTCTGGCAGTGCACTCCTTGCACAAAGGCGAGGTAGCGGTCCTGCTGCTGGGTTGTTGCCCTCCTACGGCCTCCTCCACGTCTCCTGATGTACTGGCCTGTCTCCTGGTAGCGCCTCCATGTCTGGACACTACGCTGACAGACACAGCAACCTTTTTGCCACAGCTCGCATTGAGTGCCATCCTGGATGAACTGCACTACCTGAGCCACTTGTGTGGGTTGTAGACTCCGTCTCATGCTACCACTAGAGTGAGAGCACCGCCAGCATTCAAAGTGACCAAAACATCAGCCAGGAAGCATAGGAACTGAAAAGTTGTCTGTGGTCACCACCTGCAGAATCACTCCTTTTTTGGGGTGTCTTGCTAATTGCCTATAATTTCCACCTTTTGTCTATTCTTTTTGCACAACAGCATGTGAAATTTATTGTCAATCAGTGTGCTTCCTAAGTGGACAGTTTGATTTCACAGAAGTGTGATTGACTTGGAGTTACATGTGTTGTTGTTTAAGTGTTCCCTTTATTTTTTTGAGCAGTGTATTAATTTTACCCTAACACATACTATAAAATGTAAAACAGAGAAACTGATATTTTGCAGTGGTCTCTTAATTTTCAGAGCTGTGTGTATATATTTTTATTTTTATTTAACCTTTATTTACCAGGTAGGCTAGTTGAGAACAAGTTCTCATTTGCAACTGCGACCTGGCCAAGATAAAGCATAGCAGTGTGAACAGCACACACAGAGTTAACCATGGAGTAAACAATAAACAAGTCAATAACATGGTAGAAAAAAAAGAGAATCTATATACAATGTGTGCAAACGGCATGAGGTAGGCAATAAATCGAATAATTACAATTTAGCAGATTAACCATGGAGTGATAAATCATCAGATGATCATGTGCAAGAAGAGATACTGGGTGTGCAAAAGAGCAGAAAGTAAATAAATAAAAGCAGTATGGGGGGTGAGGTAGGTAAATTGGGTGGGTAGTTTACAAGATGACTATGTACAGCTGCAGCGATCGGTTAGCTGCTCGGATAGCAGATTTTAAAGTTGTTGAGGGAGATAAAAGTCTCCAACTTCAGAGATTTTTGCAATTCGTTCCAGTCGCAGGCAGCAGAGAACTGGAAGGAAAGGCGTCCAAATGAGGTTTTGGCTTTAGGGATGATCAGTGAGATACACCTGCTGGAGCGCGTGCTGCGGGTGGGTGTAGCCATCGTGACCAGTGAACTGAGATAAGGCGGCACTTTACCTAGCATAGCCTTGTAGATGACCTGTATTGAGTTATGGTGACTCAATGTTGGTGCTAGCAAATCGTGAGACCAGTTATCAAAACGCCTCGATATAAGATAATTTAGTTCAGCGTTCCTCAGCTATCTACAGCAGTGTCAGGTCAACAGAACTGTCGTATCAACAGAACCCTTGTTTGTCTGTAGTTAATTAGTCAGTTGAGTTTCTCAAAGGGTGGATTCACATTGGATTGTTGACATTGTGCACATTTAGAATGAATGTACTGTTCAAATCTACTGCAGTAACTCAGTTGCTCAAATTTTCTGTTTTTCCAAGATGATACTGCAGATGTCGGAGAAGAAGACAGCTTTCTTGGCCAGGCCTCTGGAAATGCCCCAGCACCATCCACGTTTAGCTACTTCTCCAGTCCCGTGAACAGTGGTGACCCATTTGCCTCCATCGGTCATCAGCCGGCATGTCCACCACCAGCGTCACTCTCAGTATCCCTCGCGACATCGGGACCAACTTCTGTTCCCAGTGTTGCTAGCATGGCCCCAACACCCCCTGTCCCACTAATCAACTCCAACCCTGCTGTGCCACAGCCATTTGGCACTGGTGTTCATCAGAAACCCATGGGAAGCTACACTCCTCCCCCTAGCACAGTGACCCCACCCCCTCCACAAGCCCCCGATCAGAGTTATAATCCGTACCGTCACACACCCCTCAGCAGCAGAACCAAACCCTATATGCCAGCTCCAGAGGTCCAGTCGCTATTCCATCCACCGCCGCAGCAGAATCCGTACACTGTGGGCTCTCCAGCTCCAACATTCCAATCGGCACCTTCCACATTCACAAAGGTAAACAACTCCACTCTGATAGGGTGTTAGCATTCACTGGTTTATCTTGCTATTTATTGCCTGACAATCAGGCTAATATATATATGTCTTTACTCTCCCTTCAGCCCTCCCCCCCACAGATTCAGGGGCCTCCCCCTATGGCCCAACACTCCGCCACGGCTGGAGCACTGGTCCCAGCCAATCAAATGATGCAATACAACGTGTACGAGGCTGTTCAGCCTCACTGGTTCTTCTGCAAACAAGTGGAGTCCAAGAGCGCCTGGCTTCCCTTCAGTATCCTGGACTCCATTCAGCTGGAGGAGATCTATAATTCAGGTGAGATGAAGGATCTGATTTCTACTACATTAGAGCCATTCATAGTATAGTTATCGAAGTTGACTTTGCATTGCTCTCTTGTTTATTTAGGCCTAGCAATTTGTTAAAGCTCTCTGGTTAAACAGTGCAGCGAGCATTTCAAAATGTTTTGAAACATTATCCGTTGCATGCACTAATAAACACGACCCTAATTTATGCACACTCACAGAAACCTGATCATCTCATGAGTCTGTTATTTTTTGTTTTTCATAAAATTGTATGTTGTCAAGCATATGTCTTTTCACTGTTCTTTTATTTCTTTACTTATTGTTCACCTAACACCTTTTTTGCACTATTGGTTAGAGCCTGTAAGTAAACATTTCACTGTAAGGTCTACACCTGTTGTATTCGGCGCACGTGACAAATACACTTTGATTTGAACTCCTTTTGTCGTGAATCTTTTCCTGTCGCACTGCATTTTCTGGTACGTAAAGCAAATATCTGTGAGAAAAAGACAGACTACATTTTTTATTCTCCTCTAGTGCAACCGGACCCTGAGAACGTGATTGTGTGCACAGACGGAGGGCGCTACGATGTGCAGCTGTATGACCGCATACGAACAGCTGTATTCTGGGAGGAGGAACCTACAGAGGTGCGGCGCTGCACCTGGTTCTACAAGGGAGACTCAGACAGCCGCTTCATCCCCTACTCAGAGGAGTTCAGCGAGAAGCTAGAGGTTTGTCGCATCGCTAAAAAAAACAGGACCTTGTGTTGACCAGGGTCATGTTCCTTATGAAGGAAAATGGTCATAAAAAGGGATGTACTTCTGAAAACGCTTGTTTGTTTTCCATTGCAAAAGTTTTGCTATGTTTTACTACAGTGTGCCCTAATGAACAATACCCAGGTTTTGTCTCACTGTTACCCAAATTATAATACAGCTGACCATGTGGTGTTAGGTTTTATCCCTGAGAGTGGACTGATAGGTGACTGTTATGTCTGAGCTTTGTTTGATTGGCTGTCTTCTCTATGTAGGGAGAATATAAGAAAGCTGTGTCAACCAATCAATGGCACCGTCGGCTGGAGTTCCCATCAGGGGAAACCATTGTCATGCACAATCCAAAGGTATGTTGGTAGGCCTTAATTTTACGGTGCAGAATTACCAGGTGTTTACTAAAATTACATGGTAACATGGTAATCACAAAGTAGTAACTTATTCATAACTTGTTTTGTTCTTTGGAATTCATTAAAACAAGCACCATTAGTTACCAATTGTGAACACTGATCAAGACCGTAAGGAAAAATAACATCATGGTTTTGAGTTGACTTTGTTTGCAGACCCAGACATGACTGTATTTCTAGTTTGTGAAAAGGCCTTTTTATGTCTTTCAACAGGTGATAGTACAATTCCAGCCCTCCGACATGCCAGATGAGTGGGGTACGACCCAGGATGGACAGACCAGACCCAGGGTGGTCAAGAGGGGCATCGATGATGACCATGACGAAGTTCCCGATGGGGAGCTCCCTCAGGTGGATCACTTGGTGTTCATGGTGCATGGCATCGGTCCAGTCTGTGACCTGAGGTTCAGGAGCATGGTGGAGTGTGGTATGTGTGATTTCTCCATATAGCCTCTATATTTCCCAGAGCTATAATAATATTGTATTATGGATGTGCTTGTTTATGTCCTGAATGGTATATGTCATGGTATGTTCTTCCTGTTATGTTGTTGTTTACTATGCCCAGCAATAATTAATAGCGTTTATTGAATGTCATTGTGTTGAATATCCATTTAGTACTCCATACTACCCCAGATAGAGTATTACAAATGTGTGTTCCTTGTGTTCACAGTGGATGACTTCCGGAGTGTATCGCTGAAGCTGCTGCAGAGTCACTTTAAGAAGGCGCAGGATGAGCATGTCATCAGCCGAGTGGAGTTCCTTCCTGTTCAGTGGCACACGGCCCTGCATGGGGATGCCACAGGGGTGGACAAGTGAGGAGACACTAATGGAATTTGAGGACGTTCATACACTTGGGAATAGGGCCTGTTCTTTGTGGGATAGGGAAATTATATTGTAAAACAAAACATCTGTGCTGACCTGAGTGGCAAGCTTGTACAAATGGCTGTGTCACAAAATGTTACTAGCTGTCAAAACCTTGCTAATGCTTCCTTTGTCCTTATTTCCTCAATTTCTCTCAGTTCATTGAAGGAAGAGGTCCAAGGGAGGGACCTTAGATCCTCTCTTCCAATGTGCCTTGAGAGGAATTGAGGAAACAAGGATGGAGGAAGCAAGGATTTGATGTCTAGTAAAGTTTTCAGACACAGCTAATCTCTCTGACTCAATCAATTTCCTACTGTTGTTTTAGGAGGATAAAGAAGATCACCCTGCCCAGCACAGGTCGTCTGCGTCACTTCACTAACGAGACCCTCCTAGATGTGCTGTTCTACAACAGCCCCACCTACTGTCAGACCATCATGGACACAGTCGCCCTGGAGATTAACAGGATCTATGCCCTGTTCTTGCAGCGGAACCCAGACTTCACAGGAGACATTTCAGTATCCGGACATAGTTTAGGTACAAACACCAAGGGACACTTTTCCAGACCCAGATAAAGCCTAGTCCTGGATTAAAAACCTTTGTGTTTTTTAGGCCAGGACTAGGCTTATGCTGTGTTTAGGGGGGCGCAAAAACCGTCATATCAGTCGACATAGCGGGACAAGAAAGAGGGTGACGGCAAAAGCAAGCTAGCACAATGGTATGCATTGCTATGGGGATTTCAGTAAGCGATCAGTGCAAATCAACATCCGGTAGAAAACAACGGTACAGCAGATGACAAAAGTTGAAAGATTTGAACTCTGACGGCAAGTCCCATCTACCGTGGCGGCTGATGGAATTTACCATTGTGCCCTTATTGAAAACAATGACATCCGGTTTGCCGTCTGCCTCATACCATCTAAACGCAGCATTAATCTGGGTCCGGGAAAGCATCCCCAAGTGTTCATACTTTTAGCTTAGTCATGTGAGAAAGATTTGGACAAACCTGTCTCTCTGAATGTTTGTTTGCAGGTTCTCTCATACTTTTCGACTTGCTGTCAAACCAGAAGAATGGCTTACCTTTGCAAACCATGCCAACTGCTAATGGGGGCCACCCTGCAGACACCAAACAGGTAGTGGGTCCATAACTATCCAAACATCGTTTATTTCATTATTTAGGTGACACCAGAGTGTAACAATAGTAGTATAACCTAGAGTTTCCCACTTCTCCTTAAAGCAGGTGGCTTCCCCTGCTGTTGTTACTTCACATGCTGCTGTGGAGGAGGAGCCTAAAGAGGAAGGGGAGGAGTTTGTCGATCTTTCTTCTGCTTTGGAACATCTGGGCCTGTCTGAGTACCAGAGCACTTTAGAACAGGAGAAGATTGACCTTGAATCTTTTGTAAGAACCATCCTTGCTTGTCATGAACCCATACAGTTATTGATATTTACTTTCAATACTTATCACACTATTAAAGAGACATTACACTCCAAAATAAAAAGTTTGACAGATGTTTTCAGATCTCAAAAGTCTAGGTGAGTCACGCCATTGGTTGTGTAGATCCAGCTTTATGCCTAAATCAATCATGATTCCTACCCCAAATGAATGGAAAATATTATTTACTATGCTTATCTTTTCATTTTTGATTGTGGCTATATGGATATAGCTGGATCTACAAAACACATTGGTATGGGCTTATCTGAACAGAACAACATATGAGGTCTGAAAATAACTGACTTTTGAGTGAAATGTCCCAGGAACCGAAATTAAATTATTCAATTATATATTGCAATGACTCCCTAGACCATATCATAGAGTCAGTGGTTGCAATCTAATTTCCTCTCTCCTATATTCTGTTAGCTTATGTGCACAGTTGAGGACCTGAAAGAGATGAGCATTCCATTGGGGCCAAGGAAGAAAATAGCCAAGTTTGTCAAAGAAAGAGCAATTAAGCAGGTGATCATTTAATCGTCTTTTTCGCTCAGACACCAGGGCTGTGTTCAATAGGAAGAAAATGTTTTGAAACGGGGCGGTGCTACCTGAACTTAGAATACAAAGTTCTGTTTTCTATTGCTAAATGTTTCGCTACAGTGTGCCCTACTGAACAACGATCCAGTGATGGTTAAAACAGTGACAACTAAACATAATCGTGTGTTCATGTGCCTTCAATCTTCGGACTCCTTTTGTCAGGTAGCACAAGAGAAGAAGGCAGCCGAAGTTAAAGTGGCCAGTCAAGAGGTTGTCCCTGCCCAATCAAGCGAGCCCCTCCCAGGGCCAGGCACCACGAAGCTTCCTGTTGGCGGGACTTACTCCTCTGTCCATGTGGATTACAACTACTTTGATGTTGGCACTGGACAGGTAAACCTAAACCTCTGTCAGGATTCAATCAGAACAGCGGTGTCGAAGGTGTAACTGCGTTAGAGCTGTCAAATCCTCAAGCGGCTCCTGGTTTTACGTATTGCAGACATTGCCATTGGATGCACCAAGATGCATTTGTAGAAATCCCATGCAGCCGCGTTACACGTTCGAACACTGGAATGTGTAATGTAATCTACACCTCGATTAGGCTAATATAAATCGCTTTAATTTAATTTAATGATCAGTGTTATTATTTCTATATAGCCTACACTTTCTCGTTCTGAACTTCTAACGCGGGTGGGATATAAGGACAGGTGTGGTTTCGTAACAGTGACCACAAGAGAAGCTGCTCACCGATTTTACAGCTCTAACGCAGTTACACCTCCGACACGCCTAAACAAAAGCTAATGCAGGTTACCGTTGATCAGAATCCTGACCTAATGATGTTAGTCTACAGCCTTTCTGTTATGTCATGCATAAGCATTAATTTTCATTAGGACACATCTTTTTCCCTCAAAGCATTACATTTTTTATGTAACCCTTATTTATCCAGGAAGTCCCATTGAGGTCAGAAGACCTCTTTCCCAAGGGATACCTGGCCATGAAAAGATTATGTGGTGTGTGTGTGGATCTAAAGTACACTGAACAAAAATATGAACGCAACATGATAAGTGTTTCATGAGCTAAAATAAAAGATCCCAGAAATGTTCCATACCCACAAAAATATAATTTTCTCAAATTTTGTCCATACATTTGTTTACATCCCTGTTAGTGAGTGTTTCTCCTTTGCCAAGATAATCCATCCACCTGACCCATGTGGCATATCAAGAAGCTGATTAAACAGCATGATCATTACATTGAGGGAGCGTGCAATTGGCATGCTAACTGCAGGAATGTCCACCAGAGCTGTTGCCAGATATTTTAATGTTCATTTCTCTACCATAAGCTGCCTCTAACGTTGTTTTAGAGAATTTGGCAGTATGGCCAATCGGCCTCACAACCGCAGACCACGTGTAACCACAACAGCCCAGGACCTCCGCATCCGGCTTATTCACCGGCAGGATCGTCTGAGACCAGCCACCCGGACAGCTGATGAAACTGAGGACGTCATGTGGGCGAGCGGTTTGCTGATGTCAACATTGTGGCAGTGGGGTTATGATATGGGCAGGCATAAGCTACGGACAACGAACACAATTGCATTTTATCGATGGCAATTTAAATGCACAGCAATACCATGACGAGATCCTAAGTCCATTGTCGTGTCATTCATCCGCTGCCATCACCTCATGTTTCAGCATGGTAATGGAAAGGGGGGATACGTAGTCAGTTGTACAACTGAATGCCTTCAACTGAAATGTCTTCTGCATTTAGCTCTGAATCAGAGAGGTGCGGGGGGCTGCCTTAATCGACATCCACGTCTTCGGCGCCCAGGGAACAGTAGGTTAACTGCCTTGATCGGGCAGAACGACAGATTTTTACCTTGTCAGCTCAGGGAATCGATCCAACAACCTGAAAGCTGAAAATGTCCCAGTTCTTCCATGGTCAGCATACTCACCAGACAGACTCCCTCTCACCAGACACCCACCAATATCCTGCAACTTCGCACAGCCATTGAAGAAGAGTGGGACAACATTGCACAGGCCACAATCAACAGCCTGATCAACTCTATGCGAAGGAGATGTTGCGCTGCATGAGGCAAATGGTGGTCACACCAGATACTGACTGGTTTTCTGATCGCCCCTACTTTTTTTTAAGGTATCTGTGACCAAGAAATGCATATCTGTATTCATAGTCATGTAAAATCCATAGATTAGGGCCTAATTCATTTATTTACATTTATTTATTTCCTTATATGAACTAACTCAGTAGAATCTTTGAAATTGTTGGATGTCTGTTTTTATATTGTTGTTCAGTGTAGTTATCTAAAAGCACTGTCTTGTCTGGTGTTGGTGTTCTGCTCCATAGGTGTCTGTTGTGTACCACACTCTGGACTTTGAACCGGTGAATTTCTTTGCCCTGGGATCTCCCATAGGGATGTTCCTCACAGTGCGAGGGCTGAAGAAGATAGAGGAAAACTACCAGCTACCCACATGCAAGGGATTCTTCAACATTTACCATCCGGTTAGCCAATCTTTCCCAGATATATCTTTCCTGGAGTATGGGTGTGCATGCAGATGACATACTGTATGTGATGACATACACTGTCAGCTATAAAGCACTTTGACAACTGTTTACATACAAATGACTTCATAAATGCATTTGATTGAGCTGTGACATGGTTAATGCCAATGTGTTTCATTAAAGTAGACCAGGGTAGCAAATACTGTACATTCATTCATATGCAAGGGTGTAATCAAATTGTTGTTGTTTTTTGTTCTAAATGTAAAAAAATTTGCTTGCTCTTTCTGGTTTGTTTTAGCTGGACCCAGTTGCTTACAGGATTGAGCCCATGATCTTGCCAGACTTGGACTTGAAACCTGTTCTGATTCCACATCACAAAGGGAGGAAGAGGCTGCATCTTGGTATGGAACTACTGGCTATTTTATCCTCAGATTTCTTTTCTATTTCTTACCCTACCATTGTCAACCATTGGTAATTTGTTTTAGGATAATGACTGTGAGGGGTTTACATGATGGATTGTTTGTGTATGGCAGAGCTGAAGGAGAGTCTGTCCCGCATGGGTTCGGACCTCAAGCACGGCTTCATCAGCTCCGTGAGGAGTGCCTGGCAGACCCTCAACGACTTTGCCCGCGCTCACACCTCCAACGCCCAGCTGGCGGCCGAGCTCGCCATGGTGGCCAATCAGATCAAGGAGGAGGAGGAGAAGCATGCACACAGCGATGGTGAGCATAAGGGCACAGTGATTAAATAAGTAATGAAATATTGGTATTTTGGTTTATTTGTATGGGGGGGAGGGTGTTAACTTGTAAAAACTTTGGTTAGTTGCAGAACACAGGATAGTGGAGAGTCCTGAGCTGCTGAGAGAAGAGGAGGCCCAGATGAAAATAGGAATGCTGAACGGGGGGAACCGCATCGACTATGTCCTACAGGAGAAGCCCATCGAGAGCTTCAACGAATACCTTTTCGCCCTGCAGAGTCACCTGTGCTACTGGTATGAATATCGGTTCTGGCACTTTTACATTAAGGTGGAAATGGTGACTGTGCACTGTTGAATACTTTTAATGTGGGCCTTGGCTGGATCAGCCACTCGTATCATTCTGCCTCTTGGGCGCTCCACACGAGGTTATACTTGTGTGTGGTTGTTTGTAGCTTCAGCATGATAAAAATTTAGCCATATGATGTTTTATTCTCAATAACCACTAATGCCGATTTTGAGTCTACTGCTTAAGAGTTTTGAATCTGAGGCTGAAACCCACTCTATGGCTTGGATTGTTTGTCTTCTCTACACAGCTGATCTATTTTAAGTTCATGTATTCTGTTTGACAAATAATTCAGTTTGTAGTCATTCATATTTATTTGTGCCTTTCTTTTTGCAGGGAGTCTGAAGACACAGCCCTACTACTCCTAAAAGAGATTTACATGACCATGGGGATATACCCAGAACAGATTCTACACTGATGCAATAGATTGGTAGCCTGGTGGAACCAGCCTGGTTGCTACATTTTCCATTCTCTTTCACTGCATGTAAGTTAAATGGAATGGTGAACACAGCTATCAGGCTGGTTCCACCAGGTTGATTAGAGTGAATAATAAACCTTTCTAAAACCCTCATAATGTTTATCTCCCCATCAGGTTTGGCCATGTAAATGTGTTTAATTTTATATATGCTTCTTTGTTAATATTCATTTTCCTTTATTGTATAGTCTCATAGTCTATTGTATGAAGATGAATACGCTTGTAATATACCATTTGTCTTAAATTAACTAGATCAYGTTAGTGGATTCCAAAACCACTTGTTTGAAATTACATTTGTATAGCCTAACTTCTAGAACTCGTGAGGTTTGCATGGAGTTTGCTTGCTGAACACTATGGAATCACCAAATGTAACATTTACAAGAGAAATCACATAACTGCAAATTAAATATTTACCTCAGGTTTATTTAGTTTAAAAATAGTTGTAAAATAAACCATTTTACTTTCACATTATTTGACTTATTTTCAGTCTTCAGTGCTTTTTATGTTGTATTTTTATTGCTGATTGTTAGAAACCTTTTTATTAAATTGCACAAGTAGACTTCCACATATCCTCCTTAAATCTGGTTAGAAATAGAAGACAGCTTTTACTTTCTGCTTCAAAAACCAGGGTTCCTCCATTACCTTAGTATGCTTAAATATACAAAGGTTGGTGTAACTACTTTGGTGATGAGCGATTTAACCGGTTATTAAACAACTAATTGACAGACGTCATTTCAATTACTTGAATCTATATATTTTTTTTTGGTGAGCCCAACTCGCTGTTTCTCTAGAGAGAAATCAAATCATTCACGAGAGAAGTTAAGTGGAGAACTATATCGGACACTGGGCTGAAGGGAGTTGTAGTTTTCATTAAGACATATTCAACATAGTTCAGCGCACAAACGTGATAATTAACAGCAATGACCATAATCCACTGTGCCTGTTCTTTTCCGGCTCGGACAGAGATGGATACACTTATGCCTGCTATGTTCGGTTAGATACACACCGACCGCATAAGCCACCGGGTGAGAGAAATGTACACAACACGATGGGAACGAGGGATAGAGACGGTTCGTGAAAGTATACGTTATCTACTTTGAAAACCTAGCAGAATTATTGCCCGACAGCAACGTTACAGTATGGGGAGAATAGAGAACTCTTATTTTTGGCTTTGTAATATGCATTAAAATGAAAATAATTTGTCATTATTTCAAAAATATTGAAATCGAAAAACGTTCATATTTTTTAATCGAACTAAAACCGAACCGACCTCAAAAAGCACAAATCAGGCAGCACTAAACTACTTGAATGGATTGGAGTGAAAAGAGGGCCAGTTGTGTTATTCAGTCAGTTAAGCTTTTCAGGAATTTTTTTAGCTCCGAGGCTTTCAAGAACCAAAAGACTGGAAACCATTTTTTTTATATAGAGAGAGGAGAGGGCAATGTTTTAATGAGAAAATATGCTTTTAAAAAAAATTCTAAGGCTGTCATGAGGACTCTTGTGATACAAAAAAAGTTACTGTGTAACCTGGGATGCATTCAGTTCGCTTCAACGTTTTTTACATTGCGTGACGGTTTGTACTGAATTACACGATTCCCCAGTCTTTGACAGACGTTTGCTCCCGTTTGGTGGATGTGACCTGGTCAATGTGTGTGACAATCTAAAATCGCAAACTCGTGCAGCACACCATATACCATATATACAACTCACCTTCCGTGGCCTCCAACTGCTCTTAAATACAAGTAAAACTAAATGCATGCTCTTCAACCGATCGCTGCCTGCACCTGCCCGCCCGTCCAGCATCACTACTCTGGACGGTTCTGACTTAGAATATGTGGACAACTACAAATACCTAGGTGTCTGGTTAGACTGTAAACTCTCATTCCAGACTCACATCAAACATCTCCAATCCAAAGTTAAATCTAGAATTGGCTTCCTATTTCCCAACAAAGCAACCTTCACTCATGCTGCCAAACATACCCTCGTAAAACTGACCATCTTGCCGATCCTCGACTTCGGCGATGCCATTTACAAAATAGCCTCCAACACCCTCCTCAACAAATTAGATGCAGTCTATCACAGTGCCATCCATTTTGTCACCAAAGCCCCATATACTACCCACCACGGCGACCTGTACGCTCTCGTTGGCTGGCCCTCGCCTCATACTCGTCACCAAACACACTGGCTCCAGGTCATCTACAAGACCCTGCTAGGTAAAGACCCGCCTTCTCTGCTCGCTGGTCACCATAGCTGCACCCACCCGTAGCATGCGTTCCAGCAGGTATATCTCACTTGTCACCCCCAAAGCCAATTCCTCCTTTGGCCGCCTCTCCTTCCAGTTCTCTGCTGCCAATGACTGGAACAAACTACAAAAATCTCTGAAACTGGAAACACTTATCTCCCTCACTAGCTTTAAGCACCAGCTGTCAGAGCAGCTCATAGATCACTGCACCTGTACATAGCCCAAACAACTACCTCTTCCCCTACTGTATTTATTTATTTTGCTCCTTTGCACCCTAGTATTTGTACTTTGCACACTCATCTACTGTCAAATCTACCATTCCAGTGTTTTAATTGCTATATTGTATTTACTTTGCCACCATGGCCTATTTATTGCCTTTACCTCCCTTATCTCACCTCATTTGCTCACATTGTATAGACTTATTTTTCTACTGTATTATTGACTGTATGTTTGTTTTACTCCATGTGTAACTGTGTTATGTGTCGAACTGCTTTGCTTTATCTTGGCCAGGTCGCAGTTGTAAATGAGAACTTGTTCTCAACTTGTCTACCTGGTTAAATAAAGGTGATATTAAATAAAAACATGTAACTGCCCTTTGGGCTAGCATAATCACAACGGTTTCCAATCGTCGTTCAATAAAGTACGTTTGCAACCCTGTTACCTGCTATCCATTTGAAATCACAAAAATATGTCAAACATTTTGCTTGCTCTATATATATATATATATATATATAAAAGCCTAAGCTACCATTTTATATTTTTTTTACACTGGAATGGGTAGTTCATGTTATTTTCTTTTTATTAATAAAGATTAGACCATTTCAAAACATACAAGTATGGCAATATGAATGGCTGCAAACATTCAGTCTCATCTTCATAACTGTATCAATAGCCTCAGGAGGAATATTTAGTATGCTACATTACCAAAAGTATGTGGACACCTGCTCGTCAAACATCTCATTCCAAAGTCATGGACAGTAATATGGAGTTGGTCCCCCCCCCCCCCCTTCGCTGCTATAACAGCCACCACTCTTCTGGCAAGGCTTTCCACTAGATGTTGGTACATTGCTGCAGGGACTTTCTTCCATTCAGCCACGAGCATTAGTGAGGCCTTGTGCCTGGGGGAATTGTCATGATAAAACAGGAAAGGGCCTTCCCCAAACTGTTGCCACAAAGTTGGAAGCACAGAATCGTCTAAAATGTAATTGTATGTTGTAGCGTTAAGATTTCCCTTCACTGGAACTAAGGGGCCTAGCCCACACCAATGAAATACAGCACCAGTCCTCTATTCCTCCTCCACCAAACTTTACAGTTGGCACTATGCAACGGGGCAGGTAGCGTTCTCCTGGCATCCAACAAACCCAGTTTTGTCTACTCCAGAGTCCAATGTTGACAAGCTTTACATCACTCCAGCCAACGCTTGGCATTGTGAATGGTGATCTTAGGCTTGTGTGTGGCTGCTCGGCCATGGAAACCCATTTCATAAAGCTCCCGACGAACAGTTCTTGTGCTGACGTTGCTTCCAAAGGCAGTTTGGAACTCGGTAGAGTGGATTTCTTTTTTACATGCTTCAGCACTCGGCGGTCCCGTTCTGTGAGTTTGTGTGGCCTACCACTTTGCGGCTGAGCCGTTGTTGATCCTAGACGTTGCCACTTCACAATAACATCACTTACAGTTGACCGGGGCAGCTCTAGCAGGGTAGAAATTTGACGAACTGACTCGCTGGAAAGGTGCCATCCTATGACAGTGCTATTTTGAAAGTCACTGAGCTCTTCATTAAGGCCATTCTACTGTCTGTGGAGATTGCATGGCTGTGTGCTCGATTTTATACACCTGTCAGCAATGGGTGTGCCTGAAATAGCCAAATCCACTAATTTGAAGGGGTGTCCACATACACTATATACATAAAAGTATCTTTAATATCCTCATCTCCAGTTAATAGGCACATATTCAGACAAGTATGACATCCCTGGCTGCAAAAAATAATTATTTATACATTATTCCATTCAAGATTTAACTGGCATTGAGTGGCTGCAAGGCTCAATTTAATGAAATAATACTGTGAATCATCCTCAGAGAATAAATCAAGAAATGTCAGAAGAATGACACTTGTGCAAATTATGAATGTGCTGCATGCTTTTTGCAAAGCTTTGTTTCAATTGCTTCTTCAWTCCAGTCCGATCTGTAGAATTTGGTACATTTCCAAATAAACGCTGATAGGATAAACCTTCTTCAATGCTGATAAACACTGCCTCTGACTGATGGTTCCTTTGAACAAATCATATTCTAACATAAAAAGGTCCCTTTTTTTAATCACTGTACAACTTTAAACCAAGCTTAACATTACACAAATTAAACAATATGGCTATAGAGAGAACAGGTTATAGTAGCGATAAAATAAAATAAAACACTTGTCCATTGATTGCTTGACCTCACAGGCAAGAACATTGCCTTGACTTGCTAATGATAGGTTATGCAAGTTTCCCCAGCTTCAAAGATGTACCATTAGCCTTTTTGTGTTGTTGACACAGGTAGTGCCATTCTCAGTCTCTTGAAATGTTTAAGTTGACACTTCACATTTACTAACATCCATAGGTGTCTAGCTGAGCTGTGAAATGTAACAGGATTTTGTGTAAACTGGTCTTCTATATAGTGCATTTTAATCATGTTAGTAACGACATGAGTGTACCTCAGCTCTTGTATTATTATTTTTTGCGAGGAGTTCTGATTTAGAGTACCCAAGATGGCCACCTAACGAAAAGGCATTCAGTTTTCAGTATTGCTCTGGGTCTTGTAGGCCTGCTTGCGGAGGTGATTCTCGATCTCCTCGCGGAACACCAGCATGCCCAGGTGGGAATGGGACGCCTCGTTCATGGCTTTGGACTGGATGCACATGCGATACTGTTCTGGAGTCAGCTCGTCTGCACACTGCTTCTCGTGCCACAGGTGGAAGAGGCCGGATACCGGCGTACGCGTCACAATCAGGTCGCTCCGCAGGTACTTCCTGTACAAGTGGACATCTTCCACACCCCAACCTTTCACTTCCAGGTCAAAACCTCCTAGAAAATACAATTGAGGGGTAGAATATAACACAGTAAAAATATGTAACAAGCACGCATAACAATACTTAGTCAACACTGCTTACCTATATTGAGGAAGTCCGAGCGGTACTGACATGTCATTCCAAAGCCAAAATCTCTCCAGAATCCAGCATCTTTCTTGTGAATCTATACGGAAAGCACACTTGTCATTGGCGAGTTGACTAATGTCAACATTAAGTAACAATTACATTTTAAAAATATATAGACAAAAGTTAATATATCAGTCAAAAGTTTGCACACACCTACTCATTCCAGGGTTTTTCTTTATTTGTACTATTTTATACATTGTAGAATACTAGTGAAGACATCAAAACTATGAAATAACACATATGGAATCATGTAGTAACTAAAAGTGTTAAACAAATGACAGCTTTGCATACTCTTGGCATTCTCTCAACCAGCTTCATGAGGTAGTCACCTGGAATGCTTTTCCAACCGTTTTAAAGGAGTTTCCACATATGCTGAACACTTGTTGGCTGGTTTTCCTTCACTCTGTGGTCCAACTCATCCCAATCCATCTCAATTGGGTTGAGGTCGGGTGATTGTGGAAGCCAGGTCATCTGATGCAGCACTCCATCATTCTCCTTCTTGATCAAATAGCCCTTAGACAGCTTGGAGGTGTGTTTTGGGTCATTGTCCTGTTGAAACACAAATGCTAGTTCCACTAAGCGCAAATCAGATGGGATGGCGTATCGCTGCAAAATGCTGTGGTAGCCATGCTGGTTAAGTGTGCTTTGAATTCTAAATAAATCACAGACAGTGTCACCAGCAAAGCACCCCCACACCATCACACCACCTCCTCCATGCATCACGTTGGGAACTACACATGCAGAGATCATCCGTTCACCTACTCTGTGTCTCACAAAGACACGGCGGTTGGAACCAAAAATCTAAAATTTGGACTCATCACACCAAAGTACAGATATCCACCGGTCTAATGTCCATTGGTTGTGTTTCTTGGCCCAAGCAAGTATCTTCTTATTGGTGTCCTTTAGTAGTGGTTTCTTTGCAGCAAAATCGACCATGAAGGTCTGATACACAAAGTGTCCTGTGAACAGTTGATGTTGAGATGTGTCTGTTACTTGAACTCTGTGAAGCATTTATTTGGGCTGCAATCTGAGGTGCAGTTAATTTCAGATTTCGGAGGCTGGTAACTCTAATGAATTTATCCTCTACTGCAGAGGTAACTCTGGGTCTTCCTTTCCTGTGGCGGTCCTCATGAGAGCCAGTTTCATCATAGCGCTTGGTGGTTTTTGCGACTGCACTTGAAGAAACTTTAAAAGTTCTTGAAATTTTCCGGATTGAATGAACTTCATGTCTTAAAGTAATTATGGACTGTTTCTCTTCGCTTATTTGAGCTGTTCTTGCCATAATATGGACGGCCTTTTACCAAATAGGGCTACTTCTGTATACCACCTGTATATCACAACACAACTGATTGTCTCAAACGCATTAAGGAAAGAAATTCCAAACAAACAAACTTTTAACAAGGTACACCCGTTAATTGAAAAACATTCCAGGTGACTACCTCATGAATCTGGTTGAGAGAATTCAAACCGTGTGCAAAGCTGTCATCAAGGCAAAGGGTGGCTACTTTGAAGATACTCATAAAATATGTTTTGATTTGTTTACACTTTTTTGGTTACTACATAATTCCATATGTGTTATTTAATAGTTTTGATGTCTTCACTATTATTCCACAATGTAGAAAATAGTAAAAATAAGTAGGTGTGTCCAAACTTTTGACTGGTTTTGTGTGTGTGTGTGTAAGTTTGGGGCCACTTAGAAATGTCTTTGTTTTGAAAGAAAAGCACATTTTCTGTCCATTTAAATAACATAAAATTGATCAGAAATACAGTGTAGACATTGCTAATGTTGTAAATTACTTTTGTAGCTGGAAACAGCTGATTTTTTATGGAATATCTACATAGGCGTACAGAGGCCCATTATCAGCAACCATCACTCCTGTGTTCCAATGGCACGTTGTGTTAGCTAATCCAAGTTTATCATTTTAAAAGGCTAATTGATCATTAGAAAACCCTTTTGCAATTATGTTAGCACAGCTGAAAACTGTTGTCCTGATTAAAGAAGCAATAAAACTGTCCTTTAGACTAGTTGAGTATCTGGAGCATAAGCATTTGTGCGTTCGATTACAGGCTCAAAATGGTTAGAAACAAAGACTTTCTTCTGAAAGTCTATTCTTGTTCTGAGAAATGAATGCTATTCCATGTGAAAACTTCCAACTTCAACTGTATATATAGTGGCTTGCGAAAGTATTCACCCCCTCTTGGCATTCTTCCTATTTTGTTGCCTTACAACTTGGAATTCAAATGGATTCTTTGGGGGTTTGTATCATTTGATTTACACAACATGTCTACCACTTTGAAGATGCAAAATATTTTTTTACTGTGAAACAAAGAAGAAATAAGACCCCCAAAAAAGCCAATAGCCCCCCCAAAAGCCAATACTTTGCAGAGCCACCTTTTGCAGCAATTACAGCTGCAAGTCTCTTGGGGTATGTCTCTCTATAAGCTTGGCACATCTAGCCACTGGGATTTTTGCCCACTCTGCTGGAAGCAATTTCCAAACGCCTGAGGGTACCACGTTCGTCTGTACAAACAATAGTGCACAAGTATAAACACCATGGGACCACGCAGCCGTCACACCGCTCAGAAAGGAGACGCGTTCTGTCGCCTAGAGATGAATGTACTTTGGTGCAAAAAGTGCAAATCAATCCCAGAACAACAGCAAAGGACCTTGTTAAAATGCTGGACAAAACAGGTACAAAAGTATCTATATCCACAGTAAAACTAGTCCTATATCGACATAACCTGAAAGGCCGCTCAGCAAGGAAGAAGCCACTGCTCCAAAACGGCCATAAAAAAGCCAGACTACGGTTTGCAACTGCACATGGGGACAAAGATCGTACTTTTTGAGAGAAATGTCCTCTGGTCTGATGAAACAAAAATAGAACTGTTTGGCCATAATGACCATCGTTATGTTTGGAGCAAAAAGGGGGATGCTTGCAAGCGAAGAACACCATCCCAACTGTGAAGCACGGGGTGGTAGCATCATGTTGTCGGGGTGCTTTGCTGCAGGAGGGACTGGTGCACTTCACAAAATAGATGGCATCATGAGGTAGGGAAATTATGTGGATATATAGCAGGGGTGTCAAAGTCAAATGGACGGAGGGCCAAATAAAAAATTTAGCTACAAGCCGAGGGCCGGAGTGTTCGAATGTTCATTGAAAATTTTTTAAATGACGCATATAGTCTAGTGAACCTAATTGAACCTACTGAAAACCTAACAAATATATTCCAATATGATCAGATAAATAAAGCAATATTTTCTTATGGCTCTGTCAGTAATCTTAATTTTAACAGACACAAAAGACAAATTTCCTTTATATAAAAATCCCATAACATGAACATTAAATGAAAGAAACCGGTATTCAAGGCACCATCAGTAGCCTATATTTTCTATTTTAGCAAAAGTGGGCTAAATTTACTTCAAAGAAAAAAACAATAATAGCAATTTTCTATCATCCACTCAACTGAAATATTTTTAAAATATAATTGGATTGAAATACAATAAATAAAGTGCAAAAATCTATTAATCAAAAACAACACTTTGTTTAGAGAAGTAACATGCAGTGAAAACAAATATTAAACTTTAACTTTTAACTTGAACTGAGTAAAAACTCTAAATATGTGATTGCACAGTAATGTTCACTGTTTGAGGTTGAGGGTGATACTTGGTGGTGTCCCATCTTTTCCACAGTTCATCAATTGTTCGTGGTAAGGCTCTGAGCTGAGAAATCCTCAGAATTGAGTGGAGGTGTTCAGCGTAAGTCGACTTCTGTGTGATGTTTTGTTCAGGTTCATCAAAGAAAACAGTTGTTCACACAGGTATGTGCTGCCAAACATAGACAACGTTTGAGCAGCCTGGATGCGCAGCTGGGGCATGTGTCGGGGAGAAACGGGCGAACTCCGCAGCACCCACTGCCGATATTTTGCCCTCAGTGCATCATTGCATTGGAGGTCAATCAACTCCATTTGGAGGTTTGTGTGAGCTTTCCACGTCAACAGCAAATGGGTTACCGACAGTTCCAACCTGCTTTTTTGTGCTTCAAGTCAGCAAATCGGCGTCGAAAGTCAGCGGCAAGCATACCTATTTTATCAGCCAACTGTGCGCTCGGGAACGCACTGGTGAGAGCTTCTCTTTCATGGTCTGGCAGCTGGGAAAGTGGCTCAAATTTTCTTTTCCGCATCTGCGTCTCCCACAGAGTCAGTTTGGTTTTAATGCCTTCACTGATCTGTACATATCAGAGATGACATGATCCCGACCCTGCAGCTGCAAGTTCATTGCATTCAGATGACTCGTAATGTCACACAGAAAAGCCATTTCACACAGAAACATTTCGTCTCGGAGTTGTGTTGTGTCTTCCCTTTGCTGTCCAAGAACAGACAAATCTCCTCACGAAGCTCGAAACATCTTTGAAGCACCTTTCCTGGCTTAGCCATCGCACCTCTGTGTGATAAGGCAAATCACCATGCTCCGTTCTAACTCCGTCAGAAATGCTTGAACTGGCGGTGATTCAAACCTTTGGCTCTGATAAAGTTAACTGTGCGCGTGATGATGCTCATTACATGCTCCATTTTCAAGGCTTTACCGCACAACGCTTCCTGGTGTATGATACAAGATAAGCTGTCAGCTCACCTGTCGCGTTTTCCTCTTGCATCTTTTCCCGTATCTTCGCCACCAGTCCGCTCCTGTGTCCACACATCGCAGTGGTTCCGTCGGTTGTCAAACCCACAAGTTTTTCCCAAGGCAGCTCCATCTCATTTACACATCTTGACATTTCTATACAAATCATGCCCCGTAGTTGTGCCATGCATAGGACGTAAAGCCAAAAACTCCTCTGTCACGCTTAGGCTGGAGTCCACTCCGCGGATGAAAATTGACAACTGGGCAATGTCAGAAATGTTGGTGCTCTCATCCACAGCCAGGAATATGCAATGAAATCTTTTCCCTTTTTCACAAGCTGCTCTTTTAGATTGATGGACAACTGGTCTACTCTCTCGGCAATGGTGTTTCTGCTCAGACTCACATTTAAAAAGAGTTGCCTTTTTTCTGGCAAACTTCGTCACAAACTTTAATCATGCAGTTTTTGATGAAATCCCCCTCCGTAAATGGCCGGGCTGATTTAGCGATCTCTTCTGCCAAAATAAAACTGGCCTTGACAGCAGCCTGGCTTTGTGATTTGGCTTTTTTGAACAGAGCCTGTCGAGATTTGAGGCCTCGTTTTAATTCCTCTGCCTTTTGTAGCCTTTGTTCCATGTCCATATTCTTGTTTTTGTCCGCGTGTTTCGTTTCATAATGTCGTCTCAGATTATACTCTTTTCAGTACCGCCACACTTTCTCCACACAGAAGACACACAGGTTTCCAGCTACCTCCGTGAACAATTCTCCGACTCCCACCTTGTTTGAAACCCCCGGTTCTCAGTGTCCACCTTCCGTTTTGCCATTTTTGATGGGTATCTGAAAGTTAATTTTACTGTGATGCTGACGACTGCTGTGCCAATAAATATTGAAATGAAGCAGCCTACTGCTCGGTGCGTCACCGTTGCATTGTGGGAAATGTAGTATTGGTGCGTGTAAAAGATCTGCGGGCTGCCGGCTTGCTGCGGTCTGCGGGCCGGTTCTAATAATAAATCAAGATCATCCCAGGGGCCGTAAAAAACCTTCTCGCGGGCCGGATGTGGCCCGCGGGCCTTGACTCTGACATATGTGTATTAAAGCAACAGCTCAAGACATCAGTCAGGAAGTTAAAGCTTGGTCGCAAATGGGTCTTCCAAATGGACAATGACCCCAAGCATACTTCCAAAGTTGTGGCAAAATGGCTTAAGGACAACAAAATCAAGGTATTGGAGAGGCCATCACTAAGCCCTGACCTCAATCCTATAGACAATTTGAGGGAAGAACTGAAAAAGCGTGTGCGAGCAAGGAGGCCAACTAACCTGACTCAATTACATCAGCTCTGTCAGGAGGAATGGGCCAAAATTCACCCAATTTATTGTGGGAGGCTTGTGGAAGGCTACCCGACACGTTTGACCCAAGTTAAACAATTTAAAGGCAATGCTACCAAATACTAATTGAGTGTATGTAAACTTCTGACCCACTGGGAATGTGATGAAAGAAATAAAGGCGGAAATAAATCATTCTCTCTATTATTATTCTGACATTTCACATTCTTAAAATAAAGTGGTGATCCTAACTGACCACTCAGATTAAATGTCAGGAATTGAGAAAAACTGAGTTTAAATGTATTTGGCTAAGGTGTATGTAAACTTCAGACTTCAACTCTACATACATACACTATTTTTTCATGTATTTTTTCAGGTACTTACAAGTTGGCTTTCAATGGGGGGAGCCAGCTCCAGATTTCCATAGACTATGGCAGGATTATACAAACTGAAAACCACCGGATAAAAGACTCTCTTGTCTACAAGAAGAAAACACAAAAAGGGATGAATTTTACATATAGTATATTTTGGTACAAATTACATCCAAAATGCCCATAGTACACGTTTAGAAAAAAGTCACACCACCTGCATTAAGTACTCATAATTAGAAATTAGGAAACATGAATGTGTAGGCTAATGTTTTGGTAGAAGGCACCTACTTGGAGCGGTGTGAAGACGGCAGGTGTTGAGATAGTCCAGTGTGAAGTAGATATCCACATCACAGAAGAACATCAATACGTCACCCTTCTTCCAGGTATGGGCACCGATGTCCAGACCCCTGCCTCTGGAAAACTCCTCGTCCACTGGGATAAGTGTGTAGTTGGAAAAGCTTGCCTCCCTAAAAACCAACAGTGCCATTTAAATAGAGGTGTTGTTTGCGCCCGAAACCCCCTTTTCTATAGAGCAAGGGGTAACATCAGTCGGTCACACTCAACTAAGCAACTCAAAACATTGGGTAGATTCCTTCCTTTAGATGTCTTGACTAGAAAATAACATAACATATGGACAAGTGAGAAATGTACAGCAGTAAAATCACAATTCCTTTCTTTCATATTAAAAGACAACAAACCTGGACATTTTTTCCAAATAAGACTTCACCTCTTGTAAGCCCTCTTGTCCAAAGTAGACCACCGTAAGATGCACTCGCCTATCGTGTTCTATGCAAACTTCCCTGCAAAAAAAAAAAAACTGTTACCACAATCTTCACAAATACTAGGCGTAGGCTGCATATTGCCCTTTTCACGTGACTCACCACCACTAACCTGAAGTTGTGTAGGAACTGTGAGAATGCCTCTGTTCTGCCTGCCAACGGCACAATGATATTGATGATGATTCCAGTTGTTTCTACGGACGTGCTTCTGACTTTCATTAAAGGCCCAAAAGGACGGAAAAGAGTGACATGGCGGAAGTTGTCAGAGTCCTCTTTTGCAAAGAAGAGCTCGTAGAGTGTGCCCTTGTCCCGTTCTGTTCTGTACAGCCCTGCCCACATAAAGGGGAAACATCAGTTTTGTCAAACATAGGGAACAAATATTGTTCAACTTTACAGGCTAGATTACATTTTTGCTGGCATGAAACAAGCAGATAGTAATCTGCATCAGGGGTTCCCCATGCTGGCCCTCAGCCACTCCACATACACTGAGTGTACAAAACACTAGGAACGCCTTCCTAATTTTGAGTTGCATCCCCCTTTGCCCTCAGAACAGCCTCAATCCATTGGGGGCATGGACACTACAAGGTGTCAAAAGCGTTCCATAGGGAAGCTGGCCCATGTTGACTCCAATGCTTCCCACAGTTGCTTCCCACAGCGTGAAGTTGGCTGGATGTCCTTTGGTTGGTGGATCATTCTTGATACACACGGGAAACTGTTGAGCTTGAAAATCCCAGCAGCGTAGCAGTTCTTGACACTCAAACTGGTGCGCCTGGCTCCTACTACCATACCTTGTTCAAAGGCACTTACATTTTTTGTCCCCTGGATTCACCTGGTCAGTCTATCATAGAAAGAGCAGGTGTTCCTAATGTTTTGTACACTCAGTGTATGTGGAAGCACTAGCATTTAATTTAATTTAATTGGTCAATTTATCATCAGGCCCATAATTAAATCAGCCATGCTGGTAGTGGAATAAATAATATGTGGAGTGGCTGGGGGGGCCCCCCGAGGATCAGGTTGAGAACCACTGTTATACATTTCCCCAGTATAGCGCTCTTACCCTCAGTAAAGTGGCTCTCGGTGTAGGTCTGCCTCTGCATGGGCACATCATCCTCCTGGCCATCCTCCTCGTCTGGGTTGTTTATGACGTCCAGGGCTGCCTCAATGACCTCCACCAGCTCATCCCTGCGGTCCTTCCGCACAGGCTTCTCCTCTGGGTGCCTGGTCAGCCCCATCTCCAGCTGATACACCTTACTAGAGGTGAAGCTCTCGAAGGGGACCAGGGCGTACTCGCTGGGCAGCCGTGCTCCCGTGTTCACCTCGGCTTTGTCGATCTGGGAGTGGAGGAATTCGAGAAGATCCCCAGGCTCCTGGTCCTTGGTTTCAACCAGCCCCTGGACCCCAGGACCTTCCTTTCTGTCCTGCAGGACCTTGAGTTTCTCACTCATCTCCTGGAGCTCCTGCTTGAGTTGGGCGATCTGCCGCTTGAGGCTGGCGGCGCGGCTGAGGTGCCGCTCCTCCTGCTCTTGCAGCAGTGCCTGGTAGTACTCCTTTCCATGGGACTCCCCTCCCAGGCCAGGCAGGACCAGGCTAACATCAGCTGGGGGAGTGCACTCCAGCAGGTAAGCAAAGAGGAGGAGGACCAGCAACAGGAAGAGCCCCAGGAGCATCCAGCGCATCCGGCCCTGCAGCGGCAAGCTTCGCCTGGGCATCACACTCGCATGCAGTCTATGGGCGACAAGTCTGCATTCCCCTTCAACGTCAGGGAAATCTACTTTAAGATGTACAGAATTAGGCCCAATTCATATTCTAGGATTGTTAAAAAGTTCCCTTTAATTAACAAGTTATATTAGCAACTCAAGTTGGATGTTTGTTCGAGTGCAGCTATAAAAAGCTATTTTGTTCATTCATGTCACATCATTCAGATCAAGTCAGGAACACCTCGTGTGTCTTGTTTGATGGGGAGTGACATTGTGAGTGGAATCCATTTTCATTCCTCCCATCAGTGTGTATTTGGAACCTTTAGAAGAAAATGCAAATCAGTAATCAATATGCTGACAACAAATTATTTAAGAAAATAAATGCTGGTGCAATAAATGCAATGTTGACCTAGCTATGATTTCAAGAGGAACTTGAATTTCATGATATTTTACTAGGTTATACGAGGTAACTAGAATAGACTTTCCTCTGAACCACTTTCCCTCAATGTGATTTTTATTTAAGACTCGATCTCAGGGCTGTGTCATACAAAGCAGCAATGTCTACTACTATTCTGCTAGCAGGACTAACGATGACCTCACTTTCCTATGGTAACCTTCAAAATAAAAGCCTGCATTTCAAAACACTGCAAGGTGGAAAACTAATTCAAAAGATATTACATTTTAATCAATGACGATTTCTCTTGTGCTCATTAGCAAATGCATAAAAACATTTTTTTTACATGTCTATTTAAGACAACTATCTAAAAATACAGATTGCTATTTATTTTTTTGCTTAACTAGGCAAGTCAGTTAAGAACTCATTCTTATTTACAATGACGGCCTACACCGGCCAAACCCGGACGACGCTGGGCCAATTGTGCACCGCCCTATGGGACTTCCAATCACGGCCAGTTGTGATACAGCCTGGATTCGAACCAGGGTGTCTGTAGTGACGCCTCTAGCACTGAGATGCAGTGCCTTAGACCGCTGCGCCACTCGGGAGCCCAATTGTAATCGTTAAGGACTGGGGAGTTTTTCCAGGATAAAAAAAGAAACGGAATGGAGTTAAGCACCGGTAAAATCGTTGAGGAAAACCTGTTTCAGTCTGCTTTCCACCAGACACTGGGAGATTAATTAACCTTTCAGCAGGACAAAACCTAAAACCTAACCTAAAACACAAGGCCAAATCTACACTGGAGTTGTTGTGTGGCCGAGTTACAGTTTTGTCTTAAATCTGCTTGAAAATATATGGCAAGGCCTGAAAATGGTTGTCTAGCAATGATCAACAACCATCTTGAAGAATTTTGAAAAGAATAATGGAAAAATGTTGCACAATTCAGGTGGAAAGCTCTTAAGAGACTTACCCAGAAAGACTCAAAGCTGTAATCGCTGCCAAAGGTGATTCTAACATGTATTGACCCTGGGTTGAATACCTATCTAATCAAGATATATCAGTGTTTTATTTTTCATTATTTTGTTTTACAAGTGTTAGAATTTTTCCACTTTGACAGAGTATTTTGTGTAGATTGTTGACAGAAAATTACAATTAAATCAATTTGTAACAACAAAATGTGGAAAAAGTCAAGCGGTGTGAATACTTTAGTGTCATTTCATGAGGGCACTAAATAATACAGAGTATTGCTGACCTTTTACTACACTCATTCCATAGGCCACAACACAAATCACTGTATATTAAATACATATTGGCTTATAGTGAAAAATCTATTATTTGTGCCGATGTAAAAGTGGGGTTGGGTACTCAGTAGGGTCTGTACAATCTATATAAGGTGTAATTTCACGAGGCACTGAATAATACGGAGTGTTGCTGGCCTTTTACTACAACCATTTGATAGACAAAGCAAATCACTGTATTTGAACTATATATTGTCTTATATAAAAATTCAAATAAAGATATATTATTTGCGCTGATGTAAAAGTGGTGTTGGGAGTACTTTTTAAAAAACCTGTTCACTTCCAGTGTGTAATAAAATGCCTTTCCATGCTACCGACTTACATGCACACTTGCCTTGGCCTAACTGAGGTGCCAAGTACTGATTATAAGTAGGTGATTAGTTGAGAAGCAAACTGCTTCAAAGACACAATGAAAACAACGATGGACTGGCATACCTCTTAACAACCTAGATTAACCTAATGCTGATGAGCCAGCTGCATCTTGGCTTTATACATTTAAATCAGCCCAAGGCCAGCCTTAACATGTGCCAAAAATTGCATCAGGACAATTGCTTGGCCTGACAAATAAATAGTTTGCCTCTAGGGCTTAGGTTCTGGACTGAAAGTCACAGGAATCTGTGTTCTGTTTTTTGGCAATTGTGTGAACATTTTATTTGTCTCCTCATAAAATATGTGCTCACTAAGAAATGCCTAAACTCATGGATCATACAGCCCATGTCTCCCAATTGTCATTTGTGAGAAAACACAAGTTATTATTACTTTGCCTTTGTCTTATTAGAAGTCCTGTCTTATTTTAAGCAACAATCATAAGTAGAAACACTTGTTTCAGTAAAAAGCTGAGGGATGGTGCTGGAGAAATGTACCACTCTCAAATTCATAGACAGAGCTATGGATGCAATGACTGACCATCCATGATATCAAAGTTATAGTTTTAACCATGTTTTGCGGCTACAGTTGAAGTCAGAAGTTTACATACACCTTAGCCAAATACATTTAAACTCAAATATTTTACATTGTATCTCACATTGTTCCGGTAATTCTCACATAGAAATGTAAAAAGCATGTCAAACATCCTTCCTCCCGATGAAGTTTCTATCTCAATTTTTGAGAAGATGAAAGTGGACATTTTAGGCTCTTTTTAGATCTAAACGCACCTCCCGTAAGACCCTATCTGTGAACTGTGTAAGATTTAGATTCATGGAATAAGTCCAAACAGTTTGTGATATCAGGTAATTCACTTGGAGAAGGTCTCACCACACCCAATGATGGTGAGGAATAAAGTTTGGTGTGACAGGAACTACCAAAGCAATTAACATACAAATAGAACATGCTAATGATCAGAATTGTTCTTCAGGTTAGGGCATAGATCAAACAGGTAGACCTAATGCTGGACCCTGAGTTAGGAACATGGCTACACTGCAGCCAAAGATTTCGATAACTAACCCAAGTGAGTCATAGTGGACAGAACAAGGAATGAGGTGGGCAGAGCCAAGCACGAGCTAGCGAGATCCTACTGGCCCGTTCTAACCGATATTTGCATATTTCCGTTAGGGAACGCCTACTCTGAAGTGCGCTTGTGCAATAACTCAATTCGCCTTTGCGCTCCTTCTGAACAATGAAAAAAAAAAAACTTTGGCAAAGAGTAAAGTCTACAAACTTTGTCCACTCCGTACGTAACATATTCTAGTTTTGGGAAAAGATAACTTTATTGAAATCAAATGTTTCATTGATGAAAATTTGTATAATGTTGGCCACTGGGCTTCCTCTCACTACCGTATTTGGTAGTGAGTGGAAACCCGACGCTTCACCTTTATACATCCGGGGAAATATCTGTCTCATTGTTCTATCTGTTCTGCTGTAGCAGCACTCCGTATTATTCAGTGCCCCATAAAATGACATCATATATAGACTCTACAGACCCTACTGAGTACTCCCAACCCACATTTACATCGGCACGAATAATAGTTTTTTCACTATAAGCCAATATGTATTTCTTATACAGTGAATTGCAGTGAATGGAGTAATGAGTCACCAGCACTCTGTATTAAACCCGTTGTCCAGCACAATAGACCAATTTAAGTTTCGTAGACTATTGAGTAATTCCAATGACATATATTTGTATTTTATTAAAAGTGTATTTACATATAGCCTACTACACAATAGCTTTCAACATATCAGTATTGGTGTAAACTTTCTAAAGAAATGTTGATATGAATATTACAATATTAAAAGTACGTCAAATTATCCATTTCTTTTTTCAAAGGTGGTTGCAATGCTATGAAAAACAGTTGTACCGCACCGGAGTGCCAAAAAATATCTACATTCCCAAAGTGTAGGATGTCTTTGTAGTGGGCCTATTATTTTGAAAGATAATTCCGCGATCCTGCTGCCAGGAAAACGGTAATGCAATGTCTGCTTATGTAACTGTTACCTCTAGGAAAATAGCTAGCTAACAAGCTACAACGTTAGCCGAGCCTATATGAGCTTGTGGCTAGATAGATAACAACCAAACTACAAAGGGAACCAGAGTTGGCTAGCTGGGAAGCTAGCTAACACCTAGATACGTGTAAACAACGGCTTGATTTGAGCTGGTACAGTGTTGTTTAGCTAGTTAGCTAGCTATATATCAACAAATATTTGCGTCGAACAGTAAATAATATTTTTAGCAAATACTTACTCATATAGTCAGACCTCCTTTCAAGGAATAAAACGCAGTAACATCAAAAGGGATGCTAAACAACGCCACAGAGGAAAGTGGACTGATCGAAAAACTATACTTCCGGGCGGCCAAGGCGTTTCTATAGCTACTTCTAAATAAAAGTTCATACATTTGCAGATAGCAATAGGCGAAATCTTTATAAAATTCAATGAAGTTTTAAACACAAGTGAAAGACGTATGACACAGCCAGCAATGAACAAAAGACAACTCAAGTTAATCAATCAATTATTAAAGTTAATTAAAAGTATAATAAATGCAAGTGCATTTAAAGGGGCGGCAGGTAGCCTAGTGGTTAGAGAGTTGGGCTAGTAACCGAAAGGTTGCTAGATTGAATCACCGTGCTGACAAGGTAAAAATCTGTTCTGCCCCTGAACAAGGCAGTTAACCCACTGTTCCTAGGCCGTCATTGTAAATAAGAATTTGTTCTTAACTAAAGGGCCGGCAGGTAGCCTTGTGGTTAGAGCGTTGGGCCAGTACCCTGAACAAACCCACCAGGCCATCATTGTAAATAATAATCTGTTCTTAACTGGCTTGCCTAGTTAAATAAAGGATAAATACAAATACAATTGTGCCTTATTTCCCATCCAGGCTGCTTTTAACATCTGAAAATACATCTGACAAACTTTGATTTGAGTGATAACTTAAGAATAAATAGGAACGCGAAGCGAGGCGGCCATCTCGGTCGGTTCCGGAAGTTATCCCGGAAAAATATTTTTCACTCAGTTGGCAGTGGCACATGATGCCTTTATGTACAGTTGAAGTTGGAAGTTTACATACACTCGTTTTTCAACCACTACACACATTTCTTGTTAACAAACTATCGTTTTTGAAAGTTGGTTAGGACATCTACTTTGTGCATGACACAAGTAATTTTTCCAACAATTGTTTACAGACAGATTATTTTATTTATAATTCACTGTTTCACAATTCCAGTGGGTCAGAAGTTTCAATACACTAAGTTGACTGTGCCTTTAAAGAGGTTGGAAAATTCCAGAAAATTATGTCATGGCTTTAGAAGCTTCTGATAAATTATGTCAATTAGCCTGAGTTAATTGGAGGTATACCTGTGGATGTATTTCAAGGCCTACCTTCAAACTCAGTGCCTCTTTGCTTGATATTATGGGAAAATCAAAAGAAATCAGCCAAGACCTCAAAAAAATTGTAAACCTCCACAAGTCTGGTTCATCCTTGGGAGCAATTTCCAAATGCCTGAAGGTACCACGTTCATCTGTACAAACAATAGTACGCAAGTATAAACACCATGGGACCACGCAACCGTCACACCGCTCAGGAAGGAGACGCGTTCTGTCTCCTAGAGATGAATGTACTTTGGTGCGAAAAGTGCAAATCAATCCCAGAACAACAGCAAAGGACCTTGTGAAGATGCTGGAGGAACCGGGTACAAAAGTATCTATATCCACAGTAAAACAAGTCCTGTATCGACATAACCTGAAATGCCGCTCAGCAAGGAAGAAGCCACTGCTCCAAAGCCGCCATAAAAAAGCCAGACTACGGTTTGCAACTGCACATGGGGACAAAGATTGTTCTTTTTGGAAAAATGTCCTCTGGTCTGATGAAACAAACATAGAACTGTTTGGCCATAATGACCATTGTTATGTTTGGAGGAAAAATGGAGAGGCTTGCAAGCCGAAGAACACCATCCCAACCGTGAAGCACGGGGGTGGCAGCATCATGTTGGGGGGGTGCTTTGCTGCAGAAGGGACTGGTGCCCTTCACAAAATAGATGGCACCACGAGGATGAAAATTATGTGGATATATTGAAGCGGTGTCTCAAGACATCAGTCAGGAAGTTAAAGCTTGGTCACAAATGGGTCTTCCAAATGGACAATGACCCCAAGCATACTTCCAAAGTTGTGGCAAAATGGCTTAAGGACAACAAAGTGAAGGTATTGGAGTGGCCATCACAAAGCCCTGACCTCAATCCTATAGAAAACTTGTGGGCAGAACTGAAAAAGCATTTGCGAGTAAGGAGGCCTACAAACATGACTCAGTTACATCAGCTCTGTCAGGAGGAATGGGCCAAAATTCACCCAACTTATTGTGGGAGGCTTGTGGCTGATTTATTTTGATTTTCCCATGATGTCAAGCAAAGAGGCACTGAGTTTGAAAGTAGGCCTTGAAATACATCCACAGGTACACCTCCAATTGACCCAAATGATGTCAATTAGCCTATCAAAAGCTTCTAAAGCCATGACATCATTTTCTGGAATTTCCCAAGCTGTTTTAAAGGCACAGTCAACTTAGTGTGTGTAAACTTCTGACCCACTGGAATTGTGATACAGGGAATTATAATTGAAATAATCTGTCTGTAAACAATTGTTGGAAAAATGACTTGTGTCAACGCACAAAGTAGATGTTCTAACCAACTTGCCAAAACTATAGTTTGTTAACAAGAAATTTGTGGAGTGGTTGAAAAACAAGTTTTAATGACTCCATCCTAAGTGTATGTGAACTTCCGACTTCAACTGTATCTACCTCAAATACCCCAAACCCCTGCACAGTGATCTTGTACTGGCATTGGTACTCCCTTTATATAGCTGAATTCTTGTGTATTTTCTTCCTCTTGGGTTACTATTTAGATTTTTCAAATGTGTAAATCTGCGTATTTGAAGTCATTATTTGACAGTAACATCTACACCTGTTGTATTCAGTGCATGTGACAAATACAATCATCTCTTGGAAGGCATGAAAGGTGCTATTGTTGGCCTCACAACAATAGCCTGTCTAGGAAGTAGACATGGAAAGTTGAGGTTCAGGTTAGACTTCCCTCCCTGCCCTCCTCCAATGACAACTACATTAAACCGATCTTAAAGAGTAACATACACACACAAAATATTTTTTATTAAATAACAAGGTCATCTAATTCTGCCAAGCATATGTTACTGAAAAAGGTCATGATCTACCTGTTAGAAATAAAGAAGGTTAATTTACAATGTGCTTCCATTATTTATAACATTATTACAGCTGATGAGAGAAGGGGAGGCTGTCAAATATAAATAGACTGCACATATTTGAACTTTTTATTGATTGCAACATAATCATGTAATAACAACATAACAATTAATAACGTTCATTTGTTTTCAAAATCATAGATAATTGTTGCACAAAGATTGCCATTACGAGAAATCAAATGGCAAACTGCAGTTTTGACATTCCCACATTTTATATTTTATAGTCTCACGTCCTAACGACACAGTAGCACTCACTTTTGATACTTTTGGTGTAAAAGAAAGAACGTCTTCAACTAAACGTGGTTCTCTTATTTTTCTTTGGCAAGTATACTTGGAAACGTTAAAGGGGAAAGACAAAAGCAGCTTTTACATTTCAAAGAACATGATCCTATCAAGTAGAAACGTTGCAGCTTTTCTGGATGAACTCAGTGTCCACTCTTTGTCCACCTTAACCTCACAGGTCTACGATATAGGACAGGTGATGGTACAGAACTCCCCTTTAATTCATTGGCTGGAAACAAGATCTTCACAGTCGCATACTACTAATTAGAGGCTATCGTAGAAGCAGCACAGGCACTTGAAAGACATTAACATTGACATACAACCTGGTATACGGTCATGCAATGATACTTGACCAACATGACCTTGAGGTAATGATTAACATACCGAAGAGCTGCTTGAAGCATGGTTTATGAAATTCCAGCCATTTTGCAGCAAATATACTTTTTAAATCCCCCAGTTTTAACTTGGAATACTCGTGCAGCAGAAATAAAAGGGAACCAACTTTAGATTGTATATGTACAGTTTTTATATAAATATACACATCTACCCAATTAGGAATCTTTATTTTCTACAATAGTTTTTGCTTTTAACTATCAAGCTTGTCCACAATTTTTGCAGGTGAAGGCAAAGCCATCCAGTTTGCATAAACACTATCATTGGCATATCTTGTAAAGACTGGGTTAGTGGCATCAAGTCTGTTGAGCAGTACCGGGCTCTTCTCAGGCCAGTTCGGGTATGACATGCCTAAAAATGAGAACATATCATTTTTCTGCACTGAGTAAAGAAAAAGTAGAGTGTAGACAGTAAGGCTCTCAAAAAGAAACTCATTTTTTTTCCTTTACATTTTTGACAGAAGTGAATTATAGACTGATGTTTGACTATGACATAAGAACATGATACTGATAACATGATGATCAATTTAGAATTCTATGAAGAAATCACTTCACAGACAATAATGATGTCCATAGTTCCTGTACAGTTTAACTGAGAAAATGTACTGGATTGATTAAATATGATTCAAAGAAAAAGAACACAACAATTATTGGTACATTATTGATAATTTATGTATGTCATGATCTCTAAATGTTTTCCTTGGCTCATGCACCATTGATAATTGTTTTCTCAATATAAAGCAGATACAATAATTGCATCACTGTAACAGGATACATGGACACCAAGTTAGTCATGGTAACTATGTCACTGGCAGCCATCTTATTGCTAAATACTTTTATGAACTATCAACTGGAAGTGCTTAGGATCAGTGGGATTTGTTTGGGAATTTGTTATGAAATACTTTTAGAAAGTATTGTTAATCTATGTTAGCCAAGAGTTTAATTCAAAAGCCTTACTGTTTCTCTATTCAGCATTGTAGAAACAATCTATATGCTTAATAGGTAGCCTATATACACACAAACAATTCAGATAACTTAAAACAGTTTGGAATCCAAACGAAATAGATAATGATTGATTCAGCAAGGACCTGTTTCAAATGTCAAACTGTTTTTGAATAGTATTTTCCAAATTAATACAAACAATGTGGAATGTTGGAATGTGTTTTGAATGTTTATGTCATCCAAAATGTATGAGTGTCCTAATAATCATATACATATGTGGGAATGGATGTGGATTACAATATGTCATATAAGGGAGTGTTATTATAGAAATGTTTACTATTTACAGATGTGTCATTACTTTGGTCAGGTTTCATGTACATCAGAAGCAGGTCCAAATAGTAATCATCAGACACAAGATGATCTTTTTCCACTGACTCTCATTTTCTAAGAAATGGGAGACTTTTTCAGGAAGCATGCCTAGATCACAGTCACACACGGTCTACAGGAAGCCAATCACAACATGTCAAAAAAAAGAGTTTGTGTATCCTGTCTCTAAAATCGAGTAAATGCATGGGAAATTCTACCATAAAGCTTGTTTTCAATCCATGTGGAGGGAATGGTTCGTGGGAGAGGGGCGTTATTACAATCCACTAGGGGTGTGTCCTCTTCGGAGAGGGCGTCGTCGTACAGCAGGGCGTCGGCTGGCGTGGATGCCGCCAGGTCCAGGTAATCCTGACAACAGGAGAGGAACACCTAATATGGCTAATCACTAACATCAGGAATGTGGATCATAATGCTAATACATTCATATCCTACCATGCAGCTAAGACCTAACATAACCTCATAGTTAGGATCGTAGGTCCAATGACAGACACTTGATAGGAAACAGAAAATATTTGAGAAATATATTTCCTACTTGTGTATGAGATAAAAAGTACTAAAAGTACTCTGTTTCAAATCCTAAACATATCCTTCACATTTTTGCACTGTATTTGGCATCCTCAACATTACAGTATATTTGGCCTCTTTACCTCAACACAAGACTAACTGCTATCTATTGTAATTATAACTTTTGCACATGTTGCCCAGGGCCATATTTTGGGGGTGTTCACCAGATATTGGTTAAACTTATTGTTGGACGTAAGACTAATCTTGTGCTGTTTACTCCATTTATAACAGTGTGCTGTGTATGTACTGTAACTACCAGTGAACAGTGTAATGACCACTTTAGACAGAGAAAGAGTGTTGGTTGTTTTGCTTGATCCTACCCGGTTTTTCACCATCATCTTCTCCAGTTCTTTACTGATGTCTGCGAATATGGGCCTTTTGTCTGACTCCTGTTTCCAGCATCGAAGCATCAGATTATACCTGCAGAAACACATTCATACACCACCTTATGGTCAGAAGTAAAACAAAAAAGGGGTGGTTTACCTACAATTTAGAATATATAATTATAATAAACTAATGGGATGGTTTACCGACAATTTACAATTGATCATTATAATAAACGAATGGGATGGCTCGCCTACAATTTACAATAGATCCCTACAACATCAGAATGAATAGGGGTGGATTTTCTGCTGGTAGGTCAAGTCATGGATATCATTACCATCAGCGTGTAATAGAGTAACAGTGAGTTTTACTGTGGGTACAATGAAGCTGGGGTAAAGTAAAGTGGCAATCGTACATTTCTTCAGTGCAGTTCTCTGGTTTCTCCATCCTGTAGCCAGTCTTGAGGAGGTTAAAGAGGCGTTCAGGGGCGATGCCTGGGTAGGGGTTTCCGCCCAGTGTCACAATCTCCCACAACAGCACACCAAAGGACCAGCTGGCAGGAGACAGAAAAGAACACCACATTAATAGCACCATCTAATGCATAGATGAAATTGTGATTCTGATGTTTGCTGTATGGTTTATCCAAGTGAAATTGAGTAGGTAGGTTTTTGATCATGCAAACATTGTTGGTTATGGATAGGGATATACTGTATGTATGACAGATGTTTTAAGTTGATTGTGAAAGGTACTCACACGTCACTTTGTGTTGTGTAAATGTGATCAAACAAGGACTCTATTGCCATCCATTTCACTGGGATTCGGCCCTGAAAAGAGGAGACAAAAAAGAAGAGAATAGAAATTGTGATGTCAGTTCTGTTAAAGAAATGTATGGCCACACTTTATCTGGATAGTCTGGATTATCCATCTGTAGATGTTCATACTATCAACAAACTATAGGTTGATATGCAACTGCTTTCTAAGGGTTCAGGTTAGGTTTAGAATAAGGGTTAGTGTAAGGGTTAAGTTTAGGGTTAGGATAAGGGTTAAGGTTAAGGTAAGGGTTGGAGATAGGGCTAGTAGATAGTTAGTTGAAATGTCACTGATAGTCTGTAGAGCAGGGGTTCCCAAATTATTTTGGTCCTTGACCCCATTTTGATATCCAAAAATGGTTGCGACCCCATCATGTAAAACAAAGTGATCAACAGACAATGTTTAACAGAAACCGCTCAGTTTATTACAGCCACATCTAGTGGCTACCGGATGTTACTGACGTAACCCCGGTTCTATGAACCAACTGCGATTTTTAAAAATGAATTAAAAAATATATATTTTCACATTTGAAAATGTGTTTCTCTCGCGACCCCATTTTCAAATTTTGCGACCCCTAGTTTGGGAAACACTGCTGTTGAGCATCTACAGATCGACTATCCAAATAAAGTGTTACCAAAATTCTAATAATTGAGACAATTTCGAAAACAATATAATTGAGAGAATTTTTTAAATTTTTTATAATTGTGTATTTGACGTTTGGGATCCCTACCTTGCTCCTCTTCACATAAGAGTCTTCCTCATACACGTCCCGGGACAAACCAAAGTCTGAAATCTTCATCTTACGCCCCTCTGCAACTAGGACATTTCTTGCAGCGAGGTCCCTGTGAACAAGCTATTGGAAGACATTAGTCAATACAAGCTTCTTACAGCCACTCAAGCTCAGCTCCTTTCTTTACAAAACACTGAGTCACATTGAACTTGAGCTAAGTTTAGCATGGAATTCTAACTTCCAGTTCAGTCACATTTTAAATGAGTCATGCATTGATGTCAATTGGAGACTAATTGAACATTTGACTTAAGTGGAAGTGAGGATATGCCCAAATAGCGAATATTTTGAGGTAATTGCTATACAAGCACCTTCATTTCAGCCAGGTACTGCATACCCCTGGAGATCTGCCAGGCGAAGGAGATCAGGTCGCCCATGGTGAGTGCCCTCTCATCTGGGTTCTCCAGGTAGCTCGAGTTGCGGTTGGCATCGTTGCCCGACATGTAGCTGGGTCCTACTTTTCGGCTCTCACGCAGGAAGTTGCGCAGTGACCCAAATTTGGCATATTCTACAATCAGGTACATTGGACCTAGATGGAGAGACACACCACTTTAGAACACACACTTGGGCCTACAGTGTCTGGCTTTTTTGAATGAAAGATGCATCAGAAATATACCAGGTATAACACCGGAAAGTTAAGCATTGCAAGGACATCATGTTTTCATTAATAACTGGGTCCACAATTTATTGTACAACAACTTCATGATGACTTTGAGTATAATTTCATCAGACTGGGCCTCCGAGGCATTGCTACCATAAAGGACGTGATCTGAAGGCAATATTCCCATGTCACACACATCTCCATTGGTGAAGGTACAGTTACTCAGCAACATTGATACCCTCCTATTGTGGGTTAGGGTTAGTAGATAGTTAGTTGAAATGTTACTGATATTCTGTAGATAGTCTGTAGAGCAGGGGTTCCCAAACTTTTTTAGTCTGTGACCCCAGAGTGGCTCAGAGTGGATGGGTAAAACGCCTTACCATCCTGGCTGCAAGCTCCGAACATCTTGATGACGTGTGGATGGTTGACTTGCTTCAGTAAGGTGAATTCGGACAGGAGGTCACGCAGTTCACTATGTGATGCATGGTCTGTTGCAAAATAAAAGAGTGAATTATGAAATACTTTCATAAACTACTTCACCTTATATCGATCATGGTCTGGCCAAAAGTCACATCATAAAAATGGCTCTTCTACTGTATATTCAGTATACACACACCTAGGGACTGACTCACTGCATGACAATAATTGTTCCTATTGTTTGCTCTAGTCTTACCTTTAAGCATTTTCACAGCCACTGTGGTGTAGCCAGCCTTTCCTTTCAGCCGGAATGCAGTCGCCTTGACAACCTTCCCAAATTCCCCTTCCCCTAAGGTTTTACCAAGCACCAGGTTTTTGCGTGGAAATTCCCATTTGGGATCCTCCTGTTAAAGCAATTAAGCAACACTTTAAAAAACATAAAGTTGCTGGGAATTTGGGGAAAGTTTCAGGAATTTGGCAAACGTCGTATTAGCTAAGGCCTTACAGGTATTTTGAAGGTGTCAATGGCCACTTGGTTCTCCATAGAGTCCAACGAGCCACGGCGCACATTGTTAGCAGAGTAGCTGATGGGGTAGGACTGTGCGGGCCGCCGGAAGGTCATTTCAGCCGAGGCGATGGGGGGCTTGGGGGAGTTCTTGTGGTAGCGATGGATGAAGTAGGATGACAGGAGGATGGAGACGATGAAGGAGAGCAGCACGGCGGTGGCAATGATGGTTTTGCAGACGTCGTCACACATGGCCTCTGGATCAGACAGGGTAGAAGGGGTCGGGTCAAAAAGAGACAACATGTAAACCATCCTTAGACAACAAAGGGCAAACTGTAATTTCACCTTTGATTGACATATCATATCTTTAAATATCTCTTGGAATGCTGTTTCATTACCTACCTATATGGGGGGTATTATGGGTCAATACATGGAAACAACTCACCCTCTATATCATCCTTCTCACAGAAGCATTTTTCAGAGTAGCAGTAGCAGGTTCCATAGCCAGCTCTAATGCCAGACATGATGCCCTTCTCATGACCTCCGATAATGGGTTCAACTGAGAGACAAACACATGCAAATTTCTTGAATTCAACAATACAAAAGTTTGACAATGAAAAAATGAAAAAACACTTGAAATACTGTCAGAAAAATTAGGAAAGTATTGAAACACACGTTTTCAATAAAGTAGACAAATATAAATGGCTGCAAATGATTGAGACATTTCATACTTGTGCAATCCTGAGGACATATTGACGCGTCTTTGCTTTCGACTGCATCACAAAAGCCATCAGGGCATGTGCGGAGGTCAGGGGAGCAGGTGGAATAGCTTTCTGATATTCCTGAAAGATAGAGGACAAATATTATAGTCAGTTAAAATAAAAAATAGTTAATTGATAGAAGAAACCAACATTATATGGATAGCATAATTTCCTGTGCCCATCAAATACCCCTAATTATGTACAGTGTGGATACCTTTTTCAGAGCCCTGTCTCCATTGGCACCTCCCTGTGGTAGCCCCTAGGCCTCTGATGTTCTCACAGTCCCCACGCTGTCTCCCCTCTGCACAGGAGAGGAACCAATGGTTCTCTATATCCTGTTTGTCAACTACACAACATAAACACAAAGTTCATGAAGACAACACATATGTTCACTGTATCCTTCACTATGACGCAATTGTCAAGCAAGGTCATACCAGTCTCAGACTTGAAAAAAGCTATGGATAAGGCTAACATAATTTGACATGTCTTTACTACACTGCTACTTTTTCATAATTCTAGAGAAGTACACAACAAAAGGTCTCATATTATGAGGAATGAGCCTTGAAAAAGGGGCAACACTACGACATCCATATCAGGTCAGACAGAACTGACGACTTCCAAATATGGATGCCATATTACTCATTCATTGGTAATCTCTGTGGGAAAATCAGCACCCGTCTTGAGTATTGCTGGGAAAGTACTTACTATCTCAGGAGTGTACTTACTATTGCTATCGAGCACAATGAGGATCTGAGTGCTAGCCTGCAGCTGATTCTGCTGCTCTTGAGCAATGACCACGTACTGCAGGTCCTGGCACTCTGGCCTGCGGAGAACCTCTGTGTCGTTCACATACAGCACCCCCGCCATGTCCTTGAGGCTCTGTGCGATGCTAATCGCCGTGAAGCATGGCTGTATGTCGCCGGACACATTTTTGTCTGTCTTGTCTGTTACCGCTAGCCGGTATATGACATTGATGCCCCGGAACTTCAGGCAGTTGTCCACACAGATTCTACCAACCTAAAATGAGAAGGAACATTGATCATACGGGGGGGGGGGGGGGGTTCATGCTGAGCTAAAAACAGTTGTCTTCATCATAAGCATTTTATTAGCAGTATCCCTGTTCTCATGCAAAGAGGGCTGCATGTGAACAATAGGTACCTGGGCGTAGACGTTAGCTCTACGTGTTGTGGTGAAGAGATATGTCACATTGGTGAAGCGGATGGGGACAGGTAAGATGGTGATATTGTAGTGCAGCATCACAGTTCCCTCTGGACCGGGGTATGTGGTGTCATTGACCAGGTAATCCAGCTGGAGGGTCCTATTCTCGGTTACAGACAAATGCTTCTTTAGTGCAAGCCCTAGATACCGCACAAAGGGGGGGGGGGGGGGGGGGGGGGGGGGAGTGGTTGTTTATTTAATGAATCGATCAAAACATTTTGTGAAAGTTTGTCACATTAAGGGCTAGTTTCCTGGACACTTATTAAACATTGTCGTAGACTGATAACCAACCAGGCTTAATCTGTGTCCGGAAAACCAGCCCTAAGAGTGATTGTGTAACTGGACAACTCACAGAACTCATGAACAGTGCCTCGGACGTTGCCAAAAATGGCCTTCTCTTCTTTGAAAGAGTGTTCTATGGTGAACATTTCATTTATCCATGAGTCATTGGTCATCATATATCCGACAAATCTGTTCTGACTCTGGTTTACGGGATAACTGGGTGTTGTGTCTCTATCATAGACAAACAAATTGCCAAAATAACTTCCCTGAAAAACAACAACAGTGGTATCAATTATACATGTTATAGTAATGTATTGATATACAGTATGGTAGTAAAGTAAAGCAAAGTAAAGTTAAATAAAGTCACCTCCATGCGATCAAACTCAAGCACCACATCCTCTGTGTCTGTTTCATTGACATAAGGCGCATTGTCGTCTTCGTCGTAGACGTTGATATGTAGTGTAACAAAAAACTTGTCTATCATTGTGTCAGTCTGCACTGTGCAGACCAGCACGGGACTGTACGTCTCTCTCTCCTCGCGGTCCAAAGGAGCGGTCACTATCAACTCAGTGGTGCTGTCATTTATAGCAAATGGGGCTGGAACATCTAGAGCCAAAAGGAACACAAAGAGAGGATGTAAACAACATACCATGTTAATCTCATGTTGCCAGACTTTGTAGTTTCATATTCACTGAGCTACTGGAGCAGCAATGAAAAAGATAATTGAAGATAGAAACATTTCTGCAAGAGTAAGAACATGGGGTAACCTCACCATACAAGGTTAGTAGGGACCTGCCAAGAGTCTGATGTTTCTCATAATATCAAGCACAGACACAGTGTGGGTGGATGGAGTGTAGCATGACTAACCTGATTCCACACTGTAGGAGATGGTGTAGTTGGGGCAGACATTTAACCTGGTGAGCTGTCTGAGCTGGCGGATGGCCCCGGGGAACCTGTTCTCCTTAATGTGGGAGTTCAGGTCCTTGTCAGGGAAGCACAGATTCTCCAGCTCTGGTCTGGTCTGGCCACACGGTGGCACTGTGTCATTGATGAAGGTCAGTCTGACCCGTACGGTAGGGAGGCCATGGAGGAAACTCTTCACGGGTCTGGTCGCCGCCTTGACAGTCAGCGGCAGTATCCAAAACTTATCTGATCAGCAAGAGAACCAAAGCAGAAACAAAGGCCCCCATTTTAATCTCCCACAGTGCATTTTGTTCTTGATGACTGTGCATTTTCTGGGCTATTATGCAATTACATTACTGTCCTGATTCTGAAAGCAGATCCCTGAACATGACGTATTACTGTGAACATTATTGGTATGCACAAAGCGTGCAAGCTGAGCAACTTAAATAATTTCCCCACACACATTTTATAATATTAAATATACCTGTATATTGGAAACATATTGGAGTGTTGTGTTCAATGGACAATTGAAAATTGGTATATGCAAAGTAAATGGACTGCACAGTCAACTTCATAAAATATCCCATAAACAATGGGGAAAGAATACATATGCGCAACCTTCTGTCTCTATTTAACTCACATCGAGAGTCAAAGTCACTCCACTCCAGGGTCTTATTCATGGAGAGTATCCCTGTGGTCTCATCCAGGTGGAACCACGGGGCATAGGTTGGAGGCTTCAGGGTGCTCCACCACAGGTAGAAGTGGGGTTGTTGAGAGTCGCTCTCCACCATGGCGTGAACCTGGAGCACGGGTGTGCCTGCATACTGCCCAACGTACACAGTCTCCTTGTATAGATTCTGGGGGAAGTAGAGCCCAACTGACCCTGCGAAAAGAAAGAAATACCATGTGTTAGGAATAGAGGTAGCTCGAGCTTAGGCGCACAGGCAGACAGTACACTTCCACATCTCATCTCTAGAGGGCAGCAGCAACTGGGGCAGATGCTGAGAGTGCATGTAATGCTCGATGAGGTCTTCCTGCGTTTGTTTGAATATCTTTTTGTTTTGGCATGACCCTTTTGTTCATTTTGGTAAATATCATTGTTTTTGTCACGAACATTTATACATTTATAAACTGGTGTATCGATTGCAGAGAAAACAAATAAGCAGTGTTGGCAAAAACAGACAGGGATATTTTTCAAAATTGTTTTTATCTTGTTTAGGCGGTAGATCAGCTTTAATATTGCAGATAGATTGTGGTTTCTATTAATGTAATTGTCAGGATCATTTCCAATCCCCCAAATATTTTGGGGGTAAATATACAGTACGAGTCAAAAGTTTGGACACACCTACTCATTCAAGGGTTTTTCCTAATGTTTTACTATTTTCTACATTGAAGAATAATAGTGAAGACATCAAAACTATGAAATAACACATATGGAATCATGTACTAACCAAAAAAGTGTTAAACAAATATATTTGAGATTTGAGATTCTTGAAAGTAACCACCTTGTTGATAGCTTTGCACACTCTTGGCATTCTCTCAACCAGCTTCACGAGGAATTATTTTCCAACAGTCTTGAAGGAGTTCCCACATATACTGAGCACTTGTTGGCTGTTTTTCCTTCACTCTGAGGTCCAACTCATCCAAAACCATCTCAATTGGGTTGAGGTCGGGTGATTGTGGAGGCCAGGTCATTTGATGCAGCACCCCATCACTCTCCTTCTTGGTCAAATAGCCCTTACACAGCCTGGGGATGTGTTTTGGGTCATTGTCCTGTTGAAAAATGTATTATAGTCCCACTAAGCACAAACCAGATAGGATGGGGTATCGCTGCAGAATGCTGTGGTATCCATGCTGGTTAAGTGTGCTTAAAATTCTAAATAAATCACAGACAGTGTCACCAGCTGTCACGACCCCCACACCATCACACCTCCTCCTCCATGCTTCACGGTGGGAACCACACATGCGGAGATCATCCATTCACCTACTCTGCGTCTCACAAAGACACAGAGGTTGGAACCAAAATTCTCAAATGTAATGTCCATTGGTCGTGTTTCTTGGCCCAAGCAAGTCTCTTATTTATATTGGTATCCTTTAGTAGTGGTTTCTTTGCAGCAATTCGACCATAAAGGCCTGATTTACACAGTCTCCTCTGAACAGTTGATGTTGAGATGTGTCTATTACTTGATCTCTGTGAAGCATTTATTTGGACTGCAATCTGAGGCTGGTAACTCTCTAATGAACTTATCCTCTGCAGCAGAAGTAATTCTGGGTCTTCCTTTCCTGTGGCGGTCCTCATGAGAGCCAGTTTCATCATAGCACTTGATGGTTTTTGCGATTGCACTTGAAGAAACTTTAGACATATATGCTCCTTCGAAGCTTTCATCCGACCATCAAGCTGCGCTAGATAGAAAACTGGCTTTTGACTGGAACGCCACAGACACAATACATAGAACGTCGTGGATAACAGTGAGACTGAATGTTCTGTCATTCTCTTTGCTTATTTGAGCTGTTCTTGGCTAAACCATTAAGCAGGAAAGAAATTCCACAAATTAACTTTTAACAAGGCACACATGTTCATTGAAATGCATTCCAGGTGACTACCTCATGAAGCTGGTTGATAGAATGCCAACTGTGTGCCAAACTGTCATCAAGGCACTGGATGGCTAATTTGCAGAATCGAAAATATAATGTTTATACTTAATACTTTTTTGGTTCCTACATGAGGGTCTCTACTGTTGATTTTTTGCTTATTCAGCCTGAAACGTTCACTTATGATTGGCGATTGGCACACCTGTTAATGAATGTATGTCCAGTGACTACCTCATGAAACTGTTGAAGAATGCCAAGAGAATCTCAAATATAAAAAATATATTTTAGATTTGTTTAACATTTGTTTTAGTTACTACATGATTCCTTTTCTGTTATTTCATAGTTTTGATATCTTCGCTGTTTTTTCTTCAAGGTAGAAAATAGTAAAAATAAAGAAAAACCCTTGAATTAGTAGGCGTGTCCAAACTTTTGACTGGTACTGTACATACAGTGGGGAGAACAAGTATTTTGATACACTGCCGAGTTTGCAGGTTGTCCTACTTACAAAGCATGTAGAGGTCTGTAATTTTTATCATAGGTATACTCAACTTGAGAGACGGAATCTAAAACAAAAATCCAGAAAATCACATTGTATGATTTTTAAGTAATTATTTTGCATTTTAATGCATGACATAAGTATTTGATCACCTACCAACCAGTAAGAATTCCGGCTCTCACAGACCTGTTAGTTTTTCTTTAAGAAGCCTCCTGTTCCCACTCATTACCTGTTATTAACTGCACCTGTTTGAACTCGTTACTGTATAAAAGACACCTGCCACACACTCAATCAAACAGACTCCAACCTCTCCACAATGGCAAGACCAGGGAGCTGTGTAAGGACATCAGGGATAAAATTGTAGACCTGCACAAGGCTGGGGATGGGCTACAGGAGAATAGGCAAGCAGCTTGTGAGAAGGCAACAACTGTTGGCGCCAATTATTAGAAAATGGAAGAAGTTCAAGATGACGGTCAATCACTGTCGGTCTGGGGTCCATGCAAGATCTCACCTCGTGGGGCATCAATGATTCATGAGAGGTGAGGGATCAGCCCAGAACTACACGGCAGGAACCTGGTCAATGGGTAAAAAAAAAAACCTGAAGAAAGAAAAGCTTGGGACCAGCAGTCTCAAAGAAAACATTAGTAACACACTACGCCTCATGGATTAAAATCCTGCAGCGCACGCAAGGTCCCCCGTCTCAAGCCAGCGCATGTCCAGGCCGCTCTGAATTTTGCCAATGACCGATCTGGATGATCCAGAGGAGGAAATGGGAGAAGTCATGTGGTCTGATGAGACAAAATTAGAGGCTTTTGATCTAAACTCCACTCGCCGTGTTTGGAGGAATTAGAAGATGAGGTACAAACCTCAAGAAACACCACCCCAACCGTGAAGCATGAGGTGGAAACATCATTCTTTGGGGATGCTTTTCTGCAAAGGGGACAGGACGACTACACCGTATTGAGGGGAGGATGGATGGGGCCATGTATCGTGAGATCTTGGCCAACAACCTCCTTCCCTCAGTAAGGCATTGACGATGGGTCGTGTGCTTGGTTTCCAGCATTACAACGACCCGAAACACACAGCCAGAGCAACTAGAGTGGCTCCGTAAGAAGCATCTCAAGTCCTGAGTGGCCAGCCAGTCTCCAGACCTGAACCCAATAGAAAATCTTTGGAGGGAGCTGAAAGTCCGTATTGCCAGCAACAGCCTGAAACTGAAGGATCTGGAGAAGGTCTGTATGGAGGAGTGGGCCAAAATCCCTGCTGCAGTGTGTTGCAAACCTGGTCAAGAACTACAGGAAACATATGATCTCTGTAATTGCAACCAAAGGTTTCTGTACCAAATATTAAGTTCTGCTTTTCTGATGTATCAAATACTTATGTCATGCAATAAAATGCAAATTAATTACTTAAAAATCATACAATGTGATTCTCTGGATTTTTGTCTCTCACAGTTGAAGTGTACCTATGATAAAAATTACAGACCTCTACATGCTTTGTAAGTAGGAAAACCTGCAAAATCGGCAATGTATCAAATACTTGTTCTCCCCACTGTATATATATTATTTTAAACAACTGGACAACAACACTTAGGCTTCTACTTCCAGTTTATACATACTACATACATTTTACGGACACAGTATATTTTACATTAGTTATGTTTTGTTTGTTTTTAGTCCCATCCTTCAGCTACCCTTAACCCATCTCATCTATCTCTGACGACCATCCAGTTTTGATGGTCTTTTTTATTCTCATAGTTTCTACAGATTGTAAATGAAAGATACATTTTCTTTCTAAGAGTATTATTGACTAAGACTTTTCAAATCACCCAGCAGTGCTATTTGCAGAGTTAGCTCCAGGTAAATGTTGCAATTCTTCAGCAATTCCTGAACCTGCAATCAAAAACATGCTACATATGGACCGTACCAAAACAAATTATCTAATGATTCTGTCTCTTCGCAGCAAAATCTGCAGAGCTGGGATGGTTGTATCCCCCATATATGTAACATTCTACTGGTTGCAAGAATTTTGTATAATAATTTACATAGAAAAATTATATGTTTTGAATCCGGTGTCGTTTCGTGTAAACCATGTGCCATGGAATCGGTACATTGAAAATCTCTTCCCAACTATTTTGCAATCTGTATTGCACGACAGACAATTTTTTTGTCCTTAAATTAAACTGGTATACTTTCTTATTTATCATGATTTTCTTTGACCTATTCCGGTCTTTAATGCAGGGCCAACAGACAAGTTCCTTACTTTCTCTCACTTCCACTTGCCTCTTCCATTTTTGCGGTTATGCTGCAATTAGTTGGTTGTAATTTTGGATAGAGCATACATTTGCATGTATTTTTGTAAACTGCATGTGTGACATAATTCCACCAGTCCTATTTATGATATGATTTACAAAGATTATACCGTTTTTATATATTTCTTCTCCAACAATAATGTTTTTTTTATTACCAATTAGTATATTTATATTTTAAAATGATCTAGATCCTCTACGAGGCTGTGGAGGGATCCAAGTTGTGGATTTAAAAGAAAGCATGTATCATCAGCATACAATAACACCTTTGTTTTTAAGCCCTGGATTTCTATCCCCTTGATTTTATTGTTGGATCTGATTTTAATAGCTAGCATTTCGATGGCCATAATAAATAGGTATGCCGATAGTGGACAACCTTGTTTTACTCCTCTTGACAGTTTAATACTTTGTGAGAAATGATTTACTATTTTACACCTAGGGTTATTTTACCTAACTTTAACCGATTGTATAAGAGATTCTCTATTAATATATAAATTGCAGTCGTACTTTATCAAAAGGATTTTCAAAGTCAACTGTGAATACCAGGCCTGGTTTCCCAGATTTTTCAGTGTTCTAGGGATATTCTTTGTCAGTGGCAGCCAAGACCTGTAACTTAACAGTTTTTGTACAATCCAAGAGCCAATAGATATATTTATCAGGACAGTGTTTCGCTTTGGTTGGGTTGAAGTATAAATACCGTGACCCCTGATGTCATATGCTCAATGTAATAGGCTATTTCTCACTTTCCTGATACTAACATACCATGATAAACATATTCTGAATGTAGCCTTTAAACCTACCATGTCAGTGAATTTTGCAATGCTGTGACATTTTCTTTAACTGCCTAATTTGAGGGTGTGCCTGCACATAAAGCATTATCAACTATCAGACATCTCCTCCCTGATAGGCCTATTAAATTATGCCACTATACATGTCAAATGAAAATAACATCCATGTATTTAAGCTACCTATACAATACATATATTTTATTGGCATATCTTTTATTCCTACGTCAATGGAAATTGAAAAGAGGGTCTCAAATGTCACCCACGCAGCTTGTCTAATGAATTTCTCACATGGTCAATAAGGATGTGGTTTCCGTTTCTCCTTGGTTTCACCTTGGGAAGGTTAATTACAGGGACTAACATGATACTGTGAAGACATTAGTCATAAATCATTACCTGCCAGCCGAGAGAGGGGGTTGGGGCCAATGTTGGCTAATCTATAAAGCGCAATAGCAGGCTATGCATATTTTACAGAAAAATGGAGATGTGAGTGTTCGGCCTGTAATTATATCCCCCTGTTGTGTTCCTGTCCCACGTTGGTGGGGGTGGCCATTTAGGGAACGCACTAATGTCATTAGCAGACAGCGAAACTAGATTTTTCTATTTCTGTTGGTGCAGTTGAGGCCTTGGTTCTGGTTTCAGACATTAATTTAATTTCACTGTGTTTGGATGACAGGAGGTCAGATTGATAGATAAAATGTTGCCAGTCTTCCTGAAGGATGGAGATACAGTCAGCCAAGCTACAACCATCTTTATTAAAAGTCTTGCTGAAACAAAAACAAACAGCAGTGCTAGTGGTCCACTTGTCTGAAAAATCTTGGCCAAATTCTGCCCAAAAGCATTTTCATATTGCATTTTAATATTGGCCTGGATATCCCTTCATACAATTCTGCTATAGGGCTAGATTTCACTCCACATCTCAAAGTTTAGTGGGGAACATTATCCAACACAAAGATCATTTCAAATAAAAGCCATCCATAACATTTGATGTGCTTGAAAAAGGTAGAACCCACAATATTTGGACATGAATTTGGACATGAATTCGGTCATGGATTAAGAAAGTGAAGAGGTTCCAGTTTTTGCAAAGCAACATAATCATAAAGTATATTCTTCAAATATCAAGTAGTGAGAAAACAAGTACCACTGATCATATCATTCAGGTGGACAGCATAGTAAGACATGTGACATGTCATCCTGCAGCATCCAGCATCCAAATCCAAGCAGCATCCAATAACCATCAGAGGGAGACATTTCCCTTTTTCAGATCCAACAACTAAATTAGTCACCCTGCCCTGAAATCCAAGGCAATAAGGAACATGATAACTGTGTAGATAACACTGCAAAACAAAGTGCTCGAACATCCTCTTAAAAAGTTCTGATCCTAAATGCTTGAGCGATGTTTACACAAAGGAACAACATCATCGTGAAACCAGAATTCAGTAGTGAGGGCTGACTGTGGCTCGAGGCTGGCCATGGTGGGTGAACCATATGCTGGCTACTCAATTGGTTTATATCAGTCAAAATTCGATTTATTTCCAGGATGGAAGCCAACAGAAAAGTAAGCAGTTTATATCAAAGCTAATTAATTGAATGCATCAAGCACACTTCGGAGCAAATAGGTTTCTTTGTTCAGTGATACCATGACAGTTTTCTACTGGAGTGACTCGGGACCCCTAAATGCTACACTGTGATGATCAAAAACCCAAAGAAATTCAATGTTAGCCACAGTCACTCCAGCAGATGTGCTCACTGCTTTGACCTCTCATAACCACGACAAGGATTAGGACTGCAAATGCAGTGATGCAATAGGGACATATTGATTCCAGCTCAAAGGCATAGCTAGGACTTATGACCAGAAGGTCTGACTTTTAGAAAACAACACTTTGCTCTCATAACCCTCAGAAACTGGTGGGTGCTATACATTTGTGTTGGATGGGGTGAGTTACCCCATGTAATGCACGGAACTAAACACCTTATAAAATACACCATAAATGTAAAGCATTATGCATTATCAATTAGAAATTCCTCAGAATTTTTTTTTTTTCTTCAATTCCATCCATTCCTTAAAGGTTTTTAAGAACACTACAATTGCACTATCATTATGGTAATCTTTTTCTTTATATTGACTTCATAACCATGACATGCTATGGGTATGAATGAATTGGTTCTCTTGTCTCCTCCTTTAATCGAAGCCTAGACAAAGACAATAATCCATTGCAGGACATAAACAAAAAACTGTAAACATGTCTGCATGCTCAGATCACCAGTGAAAGATAAGAAAGATGCTTAGGATTGGACCAGTCTGACATACAGACAGACTGAGGACGTCCAGGACAAAGACAGAAACTCAATTAGCTCACGACGCACATCACCGGAGAGATTTACCATCTATGAGCTCATTTGCTAAACTAGAGAAAGAGCCCCAGCCCCAACAGTACTCTGTTTACTAATCTGCCTGAGGAGTGAGGACAAAACTGAACAGGAGGCGAGCACAGGGAGGCTTGGGGGGGGGGGGGGGGGGGGCATCTATCTACCACCCAGAGCTCCACGTTGAAAATTCTCCACAAACTCTGTGCAGATGATGAGATCTGACCCTGGGGCTAGCCTCTGCAATAGACGCAGACCATGGTTCAAACAGTATTTTAAGCATTTTCTTGAGCCAGCTTGCAATTCCAGATTGGAGGGGTTTGCAGTTTTTAGACTATTCTATTGGTTCCATTGTGCCAGGCAAGCTCAATGAAGCACAGCTAAAGTATTTGAAAGATTTAAAATACTATTTGAATCCAGGTCTGAAGATATGTGGGTCTAGCAGGGTCTTGAGTCTGGGCAATACGTTCGTTGTATGACAGTGACAAGAGCAAAGCCCATGCCCTTTCTACCAAGGTCAACATTAATTCATAAATCTGTACCCGGGAAATTACCCATTGGAAAGTCAAGCATCTGGCAGCGGGCCAATCAATAGCAATACTAATCAAAATGCTCCGTGCTTTAACTAATGAGCTACAGAAAGCTTAACATTGCATGTGGAACAGATGTCCCACGAAGACAAAAAGACGGATCTCGGCACCAGTGTAACAGATGCGATCGTACCTCGTAACTATCTTATGTTGTGTTTTTAAAGAAAGGAATGCCTAGCCAGCGATCCCAGTTGATTGTTGTTTATACTGACGCCAGACACAAGAAAGCACATTAGAGTTGCAGGACAAGTGGCACAGCGGTCTAAGGCACTGCATCTTAGTGCTAGAAGCATCACTGCAGACCCTGATTCGCCTCCAGGCTGTATCACAACCAGCCATGATTGGGAGTACCGTAGGGCGGCGCACAATTGGCCCAGTGTTGTCCGGGTTAGAGTTTGGCCGGGGTAAATAAGAATTTGTTCTTAACTGACTTGCCTAGTTAAATAAAATAAAAACAGTACATTGATGGCTGTAGATTCGTGATTTGTCGTTTGCATAGAATTATCAGACTGAGCATTTTGTAATCAAACATAACACTGACAAAAATAGTACAAAATACAATGAATATACTGTATGTACCTGACGATTGACAGAAGGAAGCACATTAGATGTGCAGGACAACAGTATGTTGATGGCTGTAGATTTGTCATTAGTCTGTTAGCATGGAAATAACTAACCCAGTTAGGCAGTGGGCTCCTGAGTGGTGCAGCGGTCTAAGGCACTGCATCTCAGTTTAAGAGGTGTCACTACAGTACCTGGTTCAAATCCAGGCTGTATCACATCTGGCTGTGATTGGAAGTCCCATAGGGCAGGGCACAATTGGGCCCGCGTTGGCTGGGGTCGGCCGTTATTGCAAATAAGAATTTGCCTGGTTACATTTAAAAAAATCCTACTATGGAATCAACCACTGCTTACACAGTAGGAATATGGTGCGGTTTGGACAAAAGTTGGATTCAGATGTTTATTTGATAGTGAGAGACACATTTTACTTTATGTCCAGTAAGTAGTATTCCTAGAGATTAGACATATGACAGGAAACTATTTTGGGGTGTTATAGGGTTATTTTCCGTCGCCACCCACCAGAACGATGCACAACTCAGGGTGTCCAACCAATACACAGACTCCCGAATCGATGTTGTGTCCCAAAGCTAACAGGTACCATACACATAGCCTACTATATATATATATATATATATATATATATATATATCAAATATACATACTGAACTCATACACATTGTAAATATGAAAATAGAAAATAGTATTTCAGAACGTGACCTACCGCTTGCATAGAAATATCAGACTGGCAGAAATTGACGTTCGCGATCTCCCCCTATCTGCAAGCATTACCAATGGCATAACATATGTAAATTCAACCAACCAATAGGAATACATAAGCATTGAATACATTTAGTGGCAAATGGAAACATAACCAACCCTGTTACACGTGTACACAGTCATTTCCAACCACAAAAAATAGGGCTCTTTGCCTCATACTATATACAATATACAATATACTGTATATTTTTGTCCAAACCAAAACTACAACTGTGGAATCTGAAAGTCTGTTATAATAGAGTCATATGGATCATAATCATCATGCACACAAATGTGTATAACCCATCATTCCATGCAGAGTAAGCATGGAAATCAACAATGATAGAATATAAATCAAATTCAAAGTTCAAATGAATTTGTCACAAAGACTCCGAAAGCTGTCGTGATCACTCTGTTTCCAAATATAAAACAGCAATGAGAATAATTACTAAGGACTATGCAAGACCCAATTAAGTAAAAGGCTGAAAATCATGCAATAACTTAATTGATTAATGTTATAATGGATTATAATGTTTTTGGTTTCCATTGTCAATATACAGAATTGTTTCATCATACTGTGGAGTCCAGCTTGTTGTGTTTTGATGTAACATCCATCAAAACAGTTTTAATTTCAGATGGAGTACAGTACTTCTTTTTGGGTCCCCAAAAATGTTTCAGTGTAATTCAAAAGTAATGAACAATGATAATATTTTACTTTATATAATTTGAGACAGCAATGCCACTGAACATTAAAAACCCCACTAATAAGCTAAATCTCACTATTAAGCAACATACTATTGATAAGGATAGGCCTACCTCAAACTGAGAAACAATTCAAGAACCATAACAATGTAAAATGATCATTTCATACACATGAGAACGAGCATTACACAGACACGGTGATGTTTTTGGTTCCATGAGTGTTTTGGGTTCAAGTTACTGCATATTGGATTGAATTTGAGACCGAATTTGTTTGGTCCATGGAGCTAATTAATAAATTTATATTCATCCATTACAAGCAGTATAACCACATCATAATGAGGCAGTGTGTCCAGTAAGCACAGATTCATGATTTCTGTAGACCGAATATGCAAAAATGCTATTGTGTTCTGGAACTGCTTTCTGTGGCCTCTCTCTGTGACGGCTTTGCAATTTAATAAGAAATTGAGTTAGTAAGGGGTAAGGGGATATTTTACTTGTTTAGCCAATTTCTTTGCTTGACGCACATAGATAAACTACATGCAGGTAGATTAACTTGTATCGTAATATAATAACCAATTATCCTCATAATGTAGCCCAATTAGCCTCAAAGACTACAAGAACCGAAATGCAATGTTCCATGTTCATAAGTCATCAATAAATCTAATATAACGTCTCCTTAGGGATTAGCTAGCCTCGCTGCAACTACAAATCCAGTTGAAGAATTCCTCTGGGAATGACTAGGACATTAGAAAGGTAAACAGAGGACACGTCATGCAGCAGAACATCTATTTTGATGTCTTCATCATCATCAGACCACTTACGTGAAATGTCCAGACACAGTATCACCACCGTGGCTGTTGAAAAGCCAGTTTTAAAAATATACTGTTATGCTATTATGTTGTTATTACATATAATAACCTTATGTTACAGTAACCTCTAGGTTTTTTCCGTCTGTGGAGTTTTTCCAGGCCAATGTGCCTCTGCTTCTGCTTGCTCTTTGGGGTCTAGGCCGGGTTACTGTATAAGCACTTTGTGACAACAGCTGATGTAAAATAGGGCTTTGTAAATTCATTTTATTGACTGAGTACGAAAAAAAGTATGAAAATGTATGCACTCACTACTGTAAGTCGCTCTGGATGAGAGTGTCTGCTGAATGACTAAAATAAAAAAATATGAATGTTTTATTGATTACCTGTATAGTAGCATCCGCATTGTCTGTGTTCAACATCATAAGCAATGACTGCTCTGCCTCCGTTTGGCATTTTCTCACAATTTACAACCTCTCAAGATTCATGCTTGCTTGGTCACAGCAACAGCAACTTCCTTATCGATGGGTCACTGATTTTGACAACCAGGCTATTAAATACCTGTTAATATGTAATATTAAGTGGTGTGTTGTATTTTAAAATAACAGTCATTTGAAATTCTATGGGGCAAATATATTGCTAAATATTTACATGTCAAAATATATGTCAATGTGTTCCATACTATTGTTAAGAAAATGCCTTACATACAGGCTTGCCTTGCATATTCAATCGAGTTGGCATGCTATCTATGTAATCTATGTAATCATAATGCCCCTGAACATAAAGAGAGGATCCATAATTTCATCAAACAAACACAAAATCTTATTAGTCCAAAGGGTCAAAATGCCACTGCCAAAGACGTCCCAATGCTGAGCCACTCCTACATCCATCTCTACCCTGGCTTGTCAAAGAGATAGTGAGAAAGAGGCTTAATACGAACCCAGCTTAGTCTTTGTAGTGTTCATTGTTGTAAATGATTGGTTAAACACAGCACGCATCACCGACCAGAGGAAAATAACTTGTCAAGACCCATGTGGGAAAAAAAGAGCACTAAATGCCCCGAGGACACAATTTCAATCAATGTCTTCTTGTCCTTCCACCAAAGCAAATTAGATTGTGCCCATGCATGGGTTGGAAATGTGACCCTTAACTCTCTGAAGGATCAGGGACAGTGCCAGAGCAGGGTAAGGTAGTTGTAGCATCCATGCAGCACAGTAGAGTACCTTAAACATACATAGACACTGGGCTTGGTCTCTCATAATGTAGATATATGGCAATAAACCAATTAAGTATAATCCAATGAGTACCTCTGTCTTCGAGAGAGAAGCACATTTATATCATGATGGTGTTTTTGGGTGACCAATTTTATGACTTTACCCATTACAAAAACAGTTTACCGTATAAAATATCAATACAGTAAATATGATGAGGATGATCACATCTTAAAGCTGGAGTCTATAGAAAGATAAGGCTGTGGTTCCGAAAGTAATAAAAAAAAATGTAAACAAGCACCATTCTCCATTCATCATTGAAAGTTGCCGGAGTAGCCTGTTCTCTGGGCAGCCGAACAAGTAGAGCAGAGACTGTGCTTAAAGTAGAAAATACCGCACATTTGCAGAAGCTTCAGATTTTTTGCTATCCGGGAAGAGACTTCCAGAGAATTCGGAACCACAGCCACCCCTTAAAAATGATGTATGCTTATTGACAATTCCTATAGTCAAACGCAAAATTTCAATAGAACATCAAATGTAGGTCATCTCTAAATTGTGTGTTGCCGCCATGTGCAAATATGATGAAATAACAGTGTTAACACTGAGATTGAGGACAGTGTATCAACTCCTATGACACATGCGACCTACTGCCTATGGGCAAAGTCGTTACTGACCCAAGAGTAGAGCACAGCTGAGCTTTCGTCTCAAACTCGTTTGTTGATGTGGCGAACTGACATTGAACGTTTTGTGTTTTTCTCCTAGTGTACGTACAGTAGTGTAGATTTTCACCAAAGAAAAATACACATAAACCAAGCTATGACTGGAATAAAAAGAAAGAAATGGGGTGACACTCCAGCAAATACCTTCATGTTTTTCCAATTATACTAAAAGAAAACAGCAAGAGTGAAACATTTAGAACATTTATGTCTGCATAAGGAACCCAAGACACAAGCTTAACTAAATCATATAATGTAATAAGGGCCTAAATCAAATAGTGTCATGTATCAAATTAGATTTATTGGTCTGGTCCTTCTCAAAAGTGGTGGATGCTGATGAAAATGCTGACGCTAATGCAAGGAGGAGGGTCTGGTTAAGCAGCTGCTAACAAAACTTCCTGTGGGAGGTGGAGGGAGCTGATCACTACCACTTGGGTTAGGGTTTCAAGGGTCAGAGGTCATCCCAGGGCGACAAATAGGGTAATACCTTCAGAACAGCAGATCCACAGATCGATGCTTTTCTACCTTAGTTGTCCATGCTGCTGTTGTGTTCATGTATTGCTTTCACATGTGCTCACATCCTGGACTTCCAGATGGTCAGACCACAGGCTGTGAGGATTGGCAACAAAACCTACTCCACACTGACTCTTAACACAGGGCCCCCCCAGGGGTATGTCCTCAGCGCTCTGCTGTACTCCCTGTTCACCCACGACAGCGTGGCTTTGCACTACACCAGCTCCATCATCAAGTTTGCAGACGTCACCACAGTTGTAGGCCTGATAACCAACAACAACGAGTCATCCTATAGGGGGGAAGTATGTGAACTGGCATTGTGGTGCCAGGGCAACAACCTCTCCCTCAACGTCAGCAAAACAAATGAGTTGATTGTTGACTTCAGGAAGCAGTCGAGGGAACATGCCTCGATCCACATCAATGGGACTTCAGTTGAGAGAGTCAGCAGTTTAAGTTCCTCGGGTCCACATCACCGAGGACTTGACATGGACCAACAACACCACCACTCTTTTCATGAGGGCGCAACAGTGTCTCTACTACCTAAGGCGGCTGAAGAAATCCTCTCCAAATACTACCGCTGCACCATCGAGAGCGTCCTGACGCAAGACCCTCCAGCGGGTGGTGAAGACGGCCCAGTACATCACTGGGACCGTGCTCCCACCCATCCAGGACATCTACTCAAAACGGTGCCTGAGGAAGGCCCGCAGCATCATCAAGGATCCCACACAACCCAGCCACGAGCTGTTGACTCCCTTACCGTCAGGCAGACGGTGTTGTCCTGTGTGGCTCAGTTGGTAGAGCATGGCACTTGCAATGCTAGGGTTGTGGGTTTGAGTCCCACGGGCAACTAGTACAAACAAAATATGAAAATGTATGCACTCACTACTGTAAGCCACTCTGTATAAGAGCATCTGTAAATGACTAAAATGTTATGAGGTCTGATACCAACAGTGACAGTTGTTAAGCAAAACTTATTTAGCCTTGCCATAACAAAGGGGCTGAATACTTATTGACTCAACTACTTATTGACTTTTAATTAATTTGTAGAAATGTTGAAGAACGTAATTCCACTTTGACATTAGGCCAGTGACATTAGGCCAGTGACAAACAAATATAAATGTGATCCATTTTAAATTCAGGCTGTAACATAACAATATGTGGCAAAAGTCAAAGGGTGTGAAAAGAGAGAGAGAGAGAGAGAGAGAGAGAGAGAGAGAGAGAGAGAGAGAGAGAAGAAGAAGAGGAGAGAGAGAGAGAGAGAGAGAGAGAGAGAGAGAGAGGAGAGAGAGAGAGAGAGAGAGAGAGAGAGAGAGAGAGAGAGAGAGAGAGAGAGAGAGAGAGAGAGAGAGAGAGAGAGAGAGAGAGAGAGAGAGAGAGAGAGAGAGAGAGAGAGAGAGAGGAGAGAGAGAGAGAGAGAGAGAGAGAGAGAGAGAGAGAGAGAGAGAGAGAGAGAGAGAGAGAGAGAGAGAGAGAGAGAGAGAGAGAGCAGAGAGAGAGAGAGAGAGAGAGAGAGAGAGAGAGAGAGAGAGAGAGAGAGAGAGAGAGAGAGAGAGAGAGATGAGAGAGGAGAGAGAGAGAGAGAGAAGAAAGGAGAAGAGATAGAGAGAGAGAGGTGTCTTTGGACATGTTTTGGCAGTGGTAACCTTTTCAATGAAAAGGGTCACCTAAGGTGTCGCACCTGAACCTAAAGCCTTGATCCTGCAACTCTTTGGTCATACAGGCTACCTTCAGTTCACAGAGAATTGTTGTCAAATTATCCTCCTGAGACACTTTACATAAGTGTTTGGGGTGAAAGTAAAACATAAAAAATACATATTGATCATTTATTGTAAGTGCAAAATTGTCCTCTGTAGTGGTCATTCGGACGTTAATAGGAAAACAATTACATTACAGTCAATGAGTACAGTAAGACATTTCTTGATAAGTTCTTATTTAATGTGAAAAAATTATTACACAGTCCTGACAACTCACTTAACTATTCCTGAGATATTCACTTACTAGAAACGATATGAATATCAAACTCACAAAAATGATAATTAACAATTACACACACTTCTTTTCAAATGACCCTAAAATTTTCATCAATTTAAATAAATTAATAATCATTTAAGATAAAGTTGTCAAGGTCACACCCCCACATGTGATATCATTGAAAAGCCCAGAATGTCCTCTCAAAGGGACAACAGGATTTAATACACTGGCTTGCATGGCCTCAGAGATATGGACCACTAGAGAGGACAAAAATTTATATCTGGGTCTCAGTGGGATATGGAAAGGGTTGGGGCAATTCTCCAGATCACTACACTTCCTGGCTTTCATTAAAGATGAAGCTCCAACATTCTCAATTTTGCTGATCTTGGTAACTTGAACTTGAAAACATCTGAAATTATATCTGGGTATATCATATTTCCCATAGTATAGGAGCTGTTTGTTCAGGAAATACAGTACATTTTTTAATTGAGAAGAATAACACATTTAATAGGCTTTCTGGTAGCTAAGTGTACACAAGAGAGAGAACACAGTAATGCTAGCAAACTAGTCAGTTGATCTGAATCATATATTATATGACCACAACCATGTCAGAACTGGACTGCCTGATAAATCAAATAGTGTTGATCTTTCGGCAACCTGTACATTGACTGCTTTCCTGACGCATATGGAAATATACAAATATCAGATACATATGAACAAAGAAAAAAAATATTCTGCCAGTGACTGAATAGAAATACTATTTTAGCCTTCTTCAAACCACGTAACTTGTGTAAAAAATTGTTTTATTTCGAACAGGCTTCCCCTGTGTGCACAAACTCTCCAACCAGCCACCATTTCAACACACTGATAGCCATTACAGGAGCACTGATCACCAGTTTCCTTTGTTTGATTTAATAAGCTGGAAACATGCATGTAGATTAGCAGTAATTGGTTACTTGGGGCGGCCATATTGTCCAAGGTATCATTACAAAAATAAGAACATAACTGTTAAATGTCAAAATATTCAACTCTTCAATGGCTCTTGATTTAAAGCTGCAATATGTAACTTTTTGGGCGACCCGACCAAATTCACATAGAAATGTGAGTTATAGCTCTGTCATTCTCATTGAATGACAGAGCTATAACTCATCTTTTACCACTCTGCCTTTTACTTTCGATTTTGTACAACAGCTTCAAACAGCTGAAAATACAATATTTTTGGTTATTGAAAAGATATTACACAGTGGTTTAGAAGGTTGGTTGTTTTGTCACATAATCTAAAATTAGGCAAACTATAAGAAATGTAGCTAACAGGAAAGGGCAGAGCGATTTCTACATATTGCACCTTTAAAGCAGAGTCGCTGTACAGATTCATTGATCAAAAGAAGTTATATAAATATATTCATTTTCAATTAAAGCTATTGTTATTGCTGTGGCTAGTTAATTGTTGAATTTTCTTTATTTCATTATGATCTGAAATAGTTGCTATCTGCATTTGAAAGATAACTTTCTACCTGTATAAAATGTCATCTACTTTACAAGTTGGATAAAGGCCTATTTCAGGGGTTACATTACAAATAACGACAGTCAAACTCAGTCAAAAGACATTGTAGTTCCATCTCTCCACTGTTTGCCAAGTTACAGTCATGCTCTCTTAAGGGCCTCACTTCACCTTATTGTGACCACCAGAGGCATATCCTAGCCATTGACCAACCATACATGTTCAAGAAAAACCATCATGAAAAAATATATTTTGCTGCCCTGTCTTCAGTTTGGGTTTTAGGCATAATTTGCTATTAGAATGGTGGGATTCAGTTGTTTAACTGGCTATATTCTCTATTCGGAAAACAAACATGTACTGTTTACCCAGAGACGGGAGCACTTGCCGCACACCTGCCGTCAGACCTGCACGGGCTTTTGTTCTGACAGCCTGGCAATGTCTAGAATCCAACCAATGCGCGCGGATCATTGGATGGTGTTTTCAGCGCCTCTGTAATTAGGACTAGGGCCTACAAAATAACTGATAAATGACTCTCGAAATCTAGGGTAGGCCTACTCAACTTGATAAACAACACATCATTACATAGGCCTAAAACACGTGGGGACGTTGGTTCAAAACAATGGAGTCTATAGGGCCATTTCTGTTACAATCTGCACATTTTTATGACACTCCAATCGGTCATATACGCCACTTATCGTTACTCCAGGCTCTCAAAACCATTTGGGCGTGGTTTATTGCGAGTTTACTTCACAGATATCCCCTGCGGATTGAAAACAATAAAAAGGCAGAGTGGTAAATTACGTAAAGAGCGTTACTAGATGCCGACTGCTGCCACCATGAAAAATAACCAAAGAACATTTACACAACTATGACAATTTAAAGTATTTAATTAATTATCGTACTCAACTCTCCAAAGGGAGATATCGTAGCACATGTATTCCTTTATCTCAAAAGTGAATTAAATAGAGCTAAAACTGGTTATCCTGTCTCATATTGCTGATATCCCATCGCCCCCTTCCATTTTATGTGCTCTAAATTATTAGAAATAGATTTTTCATTCAATCAAAAGGCCTACTTCTACACAATGGTCTTCCTTTGAACTACCATTCCGTTTAGAGACCTGGCCACACACTGCGATTTACAAAACCTTGAGCCATAGACTATAAATATAGTCTGGTTGGGGAGAGTGTTAGTACAGTTGGGCAGTGGGATTGTGAATGGGATTATACTATTATGATATACAGCTGTAAGCATTATACTCACAGAGACCATGTACCATGCCATGCATATCACGATCTAAAGGACAATGTATGTATACTGTATGCCAGCAGTATTTCTATAGAATTTTATAACAATTTACTGTTATAAATAGGCTACTTACTGACTGAACTCCATTCAAATCGCCAAACGAACCAAATTTAATATTCGTTTTAGTCAATAAATATGCTATCTGAATTTGCTTTGAGTATTAAGTCATAGGACCTCACAACTTTGTAATGTTTTAGGAACTAGCGTACTGTATTTGATTAGCAGAAAGAGATTTTGAATTGGGATTTTGAATTTTGTTCACATTTAGTCGAATTGCCATTCGTCACATACATTTCAGTAGGACTAATGTCATCTGGACTATTAACTCAAAAAGATGCCATGAGAATTGATGCTGAGCAGAGGACAAACAATGATAGGCTACACCCCACCTAGAACAGGTTTGTTTCAGTCCCTATAGTTAAACTTTCATCCTCAAAAACGCGTTTACGCACGGTTATTCATTAACTACACAGCGACAATAACGTTTCGTTTGACTACATACATTTCCGTCTGATTTCACCTGGAAATACAATAAATCCACATATTCTGTAAAGTGAAACTCATTTTAGTAATAACAAAGGTGTAAACTACATGTTGCTACATGCAAACTAGGCTATGTTAATCATTCAGATATGGTTATTTAGATAGATGTCAACTTTATTTCCAGAAAACCATGAAATGCGATAGAGGCTAATTGAGGTTGACCCTTACCTTCACACAACAGCAGGAGGACCAAAACGATGTTTCCCAGAGAGAAACCACACGTTGGCCCCATAATCGCCAATCATAAGTGAAAGTTTCAGGATGAATAAGCAAAAATCACACGTAGAGACCTTATGGATAAACCAGATTAAAGAATCAGTTTTCCCGCACGCAGCTCCTCCGGGCAAACAATGAAGTCCTCACTCACTGACGGCGTCCCTGTCCCATTGATAGGCTGGTCTCTGCAGCTTTTGCTGCTTGCCGGCTGTAGCAGGGGGAGGTTCAAATCAAGCTAATATGCTGCGATGTATTTTCCTGTCCAGCCAGAGCAGCATAAACCAATACCATCTCCGGCATAGGCGAAATTGTCACCGGGGTGGGGGGATATGTCTCCTCCCCAATATTCAGAAAAGGTCGACTGCCACCCCCCCAACCCCCCCCCCCCCAAAATAAAATAAAATATGAATATATATATATATATATTCAGTACCAGTCAAAAGTTTGAACACACCTACTCTTTCAAGGGTTTTTCTTTATTTGTACTATTTTCTACATTGTAGAATAATAGTGAAGACATCAAAACTATGAAATAACACATAGGCTAATTGAGGTTGACCCTTACCTTCACACAACAGCAGGAGGACCAGAACGATGTTTACCAGAGAGAAACCACAAGTTGGCCCCATAATCGCCAATCACAAGTGAAAGTTTCAGGATGAATAAGCAAAAATCACAGTAGAGACCCTCATGTAGTAACCAAAAAAGTATTAAACATTATATTTTAGATTCTTCAAATTAGCCATCCAGTGCCTTGATGACAGCTTGGCACACAGTTGGCATTCTATCAACCAGCTTAATGAGGTAGTCACCTGGAATGCATTTCAATTAACAAGTGTGCCTTGTTAAAAGTTAATTTGTGGAATATCTTTCCTGCTTAATGCGTTTGAGCCAATCAGATGTGTTGTGACAAGGTAGAGGTGGTATACAGAAGATAGCCCTATTTGGGTAAGATCAAGTCCATATTATGGCAAGAACAGCTCAAATAAGCAAAGGGAAACGACAGTCCATCATTACTTTAAGACATGAAGGTCAGTCAATACGGAACATTTCAAGAACTTTGAAAGTTTCTTCAAGTGCAGTCGCAAAAACCATCAAGCGCTATGATGAAACTGGCTCTCGTGAGGACCGCCACAGAGTTACCTCTGCTGCAGAGGATAAGTTCATTAGAGTTACCATCCTCAGAAATTGCAGCTCAAATAAATGCTTCACAGAGTTCAAGTAACAGACAAATCTCAACATCAACTGTTCAGAGGAGACTGCGTGAATCAGGCCTTCATGGTCGTATTGCTGCAAAGAAACCACCACTAAAGGACACCATTAAGAAGAAGAGTTGCTTGGGGCAAGAAACACTAGCAATGGACATTAGACCGGTGGAAATCTGTCCTTTGGTCTGATGAATCTAAATTTGAGATTTTTGGTTCCAACTGACGTGTCTTTGTGAGACGCAGAGTAGGTGAACGGATGATCTCTGCATGTGTGGTTCCCACTGTGAAGCATGGAGGAGGAGGTGTGATGGTGTGAGGGTGCTTTCTTGGTGACACTGTCAGTGATATTTTTAGAACTCAAGGCACACTTAACCAGGATGGCTACCACAGCATTCTACAGCGATATGCCATCCCATCTGGTTTGCACTTAGTGGGAGTATCATTTGTTTTTCAACAGGACAATGACTCAACTCACCTCCAGGCTGTGTTAGGGCTATTTGACCAAGAAGGAGAGTGATGGAGTGCTGCATCAGATGACGTTGTCTCCACAATCACCTGACCTCAACCTAACTGAGATGGTTTTGTATCTGGACTGCAGAGTGAAGGAAAAGCAGCCAACAAGTGCTCAGCATATGTGGGAACTCCTTCAAGACTGTTGGAAAAGCATTCCTCATGAAGCTGGTTGAGAGAATGCCAAGAGTGTGCAAAGGGTGGCTACTTTCAAGAATCTCAAATCTCAAATATATTTGTTTAGCACTTTTTTGGTTACTACATGATTCCATATGTGTTATTTCATAGTTTTGATGTCTTCACTATTATTCTACAATGTAGAAAATAGTAAAAAATAAAACAATTAAGAAAAACCCTTGAATGAGTAGGTGTCTCCAAACTTTTGACTCGTACTGTATGTAAAATTCCTTTATTCTTACTATGTAACTACTGTATAGACATATAGTTTATTTTTATCCTCCGAAGAGGGGGTTGGTGGTTAGGACCTCCAAAAATGTAAATAAATAAAATAAATGTCACTTCTGTAGCTAAATATCTCATTAATCCATTCAGTTTTTAAGCTTTACATTACCTGGTATGATGGTGCATTGATCGGTTATACAGTTTAAAGTCCTTTTTTTGCGTTTTGCCCAAAGTCGACCTTTGAAGTAACTGTCCAGTGTTTCCAGATTTCTGTGAAATATGCCCTATAATTAGTTACAATATGAGTGAAATAGTTTTCCTTTCAAATGTTTTGAATTAAGTATGTTAAAAAGCAGCTTTTCTGTGTTGGAATGGTGTGGGCGTACCCCAACAATAGAATGGTGTGGGTGTATAACGGTCATAAAAAATATGAATGCGAGTAGAACACTGAATGGCCAGCTAAAAACCGCACCTCAAACTTATTTCTCAAACAGACCATTTAAACAATGCTTGCTATTTCCTCATAGAGGATGAAGTATTTTTCTCTCCAATTTATGCTTTGGCCACAAATGCGAGTATTTGTGTATGAGTTACCAGAATACGAACATTTAAAAGTTAGATTTTCACTGGACAGTTACTTAAAAACTGCATCGTTTTCTCTCATCCTCATAGGAAAATGTGAAGAATAGCATGAGAGGAGCTATAAAACAGGACATTTGTCTGCCTGCCCCATGGCAAAATGTGTAGAATTGTTGGAAATTAGCTTTAAAATGGCAACATTTTCTCTCAGACTTTTCACGTCTACTCCTGCTCCTCCCCTCCGGCGTTCGGCGTCGCTGGTTTTCTAACCACTGGTCCTGGCAACCCTTCATTACGCACACCTGTGCCTCATCATCAGGCACACCTGGACCTTATCACTTCCTTGATTACTCCCCCCTATATATAGCACTCAGTTGTTATTTCCCATCAGGTGTTATTGTCTCTGTTTCCATGTTCAGATGCATTCCTTGTTTTTGTATATTAAACTCTCCACCTGCTTCCTGACTCCCTGCATCGACATTTCAAGACTCATGACAAAATGAGTAGAATAACATTATAAAACTGCACTTTTTTCTCTCTGCCCCATGGCAGAATTTGTTGAAATGCAGGAAGTTAGCAGGTCTTGATAAGTAGGTCTGTTGAAGATACTGTATTGCCATCATAAAATACCTTGAAACTTATATATCTGAGCATTTCAAACCATCTGTTCACCATAGATTGATAACCAGTCAGCTCTGTGAGTGTGCACACTTACTGGACTTCTGCCAACATATGGATGGCAGGGTTTAGCTGGATGCTGTGCCAAGGCGCCTAGTCCTCCATTGATGTATCCATTCCACTGGGGGCCCAATACAAAAGACTCCAATTTGTTTCAAGGATATTTTATATGAGGTGTGCTAGGCCGTGATGATGATGATTACCTTGATTTGATCTATTAGGACATTTCCCCTGGTGGCGTTACAGAACAATTATAATTGTTTTAAACCAACAGGCATTTCTTACACAAAGCGTCCAAGCCTGTGAATGGGATCTGTGCTCTGTCTTAGCTGTGCTCTGTGTAGCTCAGGCCCTAACCAAGGGTTATAGTGAGAGCTGGCCCTTGTTACCCTCAGACTGGGGAGTGTTTCTGAAGTTGAAGACTTTTTGTCTTAGTCTGGGATTACTCTCAGGCTGGCGGATTATCTTGGTTTCGGTTGGTTTCTGTGGAGTGATGCATTACTCTGCCCCAGGGCAGCCCACCAGTCAATCACACAACAATCACTTCAATCAATGTCTGTACAGCCAAACACCAGAGAGAGAGAAAGGCACAGAGACATATGCACACACAGAGAGAATCACACATGCCCGCATGCCCAACCACACGCACAAACGCACACATGCACACACACTACAAGAAGTGATTTCTGCAAGACTTTCAAAAAAGCGACGCAACATGTTCAATATCACAGTCATTTAAATCACATTATTTGTGTATTGTTAATGTAGGCTCGGCATTCATTTATGTGCTCCCTGTCACCTGGAGCTGCATGGCAAATGGTCCAGAAACACAAGGAAAGCACAAAGCATAATGCCCCAGGTCTAGTCAGCCTTTCCTCTTCTGAGGGGACAAAATGTATCTCTCTGTTAAAGTATCTAGAGGACTGACTATTGACTGTGTGGTAGAATAATACTACAGAATCCATGTCTGGTATCTATCTGAAACTTGTCCCCTGAAGAGGACTCAGAAGCTATATGTATGTATGTATGTATGTATGTATGTATGTATGTATGTATGTATGTATGTATGTATGGATGTATGGATGTATGGATGTATGGATGTATGGATGTATGTATGTATGTATGTATGTATGTATGTATGTATGGATGGATGGATGGATGGATGGATGGATGGATGGATGGATGGATGGATGGATGGATGGATGATCTCTGTGGTAACTTTTTATCTCTATACAGGGTGGACTCTAAATTACTCTATTCAAAGGGGTTTTATGTTCCTCTCGGGATTCTGTCTTATTTACATTGATCTCATCCCCTACTCAAGCCTTTAGATGCTGTGACACCCCGTGGAGATTGGGCCTGGTGGTCAGGTTTCTGTAAACTTGGTATCGTTTGATTGGTCAGTGGTGGTTGGTTTTGGGTTGAAAGAGTTACACCTTCAAATATTATAAATGGAATGAAATGGTTTTGTTCTCTCTCTTATCCTGTATCCAGTCTATGGCCGTGGGAAGATGTTTGCGGAGGGGGTGCTGTCGAGGCTATGATCCATGCCTAGAATTATGAAATGTTAATGTCAGTATTGCCTTGTGACTTAAGCTTTATGCCTTGATTGTGAATCCATTCATTAAATAATACTTGCTTTGATATTCACTCCTCATGACCATTCCTTAAGCTTAGTGAGCTAAACGCATAATACTTAATTGCACATGGTTTACATGGGGTCAGATAAAGATTTGAATAGGCTAATTGACTAGTCTTATTACGAGTCACATGTACATAATATGCATATAGATCAAATATTACCCTCCACATGAACATAACAAATATACTTTGTGCTGCTCTCCAGTGCATATAATACGATGTGGCCCTGATCCTCATGATCTGCGTGAAGAGGAGGCGGAGAAAAAGGGACCGCAGGGCGGGCTGCCTTCGGAGAATTCGTAGGCGATCGAATAAACCCTCACTTCCCTCCATTCTGCTAGCAAACGTGCAATCTTTGGAGAATAAAGTCGATGAGCTACATGGAAGATTAAACTACCAACGGGACATTAAAAACTGTAACATCTTATGCTTCACGGAGTCGTGGCTGAACGACGACACTATCAACATACAGCTGGCTGGCTATACGCGGGATAGAACAGCGGCATCTGGTAAGACAAGGGGCGGCGGACTTTATATTTTTTTAAATAACTGAAAATTTTCCAACATCTAGTGGAAAGCCTTCCCAGAAGAATGGAGGCTGTTATAGCAGATTACTAGAAATGTGATTTTGACCCACTGGAAAAACCCAAAACCGCCATCTTACAGTCAGTTGATTAATAGCATGTTGCACTGTCTCACTTTGGAGAAAATTAATGTATGTTATGCAGATCCACACAACTTTATTTTATAAGACATGGCAACGTTTTATTTATTTAGTTGAAACCAATACTAGTGTCTGATTGATTATGTACCTGATAGTTTGCGTCTATTGATGTACAGTACCAGTCAAAAGTTTGGACACACCTACTAATTCAAGGGTTTTTCTTTATTTTTACTATTTTCTACATTGTAGAATAATAGTGAAGACATCAAAACTATGAAATAACATGGAGTCATGTAGTAAACAAAAAAGTGTTAAACAAATACAAATATATTTTATCTTTCAGATTCTTCAAAGTAGCTACCCTTTGCCTTGATGACAGCTTTGCACACTCTTGTCATTCTCTCAACTAGCTTCATGAGGTAGTCACCTGGAATGCATTTGAATTAACATGTGTGCCTTGTTAAAAGTTATTTTGTGGAATTTGCTTCCTTCTTATTAATGCATTTGAGCCAATCAGTTGTGTTGTGACAAGGTAAGGGTGGTATACAGAAGATAATCCTATTTGGTAAGAACAGGACAGATAAGAGCTTGGACTGTGCTTAGTGGGAGCTGCTATCCTGTTGGGGTGGGAGGGCCAAGAGACCAGAGGTGGCAGAACAGAGTGCTTGGGTTGGGGTGTAGGGTTTGATTATAGCTGGAAAGTAGGGAGGGGCAGTTCCTCTTGCTGCTCTGTAGACAAGCACCATGGTCTTGTAGTGGATGAAAGCTTCAACTGGAAGCCTGTGAAGTGTGCGGAGGAGCGAGGTGACATGGGAAAACATGGGAAGGTTGAAAATCATGCGGGCTGCAGCGTTCTGGATAAATTGCAGGGGTTTGATTGCACAAGCGGGGAGCCCAGCCAACAGCGAGTCGCAGTAGTCCAGACGGGAGATGACAAGTGCCTTATATATATATATATATATATATATAAATAAATACAAAAAATATGATTTTATGCAACACGCTTTTTAGCTGCAGGCCTATGTGTTTTTTTTATTAACTGACTAGCTCACTCAGTTCAGGGAATAAAGTCCATGTCTTATGTATCATGTCGGTTGGTTCAGAGTGTCTGTTTGTTGAACCAGAGATGTGTCGGATGTGTTTTGGGATTTCTCTGACAGTGTATTTCTGTTAACCTTCCCATGCAATGTGTCACCCACCCTAACATTGCAGTAACCTCTGGTTTTCAGCCAAACAACTGTTCACCATCCCTGTCCATATAGCCTGTACCGCAAATACTACTTTAAATACATCTAAACAATGTTGTGTAAAAAAAAAGAATTAAAAGAAAGAAAGGGTAATATTACTATATGAGGGGATAATTATATAGAAGCGTATGTGGCTCATTGTCATAAGAACGTATTAACAAAGCTAAAGTTACCATATGTCAGACTATAGGTATCCAGAGACATATGGTCGATGTGAATCAATATGGAAACAAGGAACTGCGGCATCGATCTCATGACATGTGGAACCACAACGTTATCTGGGGTTTTACTTTCTGGAGAGTTAGTATAGCATCAGATCAGTCTCATAGAAAGGCATTGGCCTTAGGAGATGTTGACGTTTGTACAATACTGTATGTTTACACTACCATTCAAAAGTTTGGGGTCACTTAGAAATGTCCTTGTTTATGAAAGAAAAACACATTTTTTTATCCATTAAAATAACATAAAATTTATCAAAAATACAGTGTAGACATTGTTAATGTTGTAAATGACTATTGTAGCTGGAAACGGCAGATTTTGTATGCAATATCTACATAGGCGTACAGAGGCCCATTATCAGCAACCATCACTCCTGTGTTCCAATGGCACGTTGTGTTAGCTAATCCAAGTTTATAATTTTAAAAGGCTAATTGATCATTAGAAAACCCTTTTGCAAATATGTTAGCACAGCTGAAAACTGTTGTACTGATTAAAGAAGCAATAAAACTGGCCTTCTTTAGACTGGTTGAGTATCTGGAGCATCAGCATTTGTGGGTTCGATAACAGGCTCAAAATGGCCAGAAACAAAGACCTTTCTTCTGAAACTCGTCACTCTATTCTTGTCATGAGAAATGAAGGCTATTCCATGTGAGAAATTGCCAAGATATGTAAGATCTCGTACAACGCTGTGTACTACTCCCTTCACAGAACAGCGCAAACTGGCCCTAACCAGAATAGAAAGAGTAGTGGGAGGCCCCGGTGCACAACTGAGCAAGAGGACTAGTACATTAGAGTATCTAGTTTGACAAACAGACGCCTCACAAGTCCTCAATAGGCAGCTTCATGAAATAGTACCCGCAAAACACCAGTCTCAACGTCAACAGTGAAGAGGCGACTCGGGATGCTGGCCTTCTAGGCAGAGTTGCAAAGAAAAAGCCATATCTCAGAGTGGCCAATAAAAATAAAAGATGAAAAGGGGCAAAAGAATACAGACACTGGACAGAGGAACTCTGCCTAGAAGGCCACTATCCCGGAGTCGCCTTTTCACGGTTGACGTGGAGACTGGTGTTTTGCGGGTACTATTTAGTGTTTTGCGGGTACTACATTTCTACAGCAAGGCACCACCAACTGGGCAAAAACTGGTTGAATCAACATTGTTTCCATGTCATTTCAACAAATTAATTTAATGTGATGACGTTGAATTAGGGTGGGAAACTGATTGGATTTGGAAAAAGTCATACATTTAAGGGAATTTATTCCAAAAAATTTACCCAACTTTCAGCCTAAATCAAATGATATGGTGAAATGTTTTGTCTATTTCACATTGAATTCACGTTAGTTGACAAGTCAACAAAATGTAAATCAAAACTAGACGTTGAACTGACTTCTGTGCCCAGTGGGTAGGTAGTGTACTTTACACGGAAAATTACAGTGTTGTCCTTCGTTCAAGAAGGCAGGATGCTCCTCCTGGGATTTGAACCAACCACAAATGACCAAAACCACTACACCATATCGTTACTGCTATTAAAGAACTTACACAACTACCCATAGATGGAAAATATTGCATTATTTCATTACAAGAAGATAATATGATGCTTTACACACTGAAATATGAAAATGACTGAATGAAAATAAACAGCTATTCAAGATGCAAATGATTACATCATGTTTATTGAATAATTGTAGTACTTTTTCATGTTCATTTACAGAAACTTACATAGTGAAATAATTGTTCTAGTGAGCAATTACCCAGAGATGATTTAGAACGGTCCTCCCAGGAAGGGAGATTAAATCTTAACATCATGACAGAATCCCTTTAGTATCTCAGTAACACAGAGATGGAACATAGGAATTCCACAAGACAACATCAATCAATCATTCAAATTCTATTTAGCTAACCGACCCTTACAAGACAGTTATTGCTGAGTGCTTGGAACAATGTAGTCCTCGTTCTAAAAGCTTAATTCTTGCTCGTGCTGGGCCAACGGATATAACTCCACAACCAACAACTTTGCAGAAATGTATTGAAATACGAATTGAAATTACAATTTTCTTTCTGGGACATTTTGAGCAGCTTTGATATCAGTGGGCAAATTGAGTGGATGTGTTATTGCCCAGATTTTGCATTAATATGAGTGCAAGAGGTGTTGGTCATAATGACACTCCTTAGTGAGCTGTCAATCTTGACCCCCATTAAAGTGCTGTCACTTGGAGAGCAGATGGTACACACACTCCACCTAAGAGAGGTGGAGTGGCCATGGCAACAGACTCATAATAGCTACCCTGGTGTAGGGGAATGGCTGGCTCTAATTTGTTAAGTACCACCTCAGTATATTTGATTTAATCACTATATTCAGTGCCTAACACAACTGACACCAAATAAAACATCCCGGGGTGTCCATACAAGACAGTAAATCAAACATCTGCTTTCAATACAACTCCCTTTTTGAGTAATTGAGCTGTAGCATAGGCCAGATTTCATACCATTATCAAGAAGAGACTATTGTGTGGTTATACACATAGGTCTACTACATACAATATACCATTGAACACAATCTAATTCATTACACATATAAAATAATAATCCACATATACACTGTCAAATCAAACTTGATTTAATGTTCATTTAAAATCGCAACACACTTTACAGTTAAACAATAAATCAAGCATTTGCAGTAATTCCCACAACAATGGCTCAGAATGAAAGCAGACAGTGAATGAAATGAGTGGGATTGTAGTGCTGTTACATTTTGAGAAATAACGTCTTCCTCTAGAGCAGGAGTGTGACCCAGAGAGAGGTGGCCCACAGGCTCTGGAACAGCCTCTCACAGTGGCTGTCCGTAAAGAGCCTTCTCCCAGCCGAAGGGGATGTACTACCACAGGAGAGAGTGGCCAACGGGGTATGATATTTATGCCTTTGTAACTTTCTCACTCATCATTATTCACGATTCATTCAGGATTATCCGTAGTCATGGTAGTATCCACATTAATGTAGAAGTGTTTAGAAACATTCTATTCTTATTTACAATAGAAGTGACTCCATAATGACAAAATACATTATCGTTCATTTCTATTGGGCACAAAATAATCTGAAACACAACTAAAACAAACAGCAAATGCATCCAACAAAAAAGCTTGCTGTAGTCATTGCGTGCTATGAATATGGGTCAACATACTTAACTTTTTACTACTTTAATACACTTTAATATTTTACTAGATTGGATGTATTAGGTTTTGTTGTGGAATTGTTAGATATTACCTGTTAGATACTGCTGCACTGTTGGATCTAGAAGCATAAGCATTTCGCAACACTCGCAATAACATCTGCTAACCATGTGTATGTGACCAATAAAATTTGATTTGATTTACACTAAGTGAATTTGTTCCAATACATTTGGACTATGTACAAAAAGTGCTGTAACTTCTAAACAATTCACCCGACAGGAATGAAAATACCCTCAAATTAAAGCTGACAGACTGCACTTCAATCTCATCGAAAGTACTGGAGTACAGATCCAAAACAACAACAAAATTGTCACTGTCACTGTATATAAATGCACAACACAAATTCACTTTATTGTGCTATTTGTATTTATTTTTATTTTTATTTATTAAGGATCCCCATTACTCTTCCGATATGAGGAGAAAAAGTCAGTCACTCACCCACTCCTCCAATGACATGACATGACGTCCTCCTAGAAGCTAGCTAGCTATCATTAGGCTCTGTGTTTAGACTCCGTGTTGTGATCATTGCCCTTGCTAGTTTGATTGTATTGACATTCCCCGTCTTAGTTACATTTGTCAATTTCTGTCCAAAATATTGAGCCATTGAAACTGAAACAGTGCATCCCGAATGGAGGCAGCAAACAATGCACCAAGCCAGTTGTGATTTACAATCATTTCTTGGTACTCCAATATTTTTGGGACTACCAAGAAATGTATTGGTGAATTATATTAATCATGCATTGAACTGCATCCATCTATTCTGCCAACAATGCCTTAGTTTGCATCATGGAATGTTGAGGCAAATATAACCTATTTTTAAATCCTCTTATATAGTTGGTTTTGTAGCATGAACTGGGAATTTTATATTTTTTACTGATATTATGATAGTCTGTTTGTTTCACATCTGCAAAGTACTTGAATCGCTGTCAGTTCCACTTTAAAACAGTTACAGAGTTTAATGTCTGTGATAAGAGAAAACTGAGGATTTATCAATAATATTGTCGTTACTCCACCATACTATCATAAATGGCAGATTGAAGGAGGAAGACTATACAGAATAAAAATATTCCCAAACATGCATCCTGTTTGCAATAAGGCATTAAAGTAAAACTGCAAAAAATGTCCTGAATACAAAGCATTATGTTTGGGGCATCTCCAACACAACATATCACTGAGTACCACTCTTCAAACTGTATTTTCAAGCATGGTGGTGGCTGCATCATGTTATGGGTATGCTTGTCATCGGCAAGGACTAGGGAGTATTGGGGGATAAAAAGAAACAGAATAGAGCTAAAATCATAGTGAAAAACCTGGTTCCGTCTGCTTTCCAACAGACACTGGGAGACAAATTCACCATTCAGCAATATATACTGGCCACCATTGTTCCGGTTCCCAAGAAAGCGAAGGTAACTGAGCTAAATGACTATTGCCCTGTAGCACTCACTTCCATCATCATGAAGTGCTTTGAGAGTCAAGGACCATATCACCTCCACCCTACCTGACACCCTAGACCCACTCCAATTTGCTTACCGCCCCAATAGGTCCACAGACGACACAATCACAATCCCACTGCACACTGCCCTAACCCATCTGGACAAGAGGAATACCTATGTAAGAATGCTGTTCATCGACTACAGCTCAGCATTTAACACCATAGTACCCTCCAAACTCGTCATTAAGCTAGAGACCCTGGGTCTCGACCCCGCCCTGTGCAACTGGGTCCTGGACTTCCTGAAGGGCCGCCCACCGGTGGTGAGGGTAGGTAACAACATCTCCACCCCGCTGATCCTCAACACTGGGGCCCCACAAGGGTGCGTTCTCAGCCCTCTCCTGTACTCCCTGTTCACCCATGACTGCGTGGCCATGCACGCCTCCAACTCAATCATCAAGTTTGCAGACAACACTACAGTGGTAGGCTTGATTACCAACAACGACGAGACGGCCTACAGGGAGGAGGTGAGGGCCCTCGGAGTGTGGTGTCAGGAAAATAACCTCACACTCAATGTCAACAAAACAAAGGAGATGATCGTGGACTTCAGGAAACAGCAGAGGGAGCAGCCCCCTATCCACATCGACGGGACAGAAGTGGAGAAGGTGGAAAGTTAAGTTCTTCGGCGTACACATCACGGACAAACGGAAATGGTCCACCCACACAGACAGCGTGGTGAAGAAGGTGCAGCAGCGCCTCTTCAACCTCAGGAGGCTGAAGAAATTTGGCTTGTCACCAAAAACACTCACCAACTTTTACAGATGCACAATTGAGAGCATCCTGTCGGGCTGTATCACCGCCTGGTACGGCAACTGCTCCGCCCACAGCCTTAAAGCTCTCCAGAGGGTAGTGAGGTCTGCACAACGCATCACCGGGGGCAAACTACCTGCCCTCCAGGACACCTGCACCACCCGATGTCACAGGAAGGCCAAAAAGATCATCAAGGATAACAACCACCCAAGCCACTGCCTGTTCACCCTGCTATCATCCAGAAGGCGAGGTCAGTACAGGTGCATCAAAGCGGGGGCCGAGAGACTCAGATCTCAGTGACTTTGAAAGAGGGTTCTCAAAGGAACATATGGGGGTTTTAATTAAGTGTGTGTGTGTCTGTCACCAGATCTAAACCCAATTGAACACTTAACAATTCACATTTTATTGGTCGCATACACATATTTAGAAGATGTCATTGCGGGTGTAGCAAAATGCTTGTATAGGTGATTCTGGAGTGGTGCCTGAGACAGCGTTTCCCACCACCATCAACAAAATACCAAATCATGGAATTTCTTGTGGAAGAATGGTGTGACATCCCTCCAATAGAGTTCCATACACTTGTAGATTTTTTAAAACAAGGGACGGCAGGTAGCCTAGTGGTTAAGAGTTTGGCCAATAACCAAAAGTTTGCTGGTTTGAATCTCTGAGCTGACTAGGTGAAACAACTACCTGCCGTGCCTTAGAATCTATGCCAAGGTGCATTGCAGCTGTTCTGGCTCGTGGTCACCTTATTAAAGACACTTCATGTTGGTGTTTCCTTTATTTAGGCCGTTACCTGTATACAGTGCATTCAGAGTTTCCCTTTTTGTCACATTACAGCCTTATTCTAAAATGTATGAAAAATATTTTCTCCCCTCATCAATCTACACACAATACCCCATAATGACAAAGCAAAAACAGGCTTTTAGATATTTTTTACAAATTTATAAAAAATACATTGAAAAAAACAAAAAAAATTACATAAGTATTCAAACCCTACACTCAGCCCTTTGTTGAAGCACCTTTTGCAGCAACTACAGCCTCGAGTCTTCTGGGGTATGACGCTACAAGCTTGGCACACCTGTTCTTGGGGAGTTTCTCACATTCTTCTCTGCAGATCCTCTCAAGCTCTATTTTCAGGTCTCTCCAGAGATGTTCGATCGGGTTCAAGTCCAGGCTCTAGCCGGTTCACTCAAGTACATTCAGAGACTTGTCCCGAAGCCACTCCTGCGTTGTCTTGGCTGTGTGCTTAGGGTCGTTGTCCTGTCGGAAGGTGAACCGTCGGCCCCAGTCCGAGGTCCTGAGCAGGTTTTCATCAAGGATCTCTCTGTAATTTGCTCTGCTAACCTTTGCCTCGATCCTGACTAGTCTCCAAGTCCCTGCCACTGAAAACATCCACAGCATGATGCTGCCACCACCATGCTTCACTGTAAGGATGGTGCCAGGTTTCCTCCAGACGTGACGCTTGGCATTCAGGTGAGAGAGTTCAATCTTGGTTTCAAGAGAGTCCTTTAGGTGCCTTTTGGCAAACTCCAAGCGAGCTGTCATGTGCCTTTTACTGAGGAGTGGCTTCCATCTGGAAACTCTACCATAAAGGGCTGATTGGTGGAGTGTTGCAGAGATGGTTATCCTCCTAGAAGGTTCTCCCATCTTCACAGAGGAACTCTGGAGCTCTGTCAGAGTGACCTTCGGGTTGTTGGTCACCTCCCTGGCCAAGGCCCTTCTCCCCCGATTGCTCAGTTTGGCCAGACGGCCAGCTCCAGGAAGAGTCTTGGTGGTTCCAAACTTCTTCCGTTTAAGAATGATGGATGCCACTGTGTTCTTGGGGATCTTCAATGCTGCAGACATTTTTTGTTACCTTTCCCCAGATCTGTGCCTCGACACAATGCTGTCTTGGACATCTACGGACAATTCCTTCAATCTCATGGCTTGGTTTTTGCTCTGACATGCACTGTCAACTGTGGGACTTTATATAGACAGGTCTGTGCATTTCCAAATCATGTCCAATCAATTGAATTTTCCCCAGGTAGACTCCAATCAAGTTGTATAAACATCTCAAGGATGATCAATGGAAACAGGATGCTCCTGAGCTCATTTTCGAGTCTCATAGCAAAGGTTTTGAATACAGTGCCTTGCAAAAGTATTCATCCCCCTTGGCGTTTTTGCTATTTTGTTGCATTACAACCTGTAATTTAAATGGATTTTTATTTGGGTTTCATGTAACGGACATACGCAAAATAGTCCAAATTGGTGAAGTGAAATGAAAAAAAATAACTTTTTCCAAAAATTTAAAAAAATTAAAAACGGAAAAGGGGTGTGTGCATATGTATTCACCCCTTTGCTATGAAGCCCTTAAATAAGATATGGTGCAACCAATTAACTTCAGAAGTCACATAATTAGTTAAATAAAGTCCAACTGTGTGCAATCTAAGTGTCACATGATCTGTCACATGATCTCAGTATATATACACCTGTTCTGAAAGGCCCTAGAGTCTGCAACACCACTAAGCAAGGGGCACCACCAAGCAAGCGGCACCATGAAGACCAAGGAGCTCTCCAAACAGGTCTGGGACAAAGTTGTGGAGAAGTAAAGATCAGAGTTGGGTTATAAAAAAATATCAGAAACTTTAAACATCCCACGGAGCACCATTAAATCCATTATTAAAACATGGGAAGAATATGGCACCACAACAAACCTGCCAAGATAGGTCCGCCCACCACAACTCACAGACCAGGCAAGGAGGACATTAATCAGAGTGGCAACAAAGAGACCAAAGATAATGTTTTAATGTTGTCATTAGGGGGTATTGTGTGTAGATTGACGAGGAATGTTTTTGATTTAATCCAGTTTAGAATGAGGCCGTAACATAACAAAATGTGGATAAAGTCAATGGCTCGGAATACTTTCCGAACCCACTGTATGTATGAGGAGTGCACTATGTGTGCACTTTTCCATGGGGAAGCTTGGCACTTGTGATTAACAGTTTGGATGACCAGTACAAAGTGCGAACAACAAAGCGTAAACAACACTGATCAGCCAGATAAATAAATAATAGATTTTGCTGCTGATGCTGAGCTACAGTATGGTAGGCTACTATGATGCATTAGTGTTAGTAGTGGATCCTTGGCACGCGCCCCATGGAGCCATGCCAGCGAGTCATGTCCCTGTCTGTTCCTAAGTGCAAGAATGTTTGATGTAATATCATCTAATGTAAAATGGCCACATCCCAAATCCTTGCAGCAGCAGTAGGCATCTTTTATCTCATCTGAAGGAGGGCCAAAAAAATACACTAAGGCTGGGAGTTAATTACTTTGAGATATTCCGGCAGGGACTCATACTCAGGAGCTCAATAACCTGCGCATGATGAACTGTCCATAAAACCAGGGTAGGTATAATGGCTAAGCATGAACATGGCTATAGAGAAGAAGATCCTGTGGGAGAATCATGGGAGATTCTGCTTACATATCAGAGGTTCATTTATACTCTGTCTGACATGACATAAAAATGACTTCTATTCATATTACATGTATTGTAAGCGTGGAAGAAATATAACGACTATAACATACAAAACATGACCAAAAGTATGTGGACACCTGCTCGTCACACATCTCATTCCAAAATCATGGGCATTAATATAGAATTGGTCCCCCCTTTGCTGCTATAACAGCCTCCATCCACTCTTTTGGGAAGGCTTTCCACTAGATGTTGGAACATTGCTGCAGGAACTTGCTTCCATTCAGCCACAAGAGCATTAATGAGATCGGGCACTCACATTGGGCGATTAGGCCTGGGTCGTAGTCGGCGTTCCAATTAATCCGAAAGGTGTTTGATGGGGTTGAGGTCAGGGCTCTGTGTAGGCCAGTCAAGTTCTTCCACACTGATCTCGACAAACCATTTCTGTATGAACCTTGCTTTGTGCATGGGGACATTGTTATGCTGAAACAGGAAAGGGCCTTCCCAAACTGTTGCCACAAAGTTGGAAGCACAGAATKGTCTAGAATGTCATTGTATGCTGTAGCGCTAAGATTTCCCTTCACTGGAACTAAGGGGCCTAGACCGAACCATGAAAAAGCCCCCAGACCATTATGTCTCCTCCACCAAACTTTACAGTTGGCACTTTGCATTCAGGCCTGTAGCGTTCTCCTGGCATCCGCTAAACCCAGATTCGTTCGTCAGACTGCCAGATGGTGAAATGTGATTCAATGCTCCAGAGTCCAATGGAAGTGAGCTTTACACCACTCCAGCCGCCTCTTGGCATTGCACATGGTGGTTTTAGGCTTGTGTGTGGCTGATCGGTCATGGAAATCCATTTCATGAAGCTCCCGAGGAACAGTTCTTGTGCTGATGTTGCTTCCAGAGGCAGTTTGGAACTCGTTAGTAAGTGTTGCAACTGATGACAGACGATTTTTAGGCGCTTCAGCACTCGGTGGTCCCGTTCTGTGAGCTTGTGTGGCCTACTATTTTGCGTCTGAGTCGCTGTTGCTCCGAGACATTTCCACTTCACAATAGCAGCACTTACTGTACAGTTGACCGGGGCAGCTCTTGCAGGGCATAAATTTGACGAACTGACTTGTTGGAAAGGTGGCATCCTATTACGGTGCCACGTTGAAAGTCATTGAGCTCTTCAGTACGGGCCATTTTACTGGCAATGTTTGTCTATGGCGATTGCATGGCTGTGTGCTCGATTTTATACACCTGTCAGCAACGGGTGTGCCTGAAATAGCTGAATCCACTAATTTGAAGGGGTGTCCACATAGTGTATATACTGTAGCTGTTATCGTACTTTCATGCAAAATCATTACAGTGATTGAAATGTTCATTAAATAGCATCCGATGGGATGTACTCTGTGGGAATAGAGTGAGCTCTGTGTAACTTTCCCAGAGTGATATTGTCCACTGAACCCCATATTGTCACTCTACACTCTTAGAAAAGGGGGAGCTACCTAGAACCATAAAGGGTTCTTCAGCTGTCCTTGTAGGAGAACCCTTTTTGATTCCAGGTAAAACCTTTTACATTGTGCCAGTGAAGGCACAGTTTTCCTGCCACGATGGCGGGTAGGGAGGGAGTGTAAAAAATCCTGTTTTTCTCTTGGCTGTAAAGAAGAGTGATCTTGACGGAGGATGTATCGCCCGGCTTGACTCACACTCCCTGACAGCCGAGGTGATTATTTACAGTCGTATCTGTCGTTAAAGGTAAGTAAACGCATGTTTTAGCAGGCCTTGATTTGTGCCTGCTGGAAACTCATCCTTTCTTTTGTGAGGAAAAGTGGCTGGATTTAGAGGGTCAGGAAGCACTTACCAAAGGTTTATATTGACAGGTATAAATCCTTTGTCTCGCGTGCACTTAGAAAGGATGGCTGCGGAGATTCCCTGAGGGTGGAAACGAAACAGATTTCAAATCGATGCGGGCGATAAAGCCAGCAGTATTGGGCCTTCTAAAACGTGGGCCAACAGAATCAAGTGAGTCAGGCAGATTAACCGATTATCTAAGCCTCAGATCAACAAGGTCCCCCAGGTCTCGCCCAGATGCCCACATGAAATACAGAACTGTAAACCAACTGGAAGAAAGAGCCATAGTTGGATCTCTCCCAGCTCATGGTGAATCCACTGGTAGCCTAGAAGAAGAATGCTTCTGTCCTAGCAATTCTTATAAACAAATATGCATATATAGTGTATGTCAAATATCAATACACACTTTTATAGCGTTATCTATTTATTTACCTACAGTATATGACTGTAGCTTTATTTCATTTTTTTTTGTTGGGCTTTTGCATTCTTGTAAGAAACCCTGTAGATCCGAACCCACACATGCTTGTTAGGTGGATATCCATCATTTGTATAGATGACAGAATCGATGGTGTGGAAATAGCCTGGCTGTGGCTAGATTGAGTCTCCAGGCTATGCACGCTGGCAGGATGTGTGACGGGCTGGTATGTGGGGCAATCGCTCAATTTCAATCTCTCAGTCCCCAGCCCTGATCATTGAGCTTTAATTAACTTTGGCTGCTGTTTATTGGGATGAGGATGCATGGTCGCCCCGGAATACCAAGGCGCCGTCAGTCAGCCAGAAAACATGCCACAACAACATTACTGAAACATCCCGTCTGTCCCTCCTAGTGGGCAACTATCTGTCTGTAGCTGAGTCTGTGAATCAGAAAGAATAGGCACAATTCTCATTCACAATTAAAAGAGGAGGACATTATTATACTTTAAGTAAAAAAAAAAAAACATGAGGTTTCAGACACCAACAGTGTTACTGTTCTGCCTGAAGCTGAGTCGGTACTGTTTATAACACTGTCTCTGGTCCATGAGTATTATAGGTTTGTATGAAACACTCTGTGGTTGTCTGGCTGCATCAATTAGCTCCTTACTCTACCAGGCAGGAATATCCACTAATGTCAAGAGCACATTTCTGATACAAGAGGCTGCTCAAGGACAGCTTCAAACCTCTCCTAGAAGGTCACGTCTTATCAGACGAGTCGACAATAACAGCTGGTCAATCAGTCTGACTCATTTCACTAGCCATGTGGGAAAAGACACTTAACACTGTTCCACGTGACTCTAAGTAAGACGGCCTAGAATTCCAATAAAAAGGTAATCATCAACAAATGTAGTGACTTTGTTTGTAGCATGTTCGTATCTCAGAAATACTTAAGAGAAAATGAAGGCAGAAGGTGACACCTCTACAGAACAAGCATTACACCCTCAACTTTTCTGACATGAGCAAACAGATCTACGCTACATGACCTGCTCGTCGAACATCTCTTTCCAAAATCATGGCCATTAATATGGAGTTGGTCTCCTCTTCGCTGCTTTAACAGCCTCCACCCTTCTGGGAAAGCTTTCCACTAAATGTTGGAACATTGCTGCGGGACTTGCTTCCATTCAGCCACAAGAGCATTACCATTCAGCCACAAGAGCATTACCATTCAGCAACAAGAGCATTAGTGAGGTCGGGCACTGATGTTGGGTGATTAGGCCTGGCTCGCAGTCTGCATTTCAATTCATCCCAAAAGTGTTCAATGGAGTTGAGGTCAGGGCTCTGTGCAAGCCAGTCAAGTTCTTCCACACCGATCTCGACAAACCACTTCTGTATGGACCTCCCTTTGTGCACAGGGACACGGTCATGCTGAAACAGGAAAGGGCCTTCCCCAAACTGATTCATCAGTACAGAGAATGCGTTTCCATTGCTGCAGAGTCCAATGGCTCCATTTCACAAAGCTCCCAACAAAAAGTTATTGTGCTGACATTGCTTCCAGAGGCAGTTTGGAACTCGGTAGTAAGTGTTGCAACCGAGGACAGATGATTTTTACATGCTACATGCTTTAGCACTCACCGGTCCCGTTCTTTGAGGTTGTGTGGCCTACCACTTTGCGGCTGAGCCGTTGTTGCTCCTAGACGTTTCCACTTCACAATACCAGCACTTACAGTTGACGGGCAGCTCTAACAGGGCATACGTTTGATGAACTGACATCCTATGACAGTGCCACATTGAAAGTCACTGAGCTCTTCAGTAAGGCGATTCTACTGCCAATGTTTGTCTATGGAGATTGCATGGCTGTGTGCTCAATTTTATACATCTGTCAGCAACGGGAAAGGGGGATACCTAGTCAGTTGTACAACTGAATGCATTCAACTGAAATGTGTCTTCCGCATTTAACCCCAACCCCTGCCTTAATCGGCACCCACATCTTCGGCACCCGTGGAACTGTGGGTTAACTACCTATTCTATGGGACACCTCCAACATAACAACAGCATACAGTAAAGAGTATTGTAGCCTAATATTTTCATGCTGCTATTGCTGACTGGTAAACCGTGTGATAGAAATATCAAAATAGAACGAACATAGGCTGATAATGTTTTTACTTGAAGGTTTACTTTATCACCTTGCGCCTCTGGGAAGAGCAACATGAAATCTAATTTATTTTGCTTCCCCCAAGCCACTCGCCCTTACAATAATAGTTAATAAGATTCATCACAAGAAACATAATGGACAGATTTGTCATAGGTGTTGAGGATAATAACAACATTTAAATGCCCCTGATGTTGAACTGGTTCACAGAACACACAAATACAGTCCCTTTTTTTATAGGGAGGTGCATCTTAATCCCATTATACAAGGTACTGAAATTAGGGTCTGTTTTGTTCTAGATAATTATCTAAATAATTGCTTCACGTTAACATAATATATTCTATCAAATAGAAGGTGGATATGTCAACTTAAAAGGAATTATGATTTAATGGAAAATCTGAATGTTTGGAATAAAACTTAATAAGACTCAATAAAACTATATAACAAGGCAAATTCCTCCTCCAACAGTTTTTACAGGCCTCAAATCTGTTTTGGTTCCTTGTTTTTCCTTGCTGTAATGAGACTTCAAAGGGTTTCTGATCCAGCTAAAACCTCTCCATCACCACCCCTGGACACCAGGTCCTGGAACTCAAGGTACCTTCCCTCCCACTGTATCATGGAACCTCTCACAACAGCCAATGCAATGCAACTCTGACAGCTCTGCAGCATGCACTTTTCCCTATACTTGACATAATTAACATAGTCCACATGATTAGGCTAAACATAAAATCACTACATGGGATTTGTCAATCTCGTTTGAGTGGAAGGTCTTCCCTTTGTTGGCGAACAGATGCAAAGAGGGGTCTGAATTTCATATAACACTTAGCTTTGTTTTCCCCATGGGACAGATCCCCCTCCCCCCAAATGAAATAGTGGACAGCTTGTGCCCCTTTATATTTTGAGACCACCCACATTGAGCACTGTCCCACCAAAACATTAACATTACCACTAAATGATCCACCCTGTATGTAAGAATCACATTTATTTCATAATGACTTATCTTTACATCAATACCACGAGTGTACTTCAATTCTGGTCCAGGCATTCAGCTTATCTTGGACTTCAGGATTGGTAGATAAAAAATAAAAAATCTGATGTTAGCTAGCAATATGATTTAAAGGACAAATGTCAACACAATACTGTCGTTGAATAGTGTGGAACACTGGTTTATACTGTAGGCCTAGCATAAAACCAAGATCTGTGTTTGGACTACTGCTACTATGTATTGAGTCTTAGGGTAGGGTATAATTGTACACTTCAGCAGAGCAACGTAAACGGAGAGGAGAACATGAGCTCTTTGCCATGATGTTGGAGCTCAATGTAATTCATATGTAGGATTTTAACATTTTGAAACCACACATGAGAGACACACAAGAAATGAAGGAAAGAGACTACCCTCTGGAACAGAAGATACTTACAGTGCATTCGGAAAGTATGCAGACCCCGTGGCCTTTTCCACATTTTGTTACGTTGCAGCCTTACTCTAAAATTGATAAAATGTGTTTATTTCTTCATCAATCTACACACAATACCCCATAATGATAAAGCAAAAACAGGTTTTTAGAAATGTTAGCAAATTTATAAAAAAAAAGAAAGAAATATGACATTTACATAAGTATTCAGACCCTTTACTCAGTACTTTGTTGAAGCACCTTTGGCAGCGATTACAACATCGAGTCTTCTTGGGTATGAGGCTACTGTACAAGCTTGGCACACCTGTATTTGGGGAGTTTCTCCCATTCTTCTCTGCAGATCCTTTCAAACTCTGTCAGGTTGGATGGGGAGCGTTGCTGCACAGCTATTTTCAAGTCTCCAGAGATGTTCGATCAGGTTCAAGTCTGGGCTCTGGCTGGGCCACTCAAGGACATTCAGAGACTTGTCCCAAAGCAACTACTGCATTGTCTTGGCTGTGTGCTTAGGGTCATTGTCGTATTGGAAGGTGAACCTTTGTACCAGTCTGAGGTCCTGAGCGCTCTGGAGCAGGTTTTCATCAAGGATTTCTCTGTACTTTTCTCCATTCATCTTTCCCTCAATCCTGACTAGTCTCCCAGTCCCTACTGCTGAAATACATCCCTGAATGCACTGTATAATCCATAGAAGAATTCACACGAGACGCGCTGTAGCATGCACATAGCCTACATAAGGTACGATGTAGGTACAATACTACATTGTATACAAACACCATTTCCAGCTGCCCCTTGACAGCGATTAAAAATATTTCTTCAGATATTCAAATCCTCCTGCTGCAGGATTATTCTCCTCCTACGACGAAAAAGGGTCCAATTAAGATCCGACATCTGTACAGTCACCATAATTGCTCCCCGTGGGCATATAATACAGACAAGGGAATTTAGGCTATGGAGATTTTACTTAGATTCAAACTTTTCACAGGAGCTGGAAAAAGATCCAATATAATGAGAAAGGGGGAATGTCCACTCACCATTATACTGCTCCCAAATGTAATGCTTAATAAACATCATGGAAGTATCAAGGAAATTGTATTGCATTCAAGCCAGGTGTGTTCTCAACATAAACCCATGGACGGTGAATCTTTGTAATAAGTTTGTTTTTTAATCAAATGAAACTAAATACAATCAATCCATAAAATGTTTAATAAATTATTGAAATAGAATCGGGTCAGAAGCATAATATCATAAATCACATCTCTCAATCCATGAGCATAAAGCAATGTGTGCACATGCAGCCCTAAGGGATCTTCGACAGGAGGTATGGATGTTGGTCCTATCCATTGAAGATAGTATATAGATATTCCTCATATTCCCATGATGCCAGATGTGGCGTGTAAGTCAACGGCGCGCTCTGATTAATTTGGTGATGATGAATATGTCTCAGCTGAGGACATTAGCATGGGCAAACACAGACGAGGGGAGAGGACACCTGGCGTGTCGTTTAAGACTCGCTGACTGAAGGGCCCAGCGCTAACCGCATACAGGGAATTGAGCTATGCGGCTACTTTCGCATGGCAACATACCACTGTGAAAATGGTTTAACAGGACGCTGTCACCATCAAAGTGCGTGAGCTGTTTTAAAGGCTCTCACCCTAAAGACCCCAAAGCTCCGTCCTCACCTTCAGATGACATTCTGTGTCAATAACGTAGAGCAGCTGTGCAGACATGCGGCGGGAAAATCTCCCTGAGCCAACCTCCATTTTAGTAGACTAATGACTCAACCTTCATGTCATGATGCAGGGACAAATCATTAAAAACTGAAATGAATTGAGAGACCAAAATGAAAAACTGAAACGAAATAAAAGGCTGAAATCAAGTTTGATTCTAAGTTTGAGTTTACATGATTTCCATACTGTATCTTATGGATGGAAAACTTTTGGCCTTTTCTTAAGTTAAGACTGAGGTACAAATATATTCATCTGGTAAAACGGTACAAAAATATTGAGGTAAAATGTTGCTAACTTGCATCCCAATGTGGCACCTTAATTGGAGAGGACGGGTTTGTTGTAATGACTGGAACGGAATTAGTGGAATGATATCAAATACATCAAACACAAGGTTTCCATGCCATTCCATTCTCTGCGTTCCAGCCATTATTATGAGCCGTCCTCCACTCAGCAGCTGCCTGTGACCCAGAACCCTCTCTGGGACAAAGGGCTGGGTAGGACGATACATTACCTGCATGTACAATATGAGAAGAAATAACAAGCAAGCCATTTCCTATGGAGCAGGTTAATGTAAAGAGAATTGCACTAATGTGAAATAATCTATCTAATGTTGAATTTGTTGTGTAACAAAGTGCTTTCTATTAGATTCCCTATTAGTTTCTCTCTTTATCCTTTACGGACTTAAAAAAAAGTGTTCAAATGTTAAATACTATATCACATATGGTAAAGAGAAACTGTAATATTCCTTACCCTGCATGTTTGTCAATGGTAGATATCATTTATTTATTTGTCAGGGACCATGTACAACATGCCATTGCACCAGATTTAGCTAATAATTATCCACTTGTCAATGTACCTGACTGCCCCTCCAGTACAGTTAGGATATAGGCCACTATCCCCAAACCCCCCAGCACCCAAATAACCTGTATTGGATGCAAAAATTCTAGATTAGACTTCTACTGCCAAACAAATCCAATCCAATTTGAAATGCTTGCTTATGAGCCCTTCCTAACGAGGCAGAGTTAAAAAATAGCAATAAAATAGTAATGCAAGAGGAATCAAATGAAATACAGAAGAATGGAGCTACAGTGCATTCGGAAAGTATTTAGACACATTCACTTTTTCCACATTCTGTTACGTTTCAGCCTTATTCTAAAATTGATTAAATTGTTTTTTCCCCCTCATCAATCTACACACAATACCCCATAATGACAAAGCTAAAACAGGTTTTTAGAAATGTTTGCACATTTTATAGAAAATGGAAATATTACATTTACATAAGTATTCAGACCCTTACTCAGTACTTTGTTGAAGCACCTTTGGCAGAGATTACTTCTTGGGTATGACGATACAAGCTTGGCACACCTGCATTTGGGGAGTTTCTCACATTCTTCTCTGCAGATCCTCTCAAGCTCTGTCAGTTTGGATGTGGAGCGTCGCTACACAGCTATTTTCAGGTCTCTCCAGAGATGTTAGATCGGGTTCAAGTCCGGCCTCTGGCTGGGCCACTCAAGGACATTCAGAGACTTCTCCCGAAGCCACTCCTGCGTTGTCTTGGCTGTGTGCTTAGGGTCGTTTTCCTGTTGAACGGTGAACCTTCGCCTCAATCTGAGGTGTTGAGCACTCTGGAGAAGATTTTCATCAAGGATCTCTCTGTACTTTGCTCCATTCATCTTTCCCTCAATCCTGACTAGTCTCGAAGTCCCTGTTGCTGAAAAACATCCCCACAGCATGATGCTGCCACCACCGTGCTGGAGCTCTGTCAGAGTTACCATCGGGTTCTTGCTCAACTTCCTGAACAAGGCCCTTCTCCCCCGATTGCTCAGTATTGCCAGCTCTAGGAAAAGTCTAGGTGGTTCCTAACTTCTTCCATTTAAGAATGATGGAGGCCACTGTGTATTTGGCGACCTTTAATGCTGCAGAAATGTTTTGGTACCCTTCCCCAGATCTATGCCTCGACACAATCCTGTCTAGGAACCTGTTTTCGCTTTGCCATTATGGGGTATTGTGTGTAGATTGATGAGGGCAAAAATGTATTTAATACATTTTAGAATAAGGCTGTAACGTAACAAGATGTGGAAAAAGGGAAAGGGGCGGAATTCTTTCAGAATGCACTGTATACACAGCAAGTGCCAGAACCAGATCAATGTGCAGAGGTACGAGGTTTTTGTCACATCCAAATCGAATCCCAACACATTTTAGTGTGCATGTTTATGAGAAAGACAAGGACAATTTAAATGGTCTTTATTCACTCTGATAATCTACATTTACTCAAACATACTAATCTGCCTTAGTAGCACAACAATGCCAGGCAGGGTCAAGCACAGGGGAGAGAAGAGCACAGAAAAACTGAAAGGAGGAATAGGTGTGAAGCACAGCGAAGGGAGAGACAAGGATGAGGGAGAGAGAGGAAGATGGATCCTCTGCCTTGCCTCCTCTTATTGCACATGACAGACTGAGATTGGCTAATTATGCCCTCTGAAGCATCCACCACAGAACCATAAATCACAGTGGCTCACAACACCAGCTAGCTAGAGCAACACATGCTGCACAGTGCACACTAACACAAGCTGAGATACAGCCACAGTCACAGCATCACCCCGGTTTAATGGCCCTATTATCACACCACCACAGCATGTAGAAGTGTACAAAAGTATTGTATTTATTGTCTCTCCTTGGTTTAAAAAGGATTCATGCGGTGGCCATATTAGGACAGAGTCACACATCCAAATTCCATGGCATTGTATAGAGAAGATAATTGTTTATTGGATTTGATACATGACATAGTCATCATTTATCATGATTTTTATGGTGATAATCACATGATGAACTAAAAAGCCTGTTGAGTGTGTTCAGGTAGATTTGACTTACGTGGGGCAGTTAGGCACAGGCAGTAAAAAGGTGAGACACAGCCATTGTGTCTCCAAGAGAATAATGAAGATCCGCTCTGGCCAATACAAGACCACATCCTGGACAGGGTTCCACCAGCAATCCTATAGTGAGATCAAGCAAAATCCATGTAATTGTCATGTTAAACTTGGCGTAGTCGGCAGGATGTTATTTTTGAGTGGCACCCTAGTTTACCTGGAGTTATATATTGCATAAATCTGTGCTTGGCACCCAGCTACACTATGGTCATATAAGGTTGCTTTCCAGTGTGTAATTACAGATGAAAATGAACCTGACAAAGTCAGTGTCTCTCCCAGCTCAGCGGGATCTCTCTCTGGCCCCAGAAAGTCTGCATCAGAGACAGTATGAAGTAGGTGAATCCCAGACGATGGAGGACTCCAGGGATCCTCAGCCAAGACCAAGATACTGTAACACAAAGAGAATGACCCTTCACACATACTGTACCTGTGGGAATAGACCGGAACACTGACCAGAACACCGTAATACAGTCAGCATAGCCAACACAGAGAGAATAGCTGCATTCTGGTCTGTGTCTGAAATGGCACCCTATTTCGCTAATAGGGCACTACTTTTGGTCAAATTCTCACAAGACACTACTCTGTTCAAAAGTAGTCCACTATATAGGGAATAGGGTGTTATTTTGGGCACAAAAATTAACCATCTGATAGATCTGCAACAAATACATGTCCAGTACAAGAGCTCCAACTGTATGGCTGTCTAGAGTTATACTTTTATACTGGAGTTATAGGCTCTACAGTGAGCATAGATGTAATGAGAAAATGAAATACTGAAGTTCTTTAAATGGTGCAAAACTATTTCTGTAGACTTAAGCTAATCTTTAATCAGGAAATTAATAGCATCACCCATCGACAGCTGGGAGACCACAATAATAGTTTCCCTGAGGGAGGATGACAGGATGCATTATGGGAGGAAATGGGTGTCAGTCTTCAGATGTCGAGGTGTCTGTCAGGGAGGTGGAAAGCTCATCAAAGATTCCCAGTTATCTCCAGGCCCAGGCAAATTGGGGAGGATGGGAATGGCCATCGGTTCAGAGATTGATGGTAATCTCCACATTAGTTAATTGAAAATCTCTTGGCGGCACAAAGTGCTGTAAAAAACAATATAATCCCAACCATTGATCTGGACAAATCAAATAAGAAGCGGAAATGTATTTTTTCACAGGAAAGGAGAAAGCGCTTTGGGTGACTAATGACACGTTTGTTAAGTCCGTAAATTACACCTCTCCGAGATTGGTCCCTCGTCTCTGCTATCTCTCACGACATTCATCATTATCAAGTTCAATATGCAAGCATCTACGAAAGTTACTTTGAAATGAATCATTATGGCTACTGCTTGATCTTTACATAAATGAGTCATGCATCAATATTAAAATTGCACACTTTTTTTGTTCATTTTCTGGTGGCATATGGCTTTGATCGATATAAATAACTATAATGAGTCTTCTGGGTAGTAGCCTAAAGTTTGGACTGTTAAAGATCAATATTATGTAAGAAGTCAAGGAAGTTTTTCCAGTTGGAAGGGGCGATTTATTGCAAAGTGGAAATAAATGGGTGTCATGCAATAAAATCCTGATGAAGAATCAAACAGAAGGACATTTTATGGAGCGGGACTTGAATCAAAGTTGAATACAGAAATGAATCCAAACCCTGCAATAAACTATTCCTGCACATGCAATCACCTCATAACAACTATTAGCTGATTTATGCTCCAAAACTTAAACCAACCTGTAGATGGGCAGTAAATCTGACCGTGTCATTTCAACAAGGGACCGGCCATTTCTAATGGGTAAAACACATGTCAAAGATCATAACATCTTCATGTGACACATTAGCAGTTCAACATATTGAACAGAACAAGGGCATGATGGAAAGAGAGGGAGAGCGACAGGGGCAAAACAACACTGTCTGCAGTGGTTGATGGTAAAACTCATCATCCTATTATGAGAGGTTTTACACTATACAGCATCTACTGTCTACAGCTGGTACCATGTAACACTATCTGTTGTAATTGGCCATTACAGCAACACTGGTTGTTTTTGCACAATGTCCCCTGATGCTGTGTTTCGCCACTGCGAGGAATAACAATATTTTTGTTAACCCGGTTACAGAGACATCCACCCAGGAAAGTCCATTAGCGCCGGGGTTGGCTAATGTGTGAAGGGCGCCCGTTCTGGCCCTCGGTGGACAGCAATAACTCCACGCCATCCTGACAGCTTTCCTCATTTAACACTGTCACGTCTCTGGCAGCCAGCCGCTGCCAGCCACCCCACGCTGCCAGACTTCATTACAAACTGAAGAGTTCAATCCATCCTAGCTTTTGTTCTTGGTTGCCAGGCTAAATGCAGGAATAATTGGAATGGTTTACTTATGTAAATTCCCTGCAGGATTATGATTATGAAGTTGGTATCTAATGGTATCTAAATAATAGTCTTCCAAACTCATCACTTTAAGGTCATATGGAAACAGGAAGATGCTAGGGTTGAAAGTTTGTAATGACTTGCCACAGATTTAGCTCCTGACCTACTTGAATAGCAAAGTTTAGATAGACAGCATAACTTTAATTACTTATTGCATGTTACATTACTCCTGTATATTCCTGGTGCATGCAGGCATTATGAATTATGGTTCACAACGTTCCTTTAGCATTAAAATAAAACTATTATGATTCCAAATGGAGATATGTAGGCTCACCAATTCTATGTCACAGAGAAACACATTGCTACTTTCTTGTACACTGTTAAAATAGAAAGACTCAAAACACCATCATTGTGTAGTGAAACCGTGAAAAGTAGTGCACCTAAGCTGAGATCTGGTGTTTGGAGGGTGTTTGAATCTAAACCCAACGTAAATGTTATAATACACTGAATTTAATTTAAAACAGAATGGAAGTACTCTGAAACACTGTAGTCCTAAATCTGAATATTGACGTTTTTAAGAGAGTCTTGTGAAAGCCATTGTTGGTGTTTCAGTGCATGTAATAGGCAGCGTCAAAACACAAACAGCGTGTTTTGACAGACTATGTCTCTCATACAATCAAATGGTTTTGAAATGCCAATGGTTTATAGTGTAAATATTGATTATTGCTGACTGTCAGACAATATTTTAATTAACATTGTAAAGATGACACTGGGAATTTAATTATTTTCATAGGGTAGACAATGACACTAATTATAGGGTTAATGTTTACGGTTATGTAAGTTATAACAGGGGTAACATTTACAAAATTGAGCCATAACGTGAGAAGGTGGTTGTGAATCCGGGTCTCATGCTTGTCAAAACACTGCCTTAGTCCACTCAGCCAGTCTTCAGGACTATACTATTATGCTAAACCACCCTTCTTACGTTCAGCACATGGGGCCCGATTCAGACTTGAGATTAGTAGACAACAGACTCAATAAAACAGACTTAAGCAAAAAATATTAAATGTTAAATCAACAAAAATCTCAATAAGAATTCCACATTTTTTTTCTGGGCTTTGTTTAGACACAATAGAAACAGGAGGACACAGATAAGGAGTGAAAGTTGGACAGTTGAAGCAGGAATTTAACCCATGACTTTTGGGCAGTAAGATCTATTTGGAATAATACCCACTCAACCAAACATTCTGTGAAGAATTTGGGCCCCCATTTCAAAGACAATTGTTTCGATTAAAGGCAAAATGTGAACTTCAAGGATTGTGCTGCCGTACTGTTCAGAATTCCCCAAGTCTGGGGCATGGAGGTGGAGAGATGTCATTCGTGTCAGGTGTGCCCTCTAGCAAACTCTATGGTCAAGCATAAAAGCAGGTAAGTTTGTGGGCGCGTCTGCTGTGTTCAGGTCCTTCACAAACTCAGACAGGAAAGAGTATGTATACAGCTCAGGCGAAACGCTCCAAAACAATTCCAAAAAGTATGCGTCAATGACAACGCGAGTACAAAAATGTTATTGCATTGAAGAACGTTACGTACGCCTCTTGGTGGAGGGAATGCAACACCCCGCTACAACTCAACTCCCTGTGGAGTGAAAGAGGTATGGGATTGTAGGTGCGGGTAAGGATGACAGAGGCAGAGAACATTACCATTTACAAGGAATTTATTTCATTACCACGGTAAATGTGGGGAAAGGGTCTGGATGGAACCAAAGCAAAGAAAGTAAAAGTTAGAGTCCCCTCTCCTACCTTACCTACCTACCCACTACTTAACTATTCTTAACGCCACCTGGCTCGCTAACCAAAGTACAGGGGGTGGTCCGCCCAGGTCTTACCAAGCAAACACATACCTCTTCAGGACCGGCTACAAAATACTTTACAATACATTTTCCAGACCAACAACCAACACAGCACATACAAAGAAGCTCTACTCCTAACAAAGGAACACCGGCTTTTCAAGCTGCAGAAGGAGTTGGTAATTGCAGACAGCTGTATCCCCTGACGAGAGGGCGGGGTCAGAGCTCCAATCTGCAATGGGGCCGACCAATCAGCTGCTTGGAATCCAGGAAGCCATCCTGAAACATATATACATACATACAAATACAAACCCAAAACAACACAGAAACTGGGGAACATAACAAAGAAGGAAATAGAAAAGGGATTCACTCGACAAGAACATTTGTTTTGTGTAGCGTTTTGGCTGCTAATGGTCACTCTATGCTTATAGTCCAAGTCAAACAGCCATTTCAATTAATTGATCCGTTTTCTTGATGCTACATGTAGTTGTTAATTAACACGTCATGGTTTGCACAGTTTGTGCACTAGTTTTTTAATGCAAATTAAGGCCAGTTTTGGAGTTAATACTGCAGCCTACCAGCTTTATGTGCTTTATATTTTATTCGATGCTTGCCTCACATGCTATATGCTACACTAAATAGCCACTAACAATTTAGCCTGCTCAAGTTCTGGCCTATCCCACCACATGTTATTACATCACACTTTTGACATTAATATTGTTATCTTGTTTCCATATTTGCATAGCTTCATCTATGTATATGCATTTGTATATTGCTATTGATATGCTTAATAATTGTCTATTTCTATTGCAATTTATTAATATTAAAGCTGTTAATAACTTAGTTATGCAGTCATGTACTATAATTATTGCTTGTTATTATTTGCTATTTCTGTCTCCCTGCAGAAAAACATACATACATAAACTCAGCAAAAAAAGAAACGTCCCTTTTTCAGGACCCTGTCTTTCAAAGATAATTCGTAAAAATCCAAATAACTTCACAGATCTTCATTGTAAAGGGTTTAAACACTGTTTCCCATGCTTGTTCAATGAACCATAAACAATGAATGAACATGCACCTGTGGAACGGTCGTTCAGACACTAACAGCTTACAGGCGGTAGGCAATTAAGGTCACAGTTATGAAAACTTAGGACACTAAAGAGACCTTTCTACTGACTCTGAAAAACATCAAAAGAAAGATGCCCAGGGTCCCTGCTCATCTGCGTGAATGTGCCTTAGGCATGCTGCAAGGAGGAACGAAGACTGCAGATGTGGCCAAGGCAATAAATTGCAATGTCCGTACTGTGAGACGCCTAAGACAGTGCTACAGGGAGACAGGACGGACAGCTAATCATCCTCGCAGTGGCAGACCACGTGTAACTACACCTGCACAGGCTCGGTACATCCGAACATCACACCTGTGGGACAGGTACAGGATGGCAACAACAACTGCCCGAGTTACACCAGGAACACACAATCTTTCCATCAGTGCTCAGACTGTCCGAAATAGGCTGAGAGAGGCTGGACTGAGTGCTTGTAGGCCTGTTGTAAAGGCAGGTCCTCACCAGACCTCACCGGCAACAGTGTCGCCTATGGGCACAAACCCACTGTCGCTGGACCAGATGGGACTGGCAAAAAGTGCTCTTCACTGACGAGTCGCGGATTTGTCTCACCAGGGGTGATGGTTGGATTCGCGTTTATCGTCGAAGGAATGAGCATTACACCGAGGCCTGTACCCTGGAGCGGGATCGATTTTGGAGGTGGAGGGTCCGTCATGGTCTGTGACGGTGTGTCACAGCATCATCGGACTGAGCTTGTTGTCATTGCATGCAATCTCAACGCTGTGCGTTACAGGGAAGACATCCTCCTCCCTCATGTGGTACCCTTCCTGCAGGCTCATCCTGACATGACCCTCCAGCATGACAATGCCACCAGCCATACTGCTCGTTCTGTGCGTGATTTCCTGCAAGACAGGAATGTCAGTGTTCTGCCATGGCCAGCGAAGAGCCCGGATCTCAATCCCATTGAGCACGTCTAGGACCTGTTGAATAGGAGGGTGAGGGCCATTCCCCCCAGAAATGTCTGGGAACTTGCAGGTGCCTTGGTGGAAGAGTGGGGTAACATCTTACAGCAAGAACTGGCAAATCTGGTGCAGTCCATGAGAAGGAGATGCTCTGCAGTACTTATTGCAGCTGGTGGCCACACCAGATACTGACTGTTACTTTTGATTTTGACCCCCCCCCCCCTTTGTTCAGGGACACATTATTGCATTTCTGTTAGTCACATGTCTGTTAGTCACATGTCTGTGGAACTTGTTCAGTTTATGTCTCAGTTGTTGAGTCTTATGTTTATACAAATATTTACACATGTTAAGTTTGCTGAATATAAACGCGGTTGACAGTGAGAGGACGTTTCTTTTTTTGCTGAGTTTACATACATACTACATCACCCACAACAAGCTAATCATAACCAAAGCCAATCAAGACAAGGATCACAGACTAATGCCAATTGAGCTGTCAACCATATCTAATTGAACTGTTCTGTGATTCAATCCATCTGAACAACCTTCCATGTACCATCATCTGAATCTGAATTTAAAGACTCAGATCAGATACATTTGCATAATTCTATGACTGAAGGTTTGTACAAGTTTCGTATGAGTGCTACTGATAACAGTAGCAGTCATTGCCTGTATTTTTTTTCGATGAATGTGAAAAATAATGCAATATTTCCCTTGATTTTGAAGAATATTAATATGATCAATACCTTACAGATCTTTGAACTGTCTTAATTTATCAACGTAAAATGTTTAAAAAACTGTTAATGTTTTCTTGTCATTTGATGATTTGCAATGAAAATAAAGCATTTGAAGATTCAAAATCATTTCTTGAAAAAGTTATTTTGTACTCATTAATTATTATCCTGGACAAATGTATACATTTTTATTTTCACAAAACTATATTTCCTCGTATCCTTTGTTTGAGCATAATATTGTACATTTGACCTTTTGGAATTACCAACGAGGAGTTTATTAGCACACCATATAAGATTAGGGATGATACACAAAGAGGAGGAACTCCCATTTACATAATTTTGAAACTCCAGTAGAAGGAATCTAATTCTAGACTAGACAGTGTTGCTCAACTCCTGATTAAGTGCAGGGTTATTGTGCTGCCAGAGTGCAGAGGAGCAGCTCTCCCTCACTTTTTTTCAATTTGAGAATACACAGAGCTGGTAAAACTATTCCTGGAAAATGAATTCTGATACATTCTAAATAAATAATAGTTAATTAGCACAAAAATTCTATGGAAAAACGATAGAATGGACAAACCAAATAAATATGTATAGCAGCCTAGAGGTAGGTAAATGCTGGTTTCTTCCAAGTCTTCTCTGGCGGTGGGGCGAATTATGAACTTTATAGGCTGCATGTATGCACTGCGGAGACTTGACCACTTTGGCCAATCAGAATGTTGAAAAAAACAAACATAATTCACTGTGTCTGCCTTGAGGTTCATAAAACTCCATGGACCCTCTTAAACACATTCTTAAACAGGAACCCAGAACAATATGTGACCACTTGGTTACGGCGACACCACTGCTGAGGACACCCAAACCAAAGTGGCCCTCTCTGGAACTTGCTGTAGCCCTGCTTGGGATATTTGGCCTACATTGGCTATTTGTTGAGACACAGGGCCCATTCTAGTTTGGTATGTCAGGGTGGGCGATTGGAAATGTTAATTGGGGCAAGTTGGAGGTACGTAATAATGCACTTAGGTTATAGTTTATTGACATGCATGAATACACCACACCAAAACATATGGTTGTTCTAAATGAATTTCCTGCAATTGTACATAGTAATGATTTGTGTTCACTACTTGGTCAATTGATTTGATAGCATGTTTAATCTATGAAAATGTATTATATGAAAAGATAGTTCACCTCTCTGTTTTCTTTTATTCTGTAATAGGGTATATTGTAACCATGTGTTCAAGCTAATCAAATCAAAGTTTTATATATGATACACAAGCTACACAATACACCTAAATGCCTACTCGCAATAAAGCTCTCCTCACAAACAGTGCAACGATATTAAGCTATACAGTTGAAGTCAGAAGTTTACATACACCTTAGCCAAATACATTTAAATTCAGTTTTTCACAATTCCTGACATCTAATCCTAGTAAAAATTCCCTGTCTCAGGTCAGTTAATATCACCACTTTATTTTAAGAATGTTAAGGTCAGAATAATAATTGAGAGAATGATTTATTTCAGCTTTTAATTATTTCATTACATTCCCAGTGTGTCAGAAGTTTACATACACTCAATTAGTATTTGGTAGCACTGTCTTTAAATTATTTAACTTGGGTCAAATGTTTCGGGTAGCCTTCCACAAGCTTCCCACAATAAGTTGGGTGAATTTTGGCCCATTCCTCCTGACAGAGCTGGTGTAACTGAGTCAGGTTTGTAGGCCTCCATGCTCGCACACACTTTTTCAGTTGTACGAGCAAGAATTGAGTACGAGGCAGTTTAATTTGGGAACGAATTTTTACAAAGTCGAAATGGCGCCCCCCTATTGACAAGAAGTTATGAAGAGTTGGACACGTCTGGGCCACATAGCTAATGTTTGCTGCTAATTCCTAAGTTGAAGACGACAATCTACAACCGAGCAACGATGATTCTGGACAAAGGACAACTTGCACAAGATTCTGATGGAAGCTCATCAAAAAGTAAGAACTATTTATGATGTTAATTCGTTGTTCTGTTGAAAAATGTAAACTACTATTCCACCATTCATTTCGGTGCGGTCTCGCTTTAACGCACGCTGTATGTCGTAGTAACGTTAATTTTAAAAATCTAACACAGCGGTTGCATTAAGAACTAATGTATCTTTCATTTGCTGTCCAACCTGTATTTTTTAGTCAAGTTTATGATTAGTTATTGATTAGATTAGGTGCCTCTCCCAAGATTTCTCCCGGCATTTTGTTGGCAGCTTGGCTACTATTCTCATTGTATAACCACGATTTGTGCCGCTAAATATGCACATTTTCGAACAAACAATATGTAACGGTTTTCTTCCAGGGGTGAAGGAGAGGACCAAAGCGCAGCGCGGCTAGTGTTCAACATGTTTAATAAAAGAACAAGTGAAACACTACAAACAACATACAAAATAACAAAATGTGCAAAAACCGAGACAGACCTATCTGGTGCAGACAACCACAGAGACAGGAAACAAACACCCACCAAAATCCCAACACAAAACAAGCCTCCTATATATGATTCTCAATCAGGGACAACGATTACCATCTGCCTCTGATTGAGAACCATATTAGGCTGGACATAGAAACAGACAAACTAGACACACAACATAGAATTCCCACCCAGCTCACATCCTGACCAACACTAAACAAGCAAAACACATAATAACTCTGGTCAGGACGTTACACAATATAGTATTGTGTAAATGAATGTTATAGGACTGTCATCTGATGAAGTTTTGAGAAGGTTAGTGAAAAATGTAATATCTTTTGCTGGTTTATTCGCTATCGCTAACGTGCATGAATCAATGCTGCTGTGTGGTTGGCTATTGTAGTAAGCTAATATAATGCTAAATTGTGTTTTCGCTGTAAAACACTTAAAGAATTGAAATATTGGCTGGATCACAATATCTTTGTCTTTCATTTGCTGTACGCTGTGTATTTTTCATAAATGTTTTATGATGAGTATTTAGGTAATTCACGTTGCTCTCTGTAGTTATTCTAGTTGCTTTGGTGAGATTGTGATGGTGGCTGCAATGTAAAACTATCATTTATACCTGAAATATGCAAATTCTTCGAACAAAACATATGCTATACAATAAAATATTATCAGACTGTCATCTGATGAAGTTGTTTCTTGGTTAGTGACTATTTATATCTTTATTTGGTCGAATTTGTGATAGCTACCTATGCAGGAAAAAAATGGTGGGAAAAAAAAGTTGTGTCTTTTGCTATGGTGGTTAGCTAATAGAAATACATATTGTGTCTTCCCTGTAAAACATTTTAAAAATCAGAAATGATGGCTGGATTCACAAGATTTGTATCTTTCATTTGGTGTCTTGGACTTGTGATTTCATGAACATTTTATTATATGATATCCCTGTGGCTTTAGGCTAGGCTATGCTAGTCAGCTTTTTTGATGGGGGGATCCCAGATCCGGGTTTGTGACTCGCTAGAGGGTTTACTCAAGTATGAAAATTGGTTACTTTTTCCACCACTGCTTCTCACAATGGTGCTTGTTTAGTAAAGTTAGATCATAGCAGAATCAATGTCTCGCAAAATCACATAATGATTAATTAGCATTTTACATAACAGAACCAAACCGAATATGATAGCATAGGAGGCCTATAACGTTACTATTACACCAACAAAAAAAAGGATTTCTAATGAGATTTTAGGCTGGTTAGCTGAACCTGAAGAGTCAACAACAACAAAAATGAATGCGCCAAAACTCAACAGAGCGCGCAACTAGGCAGGACATACAGTATGATTTGATTGAAACAAAATACAAGAAAGACTAATAGTTTGTTTACACCATCTGCTGTAATTTGCTCACGAAACAGTAATTCAAGAAGATCTAAATGCCTATTCCTATGAAACTGATTGAGATGGAGATGCAGTTTGGATGTGTCACCATTAAAACGTGAAGAATTATCATTCATGATTGATAGTGATGATGGCTTATTTTGAAATTAGGCAGCCTATGACTAACTTGGTATTAAAAGTATACAAATGTATTGTGTGGGCATAGGCAGACATTGCAATTGGGGAATACAGTTAATGCATATTCTATAATGATAGGCTATTCAATTGGCTACATCTGTCGATACAAACTTTGAGGAAATGATGACGTCATTTTAAAAGCTCCCTCACCTAAAGAAATACCACTACACCATTAATTAAGTTGCATTACAACACACCATGTCATGCTTCAGACCACCAAAGGATGAATGTTTCAGAACATCTGAAATCTGTCTCATGGCCCCTTACACCCATTTGTTTCGAAACGCCATCAAAGCTAAAATTTTGTCTCCTTGACATTGGTGGCAGCTCAGTTGTCACTAGTTGTAGAGTTACAAAACACTTCATTTTGTGTATCAAGTGTATCACTTTGTTACTGTTTTAACAACAAAAAAATCTGTTTCTCCTTCATAAATTAAACAACATTTTTGTAAAAAAGTGAAAAAGACACTGAGTGCCAAAATGTTGTTTGTTTCCCCATTAAATTGTTGGTAGCATGTATATATTTATACAGTACCAGTCAAAAGTTTGGGCACACCTATTCATTCCAAGGTTCTACATTGTAGAATAATAGTGAAGACATCAAAACAATCAAATAAAACCTATTGAATCATGTAGTAACCAAAAAAGTGTTAAACAAATCAAAATAGATTTTAGATTTTAGAATCTTCAAAGTAGCCACCCTTCGCCTTGTTGACCGCTTTGCACACTGTTGGCATTCTCTCAACCAGCTTCATGAGGTAGTCACCTGGAATGCATTTCAATTAAGATGTGTGCCTTGTTAAAAGTTAATTTCCTTCCTTCTTAATGCATTTGAGCCAATCAGTTGTGCTGTGACAAAGTAGGGGTGGTATACAGAAGATAGCCCTATTTGGTAAAAGACCAAGTCCATATTATGGCAAAATCAGCTCAAATAAGCAAAGCGAAATGACAGTCCATCATTACTTTAGGACATGAAGGTCAGTCAATACAGAACATTAAGAACTTTGAAAGTTTCTTCAAGTGCAGTTGCACTTCCTCTCATGAGGACCGCCACAGGAAAGGAAGACCCAGAGTTACCTCTGCTGCAAAGGATACATTCATTAGAGTTACCATCCTCAGAAATTGCAGCCCAAATAAATGCTTCACAGAGTTCAAGTAACAGACACATTTCAACATCAACTGTTCAGAGGAGACTGAGTGAATCAGGCCTTCATTGTCAAATTTCTGCAAAGAAACCACTACCATAGGACACCAATAATAAGAAGAGACTTGCTTGGGCCAAGAAACACAAGCAATGGACATTAGACCAGTGGAAATCTGTCCTTTGGTCTGATTTTTGGTTCGAACAGCCGCGTCTTTTGAGACACAGAGTAGGTGAACGGATGATCTCCGCATGTGTGGTTCCCCCCATGAAGCATGGAGGAGGAGGTGTGATGATGTGGGGGTGCTTTTCTGATGACACGGTCTGTGATTTTATTTAGAATTTAAAGCACACTAAACCAGCATGGCTAGCACAGCATTCTGCAGCAATACACCATCCCATCTGGTTAGCGCTTAGTTGGACTATCATTTGTTTTTCAACAGGACAATAACCCAACACACGTCCAGGCTGTGTAAGGGCAATTTCACCAAGGAGAGTGATGGAGTGCTTCATCACATGACCTGGTCTCCACAACCACCCGACATCAACCCAATTGAGATGGTTTGGGATGAGTTGGACTGCAGAGTGAAGGAAAAAGCAGCCAAAAAGTGCTCAGCATATGTGGGAACTCCTTCAAGACTGTTGGAAAAGTATTCCTCATTAGGCTGGTTGAGAAAATGCCAAGAGTGTGCAAAGCTGTAATCAAGGCAAAGGGTGGCTACTTTGAAGAATCTAAAATATATTGATTTGTTTAACACTTTTTTGGTTACAACATGATTCCATATGTGTTATTTCATAGTTTTGATGTCTTCATTATTAGAAAATAGTAAATAGTAGTAAATTATTAGAAAATAGTAAAAATAAAGAAAAACCCTGGAATGAGTAAGTGTATCCAAACTTTTGACTGGTACTGTAATATACTGTCATGTTTTGTCATTGATCATCATGTCTTGTCCCTGTGCTTCCCTCTGCTGGTCTTATTAGGTTCTTTCCCTCTTTCTATCCCTCTCTCTC